>NC_058412.1:51884062-52220481 GCF_002201575.2 Neomonachus schauinslandi
TTTTTTTTTTTTTTTTTTTTTTTTTAAGATTTTATTTATTTTTTGACGGAGAGAGACGGCGAGAGAGGGAACACAAGCAGGGGGAGTGGGAGAGGGAGAAGCAGGCTTCCCGCCGACTAGGGAGCCCGATGTGGGGCTGGATCCAGGACCCTGGGATCATGACCTGAGCTGAAGGCAGACGCTTAATGACTGAGCCACCCAGGCGCCCCAAGCATCTGACTTTTGATTTTAGCTCAAGTCATGATCTCGGGGTGTGGAGCCTGTTTGGGATTTTCTCTCCTCCTCCCTCTGCCCCCCCCCACCACAAGAAATAAATAGATGAAAGTGTAGGTGTGGGGAGAAGGATGAGCACGGTGGAGAACAAATAAAGGCTGCCGGCACCACTGGTCTGCAGTCAGCCTGGACCCTTGGTTGGTATTATCAAATTCTTCCTGTGTTGTTCCTCTATCCCATTTAAGGCATAAGCATGTATACACATGTAATTTCATATCAATGGAATCATACCTTAATACTGTTTTTCTTCTTTATACCATTTTGTAATCTTTTTTCACCTTTTCCCCCACTTTATTGAGATATAATTGGCATATAACATTGTGTAAGTTTAGGGTGTACAATATGATGATTTGGAACACATATATATTTTTAAATTATTATCACAATATGGTTAACACATCCATCACCTGACATAGTTCCCTGTTTTTTGTGTGTGTGGTGAGAATCTTTTCTCATTTTGTAGTTTATTGTAGACTCCTTATGTAAATAAATGTAGAATAAATGGCTAAATTATATTTTAATGTGAGGGTGTACCATAATGCTTTTTATATTTTAATATTTAATCTGTTCATCTGATCTATTATCCATGGGGCCTTCCCTGACTCCCTTACTTAAAATTGTAGCAAACCCCCTTTATTTCCTAACTCCCTTCTCTCCTTTATTTTTCTCTATGGCATTTAACACCACTTGATATACTGTATACTTTTCTTATTTGTTTATTGCCCAGTACCTTCCATTAGAATGTAAGCTCCATGAAGACAGATTGTTTTTTCTTCTTTTTTTATTCACTGCTCTCTAGCTGTTACGTAGGACAGTTCCTGGTTGGTATTCAGTAAATATTTGTTGAATGACGAACTTGTTGGACTTTTGGTGTATTTGTTGGACTTTTTATTTGCAGTATTTTTTTTTTAAGTGATCTCTGCAACCCAGTGTAGGGCTCAAACTCAGGACCCTGAGATCAAGAGTTGCACACTCTATTGACTGAGCCAGCCAGGTGCACCTATTTGCAGTATTTTTGTTATTATGTACATTCTGTGATAAGCACCCTGTATATAATCTTTGTACACTTGTCTACTTATCTCCTTAGGATAAATTCTAAGAAATAGAATGGATCAGTTAAAGGATATGCACATTTGGGGCGCCTGGGTGGCTCAGTTGGTTAAGCGACTACCTTCGGCTCAGGTCATGATCCTGGAGTCCCGGGATCGAGTCCCGCGTCGGGCTCCCTGCTCGGCGGGGGGTCTGCTTCCCCCTCTGCCCTCTTCCCTCTCGTGCTCTCTGTCTCTCACACTCTCTCTCTCAAATAAATAAATAAAATCTTTAAAAAAAAAAAAAGGATACGCACATTTAAAAAAATTTTTTTTTAAGATTTTATTTATTTATTTGACAGAGACACAGCAAGAGAGGGAACACAAGCAGGGGGAGTGGCAGAGGGAGAAGCAGGCTTCCCACTGAGCAGGGAGCCCGAGGCAGGGCTCGATCCCAGGACCCCGGGATCACAACCTGAGCCGAAGGCAGATGCGTAACAACTGAGCCACCCAGGTGCCCCCACATTTAAAATGTTGATTCATGGGCGCCTGGGTGGCTCAGTTGTTAAGCGTCTGCCTTCGGCTCAGGTCATGATCCCAGGGTCCTGGGATCGAGTCCCGCATCGGGCTCCCTGCTCCACGGGAAGCCTGCTTCTCCCTCTCCCACTCCCCCTGCTTGTTCCTGCTCTCACTGTGTCTCTGTCTGTCAAATAAATAAATAAAATCTTTAAAAAAAAAAATATTGATTCATGGAACCAGCTACCCTTAAGAATGTTAACTTCTACCAATAGCACATGAGAGTGCCTAAATTGTCAGTAATACTGGGTTTTATGTTTTTCATCTTTCCCATCTGATAGGTGAAAAGTGGTCTTGTCACTATAATATGGTAGTTGAGAATGTGACTCTGATAGATGTGATGTGATACGGTATGTGACTCTGGAGCCAGCCTGCGGGGGCCTGAATTCTGACTCAGCCACTTACTGTGTGACCTTGGGTAAGTCATTTAATTTCTCTCTTTCTCAGTTTCATCTTTGATAAGGTAAGCATGATGATAGCACCTGTTTCAGGAAGAATAAGTCAATTAATCTAAGTAAAATGCTTCAAATAGTAATGGAGACATGTCACTCAATAAGTATGACTTAATGATGTTTTTTGTATATTAAAGATTGAACATCTTTTCAAATGTGTTTTGGTATATTTTTTGAGTCACTTATTCATGTCTTTTTTTTTTTTTTTTAAGATTTTATTTACTTTTTGACAGAAAGAGACAGCGAGAGAGGGAACACAAGCAAGGGGAGTGGGAGAGGGAGAAGCAGGCTTCTAGCGGTGCAGGGAGCCTGATGCAGGGCTTGATCCTGGGACCCCATGATCATGACCTGAGCCGAAGGCAGACGCTTAACCGCCTGAGCCACCCAGGTGCCCCACTTATTCATGTCTTTTGCATATTTTCCCAGTAATATTTTCTTAATAACCTGTAAGAGGTAAAGTGTTGACTATAATATAGCAGAATAGTTCCTAGTTTGTCATTTGTCTTTTGACTGTGTTTATGCAATTTTTTTTTCTTGGGAAGTTTTACATTTTTAGGTAGTCAAAACAATCTTTTTTCTTATGGTTTTTCCTGCTGCTAGGCCAGTATTTAGAACAGGCATATCTCCCTACCTCAAAAATATAAAAAATAGTTATTCATTCTCTTTGAGTACTTGGTGTGTGTGTGCACGCGCACGCGTGCTTTTAAATCTTTAAATTTAATCTTTAAATCTTTGATCCTTCTGGAATTTATTTTGATATGAAGATAGCAGATGAGATCTGGCTCTATTTCTTTCCAGTTGTGTACTGTCCCAGACCTTATTTATTAAAGAAGAAAGACCAAGAGCCTTTAATCTTTTCTCCCCTCCCCTAATCTGAAAGTAAGATATCCTAGAGATAGGAGATCTCCATTTCAGAGAATGAATTTCATGTTTGGACTCAGTCATTCAGTTGCTAAGCTATGGGATCAGAACTCACGGTTTGACTAAGCAGTG
This sequence comes from Neomonachus schauinslandi, assembly GCF_002201575.2. NCBI lineage: Eukaryota > Metazoa > Chordata > Mammalia > Carnivora > Phocidae > Neomonachus > Neomonachus schauinslandi. The sequence continues at coordinate 51,887,385 of NC_058412.1, forward strand.
AAACTGCTGCATTCACTAGGGTAGCTTCTCTGCTGGCTCTTCTCTGGAGGCTTCTTCTAAATGAATCTTAGTTTGAGGACTGCTTTGAAGGGGCCATTGTTAGTTTGGAATGATAAGTTCTGTGTTCTTTTTTTTTTTTTTTTTAAAGATTTATTTGACAGAGACTCAGCGGGAGAGGGGAACACAAGGAGGGGGAGTGGGAGAGGGAGAAGCAGGCTTCCTGTGGAGCAGGGAGCCCGATGTGGGGCTCAATCCCAGGACCCTGGGACCATGACCTGAGCCGAAGGCAGACGCTTAACCAACTGAGCCACACAGGCGCCCCAAGTTTTGTGTTCTTAAACAAATGAAGTGATTATAGTGGATATTTCCTCACTCCAGCCTGAGAGTATTGGTAGGGTATTGATGAGGGGGTATTGAATGGTAATGAACACATTGTGTTCTACCTGTGCCCTCATCAGCTCTTTTTGGAACTCTTGTCCCATCTAGTTTCTTCCCTCAGACTCAAGATGGAGGGAGAGCGATTCCTATATGACAGAGCGTTCATATATCCCATGGCAGCTATCATTTGCCAAAGACGTCAGGGAAGGGTAGCTGACTCTTAACATGGCATATGCTGTTTGCCAGCAACTGTTCCAAGCACCTTACATATATAAGGTTTTTATGAGATTGGTGCTCTGTACTAGGTTGAATAGTGTCCTCCCCAAATTTCATGTCCACCCAGAACCTATGAATGTGATCTTATTTGGAAATAGGATCCTTGTAGATGTAATCAAGTTAAGATGAAGTCATAGTGGATTAGGATGGGCCCTAATCCAGTGACTGGTGTTCTTATATAAAGAGGGAGATACAGAGGAAAGACATCCGTGTGAAGATGGAAGCAGAGATTGGAGTTGTGCTGCCACAAACCAAGGAATGTCAAGAATTACTGGCAACCACCAGAAGCTGGAAGAGGCAAAGAAAGATTCTTCCCTGGAGCCTTCACAGGGAGCATGGCCCTGCTGAAACCTTGATTTTGGACTTCTAGCCTGCAGAACTGTGAGAGAATAAATGTCTTTTGTTTGAAGCCACCCACTTTGTAGTGTTTGTTACAGCAGCCCTGGGAAACCAACACATGCTCTTTTTTTTTTTTTTTTTAAAGATTTTATTTATTTATTTGACAGAGAGAGAGAGAGCGAGAGCAGGAACACAAGCAGGGGGAATGGGAGAGGGAGAAGCAGGCTTCCTGCCGAGCAGGGAGCCCGATGTGGGACTCGATCCCAGGACCCTGGGATCATGACCTGAGCTGAAGGCAGGCGCTTAACGACTGAGCCACCCAGGTGCCCCAACACATGCTCTTTTATTATCTCCATTTTCAGATAAGGAAACAGGCCCAGAGAGATCAGATACTTTGAGATCTGTCTAGGCCACTGCTCTGCTGGCTGGGCACTTACTCTGAAGTTCTTGATGTTGCTGTTGTCAGCTCGGCACCTTCACCATGGCTGTCACACCTTCTGGTAGTGCTGGGACTGAGCTGCTGGAATGGCTCCTTCCCTAACACAGCAGGCCACAGACTTTCCCCGTTCTTGCCCATTTCACGCCCTAAAGCAGAAACTCCTCTCAGAGGCTTCTGGCTGTAACCTGATCATTTCAGCAGGTTGCTTCATGACCCCACTCTTCCAGGTGAAATAAGGCTTTTTTCATTTCCATGCAGTGTCAGAGAAATGTGGGTGACAGTTGTGGGGAGGGTCACTCAGCTGCTTCTGGCAATTATTTTTATGCTTCCCATTTCTGGCCTGCTATACTTCCTAGAATTTCTGTCAGTAGACAACTCAAGTCGTGGTTGTTTTTGGAGCTTCAGGATGTCACACACAGCTCATGTCGCACATATCACAGTTCATGGCTGTGAGCAGAGAAGGAGCAGCATCAGGACTGCAGTGACTCTGAGGGCCCTGGTCACCTGTTCTTGATAAACCCAACACACCACAGTGGCTCTCTTCTCTGCCAAAGTGAGTGGGGGGATAAGGATGTTATCTGACCCAGCCCACCCCCCTAAACAGCTTCTTGTTTGCCCATGGCCTCTTTTGCTGGCATCCCAGAAGGGATCTCCTCCCTTTGCATCCCATTGCTGGCTGCAGAATCTTGACTGCTTTCCAATATGAATCTTTTGCTTTGAATCTTGCTCTTTCTCTTTTTTTTTTTTTTTTTACTTATTTTTGAGAAAGAGAGAGCGTGAGAGAAAGCACGAGCAGGGGGAGGAGACGAGGGAGAAGGACAAGTGAGAGAAAGTGTGAGCAGGGGGAGGAGAAGAGGGAGAGGGACAAGCAGACTGTGCTGAACGCGGAGCCTGAGGTGGGGCTCAATCCCACGACCCTGAGATCGTGACCTGAGCTGAAACCAAGAGTCAGACGCTCAACCCACTAAGCTACCCAGGCACCCCAATCCTGCTCTTATTCTTTTTTTTATAAAGATTTTATTTGACAAAGAGAGAGACAGCGAGAGAGGGAACACAAGCAGGGGGTAGTGGGAGAGGGAGAAGCAGGCTTCCCACTGAGCAGGGAGCCCGATGGGGGGCTCGATCCCAGGACGCTGGGATCATGACCTGAGCCGAAGGCAGACTCTTAACGAGTGAGCCACCCAGGCACCCCTCCTGCTCTTATTCTTAACAACTCTCACTAGACTGAGCTCCAGGAATTCAGGAACCATATTTGTTTTGTTTGCTGCTGTATCCCAGGACTGAGCAAAGACCTGACACTTCTCTAGCCCCTGAAGAAATGTTTATTGAATGAAGAATTGAATATTGACCTTGAAGCTTTGGAATCCTGGTTTTTCTTGCTTCTTGATAAAGCCAAGAACCAGATGAAGAACTTCAGAGGCCTAAGCAATAGAAAGATTATGATGTCCCTCATATTTTCAGCCCTCAGTATGTATTTCAAAAACAGTATTAAACACAAAATCAGTATAAGGAAATCCAGTGAAGTATAAGGAAAATCCAGCAAAATTCTGTTTTTTACCATGGTGACTAATTAGATAAATAGAATTTAAAACATTTGCTATTACTGTCTCTGCTTTGCTAGTTCTCTAAGCACATGCTTTTGGATAATCCTGCCTGGACCAGTGCTTTCCTCCCCTCGGACTTCACCTTCATTTCCTCTTTATTTCATCTGCTAAAGTTGCCAGCCAGTTCCTTTCACCTCATAGGGGTGTCTGGCTCCTGAGACCCCAGCCAAGGCTAAATGCCCTGGGCTCCCTGGGGGTTTGCCAGGAAAGTCAAGTAGAACATGCACACTACTAAAGAGTACCTCAGAGAACTTCCATGCTGAATTGTGATTTATAGTCAGCATAGCACATTGTGCCAAGTGATTACACTTGGGCCATATTTAGTTGTAATAATCTGCTCTTGTGATCCTATATGTCCAGCCCAGAAATGTTCCTTTGGTCGTTCTTCCTGGGTCACTGAGAAGTCAAGACGTAGTCCCACTCTACCATCTGTATTAATCTGGCTTTGTTGAAACCATTCAGAGAAGCAAGGTATTCTGGAAGTGTAGAGCCCAGGCCTTGTACAGGCTATTCCAAAGCTGTGACCGTAATCAAATCTGTTGCTGTTTCATTTCAAAGAGCTTAAAATAGTGTTGGAAACCTCCCAGGAAAAAAGCACCACTATAACTTCTTGGCTAAGGAAGGGGTGTGTGCTGGCCAGAGCAGAAGCGGTAGCCAAGGCTCCCAAGTTCTTTTCTGGACCTGTTGATTTGAGGTGTGATATTTGGCAATCTGAGATGCTGTCCTATAGCTCTGATGGTTCATCTTCAGCACAGAGAGTGATGTGGGCCATGCCTGTAGAGAGAGAGGCTGACATTGGTCCCCTGTGATCTAGGGGAGCCTCATCATTAGATGTCATTTCTTTCATTTTAATTTCTAGTTCTTTTTAAAAATTTTTAAAAGAATTTATTTAGTTATTTATTAAAAATATTTTATTTATTTATTTGACAGAGATATAGCAAGAGCAGGAACACAAGCAGGGGGAGTGGGAGAGGGGGAAGCAGGCTTCCCGCCGAGCAGGGAGCCCGATGCGGGGCTCGATCCCAGGACCCTGGGATCATGACCTGAGCCGAAGGCAGACGCCTAACGACTGAGCCACCCAGGTGCCCCAAGATTTTATTTATTTAGAGAGTGAGAGCGAGTGAGGGGAGAGGCAGAGAGAGAGGGAGAGAGAAAATGTCAAGTAGATTCTACATTGAGCACAGAGCCCAGCGTGGGGCTCCATATCACCACCCTGAGATCATGACCTGAGCCGAAATCAAGAGTCCGAGCCACCCAGGCACCCCTAATTTTATTTTATTTTATTATTTTTTTTTTTTTAAAGATTTTATTCATTTATTTGAGAGAGAATGAGAGAGAGAGCATGGGAGGGGGGAGGGCCAGAGGGAGAAGCAGACCCCTGCCGAGCAGGGAGCCCAATGCGGGACTCGATCCTGGGACTCCAGGATCATGACCCGAGCTGAAGGCAGTCGCTTAACCAACTGAGCCACCCAAGCACCCCTAATTTTAAAAATTTTTAAAGGTTTTTATTAAGTAATTTCTATACCCAGCGTGGAGCTCAAACTCACAACCCTGAGATCAAGAGTTGCATGTGCACTGAGCCAGCCAGGCACCCCTCTAGCTCTTCTTTTTAATGTAGAAATCCTGCCCCTCCCCTGCAGAATTAATATAGGATTAATATCATCTACATTTTACTTGAATTCATTTCATCAGAATTGCTTTCCTTTTAGTGGAGATCAGTTTTTTTTTTTTTTTTTTGGTTTTTATTTATTTATTCTTTTTTTTTTTAAGATTTATTTATTGAGAGAGTGCACGAGCAGGGGGAGGGAGACAAGCAGACTCCCTGCTCAGCAGGGAGCCTCATGTGGGGCTTGATCCCAGGACTCAGAGATGATGACCAGAGCCGAAATTGAGAGTTGGACGCTTAACTGACGGAGCCACCCAGGCGGCCCTAGATCAGTTATTCTAAGGGATGGGAATTTTAATAGGGTTTAGGAAAAGAAGGTTAGGTTTGTGTGGGGCACACACCTTGGCCTTGGACAGCCAGAGAGTAACATTAGGGCACCAGGTGCATGATGAGCCAGATGGGGGAGAACAAACTCCTATCCCTGGAGAGCCAGACATATATTAGATGCTTTTCATGTATTTTCTTATTTAGTTATCATAATGCAAACCAGTGAAGTATGTTCACTTTGCACATGGGCAAACTGAAAGTCAAAGAAGTTATGTAACTTGTCCAAGGTCAGACAGCTAATAAAAGGCTGAGCTAGGATTTATTTCTCCTCAGGTCTCTCCAGTTCCAAAACCCATGCAGTTTTCACAGAGCTCTTCTGTCTCTGACAAGATTTAGGGAAAGGAGAGAAGATGGAGAGATGACATCTTTCTCTACCTCACAGTTCTACTCGTTGAGTTGTGTTTAGCCAGAGCATCCTGTTTATAGAATGCTAGGTTCTATATATAGAGATGCTGCAACAACATATGTGGGAAGGATACCTATTGGCTGTAGGGGAGGATTTAAAAAAGAGCCTTTGTTCTTTACCTCTAAGGTTTCATTGCAGTGTAATCCACAAGTGTCAAAACACCACTGGTAACTCTGGTTTACTGCTTAAGAGGCCCTGTCCTATTCTCCAAATAAAATTTGTTGATATGTCCCAAGGAGTAAGCCATGATGGGGTCAGAGGTGAGGGTGTGGTGTGCCCTTACTGTATGTTCTGGAGCTGGTGACACCTGTTATGTGACTATTTCAGTGAATTATGATTGAGTAAACAAGAGGTGTCTCTCTTTTGCTTTTCTAAGGGAGACCAGATGGCATTGGGTGCTGGCCCAGGTCCAGGGGAGCCTGGCCTCTGGGCTGGCAGAGGAGACAGCTTGAGTGTGTCAGGTGATGGAATAAGAAGAGACAAGGCTGGACTGTCAAGTAGTATAATTTGAGGGGCACCAAGAATGTGTGTTGCCCCTCAAAGACTTGCTTCAGCTCTTTGCTAGTGCTTGGAATTCTACAAGTGAAATTTATTTCCCTTGATTTAAGTCTTCAAGACCCAATTAAAAATGAAGAGACTCCAGGAAGGGGTCTGATTGTGAAGCATTTTGGTCATGTAAGTGGAGGAGTGAATGAGTGTATGTGATTGATTTCTGAGAACTGAACTAAGGGACAGAGAGGAAAGGGCACTTTGCCCTAGTCATAGGGACAGGAAGGAGAAACTACTGAGTTTGAGATAAAGGCCCTGAAAAGAGAAGTTGAGTCCCTAAAGAAACAGTTTGTGTTTTTTACAGTTTTGACTGAGAAGACAAGCAGCTGAGGGCGATGGGGATGGAGGCTGATGGGGATGATTCCAAGAGGGTGTGTTGGGTGGAGAGACTTCCCATGAGCATGCTGGGTATTCAGGCATGATGTTGTCTGGAGAACAGCTGACAGGCAGAATGTAACAAAGAGTGTAGGACCTTTGGGTCTGTGGTTTGCTGTGATGTCCTCAGACAAGACTGGCACAGATCTTAGGAAGTGGGAGGCAGCTTCCCAGAAGTGATGTAAAATGGTGGCGCAAAAGAGGTTGCTGATGACAACATGGGCAGGGCACTTCCTCAGAGGCCACTGGTCGCAGACAACTTCTGGTCTTGATTTCCCAATGTGCTGTGCTGAGATAGGGCTTAACCAGAAAGCAAAATACACCATATCAAAAGCAATGACAAAGCATTTGGGGTGTCCACACAAAGGTGCAGTTCCCTCTTGTCCACTAACTTTCTGGAGCCAAAATAGCTAATCCAGAAGCTGCCAGAATAGCACCTGTGATTCAGATCTACAACTTTTTTGACCTGAATTCCTGCAAAGAGAGCCTTTCTAGTTGACTGTTCTTCATCATTCATCCAGCCCTGCTTTCAAACAGCCTTTGTGATCTGAATTCTCACAGAGAATTCACAAAGACTCCTGGGGAGTCTTCGACAGAAGCAACTCAAATCTCAGTGCCTTTTCCAGCTCCTCACAGTTGGGTTCATGGATGCCCTTCACCTTCAGGCTTGAACTTCTACTCTGTCCACATTCCTACCCTAAGTCTAGAGCATTTTGTTTTAGCTCAGACTTTTGGTTTCATTCAGGCCTCTGGGGTCCTTCCAGCACATTTCCCTAGAAGGCTATTCTAGGAATAGTCTCCACCTTTCACCTCCTGAAGTTTGACAGGGTCTGGGCCTCCCTCCTTAGTGGAATTAGCACAACTCTGTAGAGTTTCTGGATGTAATATACCCCTTCATCTCTCCCCAACCATCATAACCCCATATAGAAGATCTAGTGATGTAGTTAGATCTGCTGATCACCAGGATTTTGGAGCCAGTGCCCCCAGCAGAGGGGACTCCTGGATAGGTGTACTATACTGTGAGTGACAGCTCTGTCCATTACTCTCTGCCTCTCCTCCATCTCACCTTTATTTTGGCTTTTTCCTAAGAGGATCAAGCTCTGTCCAATTGCCCCGCCTGGACCCTCTGGCCTTGTCTAGGACTATAACTCTGCTGTCAACCCCCCACCAGAGGCTGGGGCTTTTGCTTTCCAGCCTCTCTCAGGCCAGTTCCCTTCTGATACTAGAGACTCCCCCGCCCCCACCCCCCGCCCCCCCCTGCCATTGCCCCTACTAGAGACTTTTCTTGCATCTAGGCTTCTATGGATAGAATCTTGCCCATGCACAGATCTCCCAGTTGTTGACTATCCTGAACTCTGCCTGCTACTCTTTGGGCTAATTGGATGCCATGCTAGTCTGCTCAGCTGTACTTCTGAACAAGCTTCTTAGCTTAGTTGGGCCTGTCCTGAATTTCATGCTAGTTCTCCAACTGCCTCTGCCTCAAAGACAGTTTTTAATATGCATTTATAAAGCTTCAAAAGGGAGAGAATATAACATTTTCCAAACTTACTTAACTAGAGAACCATTTTTTTTGAAGGAATATTAAGATGTCACAGAATATGGTGTTTGGTAGAGCACAGTTTTGGAAAATATGAGGCTTAATCCTAAAGGAATGGACATCAAATGGAGGAATTCCAGGTGAAGGTAATGTGACAGTCAGTGAAAAAAACACTATTTGGGGGTAGGAAATCTCTCTTGGTCTCTTCATTCAACAAATGCCTACTGAGCACCTGGTATTTACGTCTTTCTGCTGGAATCACATCATGTGTTTGACTACTTAACTGGGTGTCGTCTGCATAAGGACAGCTCTGATCTGGAGTGTAGCTCTAAGGTGGGGAAGAGGTAGGGATTCTACATTCTTTCTCCCCCATTCAGATCTTCCTCCTTCCTCCAGTTAAAACAGGAAGTAGTGAATGGGATGATGCCATCATCAGCTTCTGGATCCAAGGAAGGAGGCTTCTCTGAGGCTGCTTTCCCCAGGTTTTACCTCTTCCAGGATTTCCCTAGCTCTCCTGAGCACCCCTTCCTTCTTACTCTGGGAGTATTCATCTCAGCATCAGTCTCAGGTCTCACTGCTAGTTCAAGATTTCAACTTCACATATGGGATCAGTGCCAAGTGGGATGGAGCTCATTCTTATGGAATGATTATGGCATTGTAAATTTTCTGCTTTGCCTGTGAAATCCATCTTTTATAGCTCATGGGTAGTCCAGACTATTATTTTTTTCAATCCTTCAGTGGAGATAAACCCATGCACTGTAGGCAGGGCAGTCTTGGAGGTGGAGATCATTTAAATCTGGCAGGGTGGGTGACCAAGTGCCAGGAGCTCCAGCTGGCAGAGCTGGTAACCAAAGAGGAAATTAGTTGCTTTCTCTGTATGCCATTCTCAACCAGGACAGCCAGGAAAAGAGCACTTGAAGCAGACAGAAATCTCTAAGACTCCTGATTAAGAAATTTTAGGTCCCTTTGAGACCCTGATGTATGTATGTGCCTTTACTGTCATGAGTGAGATCTCTGGTTGGCCACTTTAACTCAGTTGGATGAGCTAATCGTGAAACAAACTATATGCAAAGGCTTAGCTTTGATCCTGCCCTTAGGTATGATGTTCATCTAGTAATTAGCATCCTCCTACCCACAGGCCCCACCACAGGGGCCTTGGTCCAGGGCCCATGTCCATTCCTTCCACTTCCTCTGAAATGCTCCAGTTTTAACTGAAGATCAGGGAGTGAGCTCACTTACAGGAAGATCAAAACAGGGCTTGAAATGGGCATTTAGAGGTCTTCAATAGAGCCAGTTATTTGGTCCATCTATTATAAGTATTAGTTGGCACATAACTATATAGATGTAACTGTAACTTCATAAAACTGTAGAAGGCTTGTTTTCCCCAACAGGCTTCCTACATGAAGACATTTCCCAAGATTCTATCCTTAACCTCCTTCTCTCCTCCCGTCTATATACTATCCCTGGGTGATATCACATGTGCTTATGGTTTTAGCTACCACTGATATATTAGAAACTCTTAAATCTCCCTCTCCAACCTAAATCTCTCTTCTGCATTCCAGATTCGTGATGGCCAAACACTATTACCATCATAACCTGGGTGGCTCTTACGTATTTCAAACTCAGCATGTCTCAAGCCAAATTATATTTTTCATTATGCCACCCTCTTCCCCCTGTTCTTCTATTTCTTCCTATTCCTATTCCTCCTTCTTTGTTCTTAGGAGCATCACTATCCAGGGTCATTAGTAAACTTGCTTATGCATCACTGTCTTCCACTATTTCCCCACCAGGAATTAAGTAGGCTCTGAGTGTAATGTAAGATGTTTAGAATGTCCCTCCCTCCCACCCTCCCTCGCTTGTGCATGTGGACACACTCTCTCTCTCTCTTATTGGGGTTCTTGTCTACAAGGCATCTATAGTTGAATTCAATAGAGAAGGTAACAAATAGGAAAAAAAAAAGAACAATTAAAGTTACACTGAGGTTCAGATTCTAGGTAAAATGGAAGTTTTGGAAAAGAATCATCTGAGAGCTGAAACCTTGAGAGAAAGCTTCATGGAAGAGATGAGAGTTGACCGAGGACACACTAAGTAGGGTAGGGGCCAGAACACCTCTACAGGAGCATGTGTAATTGGCACCTCCCCCACTGGTCTCTTCTGTAAATCACCGCTGAACCTCATGTAGTTTAGTCCTTTTTAAAAGCTTCTGAGGATTGAGTGTCCTAATGTATCCCATTAGTTAGCTGGAACCATCTTTTCCCTTAAAAATTTGGCTCAAAGTGTCATTCTCCAGCTTATAGAGAGTCTGATTCCTTCACCCAGATTCTTCAAATTCCTGGGAGCTCATCTATTTATGGTCATTCTAATTTTGAGCTCTTGCTTCCACTAAATTAGTTCAGATTATAGATGGTCTTACCATCTCAGGCATGCTGTTCCTGTTTCCATCCATATTCACCCAGATGTAGAACTCAGATATCTCCCAGCTAAAGCCTTTATGTGTATAGCAGACTTTATTAAAGATTTAGGGTAATGTAGAGTGTTTTACATTGCCACAAAGCAAGCAACTTAAATTCTAATACTGGCTATCACTGTCCCTTAAAGTATTTTTTTTGGTCTACCTCTCCATTAGGATTTCATCATTATTCATATCACCCATTTGTATGGCTTTGGCCTCTTATAATCGTATCTTTCCTCTGCAGATCTTCCTAACTCTATTGCCACTAAGCATTCCAGATACTTCTTACTCTATTATGCAAAGCAATTGAATTCTACTCTCTTCCAAACTTCCTTCCGTATGTCCAAAGCCCACTGGAATGGGTCTGCTGAGTAAAAAGTTCATCCTCTTCTTTAGCCACACAAAGTATTTGTAGAAGGTCTGATGTGTTCTTTTACATTATTTCTCTCCTTTGAAAGCATTTCTTGTTTGGGGCGCCTGGGTGGTGCAGTTGGTTAAATATCTGACTCTTGGTCATGATCTCAGGGTCATGAGATTGAGCCCCATGTCAGGCTCCAAGCTCAATATGGAGTCTACTTGAAATTCTCTCTCTCTCTACCTCTGCCCCTCCTGCCCATGCTCTCTTTCTCTCTAAAATAAGTAAATAAAAAAAATTTTTAAAAAGGCATTTCTTGTTTTATTTTTATTTTTTAAGATTTTTAGTTATTTGGGGGAGAGAGAGCAAGTGCACAAGCAGGGAGGGGGGGGCATAGGGAGAAGGAGAAACAGACTCCCAGCTGAGCAGGGAGCCCAGCACAGGACTTGGGGATCATGACCTGAGCCAAAGGCAGATGCTTAACCAACTGAGCCACCCACATGCCCACATTTCTTGTTTTAAATAGCATTTGCTACTTTTTCTCTTTTCTTTTTTTTAAGTAAGCTCTATACCCAATGTGGGGCTTGAACTCATGATCCTGAGATAAGGAGTTGCACACTCTGCCAACTTAGCCACCAAGGCACCCCAGCATTTACTACTTCTTACCTCAGAAATGGTTTTGCTTTGAAGGATCTGTGGAAGGAAGATAAGAGGATGTTCCAGGCAAGGACAACATTGTGTATATAGGTAGCAGTCTACATAAAACCTGTTGTGGGCAATGAAAAAAATATTCCAACTGGAAATAAGAATTTTTTAAAAGATTTTTTTTTTAAATTCATTTATTTGACAGAGAGATAGCACAAGCAGGGGGGAGTGGCAGACAGAGGGAGAAGCAGACTCCCCACTGAGCAGGCAGCCTGATGCGGGGCTCCATCCCAGCACCCTGGGATCATGACGTGAGCCGAAGGCAGACGCTTAACCGACTGAGCCACCCAGGTGCCCTGGAAATAAGAATTTTTGTTGGTGAGCAGAGCTCAAAATTGATTAGAAAGTCCAGAAACAGATCTAGGTTTTATTGGGGAAGGATAGTGTTTAGGGTAAATGTCTAACCATTAAAAAAAAATCCCTCTCACCTTCTAGCAAAACATATTCTAGATGGATTAAAGGTTTTTAACACAAAAACTAAAGTAATAAGTGTACTTGAAAATAGTTATTTTATTTTTTTAAAGATTTTATTTATTTGAGAGAGCATGAGCAGGGGGGAGGGCCAGAGAGAAAGGGAGAAGCAGACTCCCCACTGAGCAGGGAGCCCAAGGTGGGGCTTGATCCCAGGACCCTGAGACCATGACCCAAGCCGAAGGAAGATGCCCAACCGACTGAGCCACCCAGGCACCCTGAAAATAGTTATTTTAGTATGGCACCCAAGGCAGGAACTATAAAGGAAAAAGTGCAATGTATTAGCTAAAAAAAGGCAAAACAAACACCATAAAAAGTAGATGACAAACCAGTTAAGAAAAGTTTTTGGGGCACCTGGGTGGCTCAGTGGGTTAAGCACCTGCCTTCAGCTCAGGTCATGATCTTGGGGTCCTGAGATGGAGCCCCGTATTGGGCTCCCTGCTCAGCGGGGAGTCTGCTTCCCCTTCTCCCTCTGCCCCTCCACACTGTTCCTGTTTTTTCTTGCACCCTCTCTCTCAAGTAAATAAATAAATAAAATCTTAAAAAAAAAAGTTTTCAACATATCTCAGTGTGCACAAAGCTCTTATAAATCAGTAGCAAAACAAAAAGAAAATAGGTCAAAGTCATAGAAGAATAAATACTAATGACCTGTAAAACCCATAGAAAAAGGGTATTTACCTTATAATCTAGAAGACACAAATAGAAATGAGACATCGTTTTTCAACTGTTAGATTGACAAATACTAAAAATAATATTTATTGCTGGTGAGAGTTTGAAGAAACAGGAACTCATACTCTGGGAATTTAAATTAATACAGTCTATTTGGCAATATGTATCAAATTTGAAGTACACACACTTTTTTTTTTTTTAAGATTTTATTTATTTGAGAGAGACCGCATGAGTAGGGGGAGAAGTAGAGGGACAAGCAGACTCCCCACTGAGTGGGGAGCCTGACGCAGGGCTCAATCCTCGGAGCCTCACATCATGACCTGAGCCAGCCAGATGCCTAACTCACTGAGCCACCCAGGTGCTCCTGAAGTACACACATTCTTAAACCAGCAATCTGACTTCTAGGTATTTATCCCCAGGGCAATGTACAGGATATATTTATGAGGATATTTGTCACTGCAGAATTTATAAAACAATCAAAATGGCCATCAATAGGGGATTGGCCAAATAAACTGGTAAATCCATACAATGATAAATGAAGTAAATCTATAATTATTGACACATAAAGATGGCTATAATATATACATGAAAAAATATATAGCATATGAATCTGTTTTAGTTGAAATAAATACAGCAATAGCTATGTGTATATATTTAAAAAAAATCATACAGCAGGGGCACCTGGGTGGCTCAGTCGGTTGAGTGTCCAACTCTTGTTTTCAGCTCAGGTCATGATCTCATGGCTCTGTGCTCAACGGGAAGTCTGCTTGAAGATTCTCTCCCTTTGCCCCAACCCCCCTTAAATAAATAAAAATAAATCTTAAAAAAATCACACAACACATTGTTAACAGAAATTATCTTTTCTGATTCAGAAAAAAAAAGGCATTTAAAAAATAGGAGGGGCACCTGGCTAGCTCAGTTGATAGAACATGCGACTCTTGATCTCAGGGTTGTAAGTTCGAACCCCATGTTGGTTGTAGAGATTATTTGAAAAATAAAATCTTAAAAAAAATAGGAAAAATGGGCGCCTGGGTGGCTCAGATGGTTGAGTGTCTGCCTTCGGCTCAGGTCATGATCCCAGGGTCCTGGGATCGAGTCCCGCATCGGGCTCCCTGCTTAGCGGGAAGCCTGCTTCTCCCTCTGCTTCTCTCTCTCTCTCTCTGTGTCTCTCATGAATAAATAAATAAAATCTTAAAAAAAAAAAAAAAAGAAATAGATTCTGACTTGAGGGTGGTGGGTGGGCCAAAACCACAGTTACATTATGCCAAGGTGTGTGTCTATCCTGTGAAGTTGGAAAATTACTCGTCATGACAGAAAGGGGGTAACTGGAAAGGAGAACCACTCTTCTAGAAAGGGGAGACAGATTTTTTTCTTGGAGTTGAATTTGAAAGGCCAGAGGTACATCCAAAAGGAAGTATTCTGTAGATTGGGGATCCCCATTTAGAGGAAAAGGTACTGCTAAAGTAAAGGCAATAAGTAAGAGTGGGACTCTAAATTTGACACCCTTGAGGTGTTTAGGGGAGGGGTGATCTTATCTTGGTTCTCCCTTTCTTGTTGGTAGTCTTGACAGACCCTGGAGAGGAGTGTGTGGCAGTGGTCTCAACTGGAACCTGAGAGTAGAGCTTGAGGAGAGGTAGGAGTGGGCAGTAATCACCATAATAAAACAACAGCCACAACATTATTTAAAGATCACTCTGCAATTTATGAAGGCCATTGTATAGTGACATGGCTAACAAAGTCCTGTATGCTGTGCATTATTTTTTTTCTCCTTTTATATGGACACTGAATCTCAATCAGAGAGTAGAATTAGGACTCAGACTCAGGTATTCAGGCCTCAAATTGCATTTCTCATATCTCCACTTTGCATTTCTTTGAGATGAATTTTCCAAGGAGGGAAAGACTAGAGTAAAAGTGGCAGTCTGGAGCTAGGGATACCCACAGTGAAGAGGTGGAAGGAAGAAGAGGGCCAGGGAAGATACCATGCTATTCACAGTCATTGTCCTGTCCTCTGGCCTTTGTAGGTCCTGACATTCCTCTAAACCAGAGAATGTGGGATGGTCTGTTGATTTAAGGGGGATAAAAAGTCCTAATCTGTTCATAAATAGCTTGAGGTGTTTTGGAAGTAAGGCTGGCCAGTTTGGTTACAGCAGAGTTAGTGTGGTGACTTCATAGTTTATTGAATTCTGGCTTCATTTTTTTGAAAGCAATACAGTAGAAGCATATTGACTGAGACCCATGAGGGAAGGGCTTGTCTGATTTAATTACATGAAAAAAATATATTTGTGAAGTCATTAAGTTTGGAATCTCATGTTAATTCACTTATTGCATGTATGCACTAACTAGTTGAGATCCTAAGAGGACCTGCTTTAATCAGTAGAAAATCAGAAGTCTCAAGTTACTTCAGTTTTCCAACTGACAATCATATTTATGCAACTAAATATTTTAGCTAACCCATTCTGATAACATAAAAGGCAGTTATCTCCAGTCAGAAATTCTGAACCAACAGGGTCCACTTTAGAGAGGTTCTTGGGTAATTGCTAGAGTGGTATCTGCTAAGAGTTCTGCAAGGCATACTTGCTGCCCAGTGCTTGGAGCATGTGGCCAGTCAGAAAACTGAGGTTGAATGAATGAGTGAGTAAGGAAAGGACTGAAGGAATCTTTATCTCTGAGGCATGTTGAGCTATGTAGAACAATCTTTGTACTATAGTTTGACTTGGGTGGTTCTGGGACTAGTCTCATCACTTGGATTTTGTATTAGGGAGAGAGGAAACAAGTACCATGGGAAATTTCTGCTCTGTGAGCTGGTGACTCCACAGAGGAGGGATGTTTCCAAAATCAGTAAGCTGGTGTCCCTTGAGTCCCAGCCACATGATCTCGCCTTCTAAAAAGATCAGGCTGCTGAGAAAGACTGTGGAACAAGTGAGGAGGCCCATGGAGGTAAGAGATTTCCTATTGGCAACCTGGATCTTACCCAAAGAGGGCAGCTACTTTATAAGTCCTCTGTGGGAGGCTCTCCACCACACTTCTTTTCTGCTTGGATTCTAAATCAGGAGCCTCTCTGGCTCATTGCTGGCTTCTGTGTACCCAGCCTGGCCCTGCCCTCTGGCTGTGTGGCATTGGCGATTTTTAGCCCTGCTGGAAATTACACCGTCTGTGAGGGTAAAGCAAACTGGGAGGTTCTGGCTCGGGCTCCAGAGGGACTGGAGCCTGTCACCTGGCCCTGCCCTGTGTTTCCTGGCATGCATTCCTGGCCACCTTTTTGCCCTTAGCACAGTCCTCTAAGCCCATAATTCTGCCTCAATAAGGATTTAAGGACTGGCTTCTTCAGAGGGACTTTGGGGGGCAAGAATGTCAGTGCTTTGGATGAAGCTCCTGATACCAATCTCTGTGTCCTGCTTTAGGAGAATTATTGGTCTCACGTAGATGATCTAACAGTTATGTTGGGGGTGGTTGGAATATGAAGATTCTTCAGTATCACAAAAGGATTTACCACTGGGTTTCTTTAACCTGCTTTTCAAAATTGAACCTGCTTTTCAAAATAAAATTTGATTTTCACACTGTAAGTAGCGTGGAGTTATTTACATTAAAAAACCTTTGAGGGGCACCTCGGTGACTCAGTTGGTTAAGCATCCGACACTTGATTTCAGCTCAGGTCTTGATCCTAGGGTCCATGCTGGGTGTGGAGCCTACTTAAAAAAAAAACAAAACTTTTGAGATTTTCTAGGCAAACTTCCTTGTTTCAGATATGAGCAAACTTTGGGAGGTCCAACAAGGGCAAAGCTGTGCCTTTGTTGAGGAGCTGACTTTCAGATTATCTGAAAGGAATTGGAGCAGAGGGGAGCAGACATTGTGTGAGAGGAAGTCTCAGTCCCTCCGGGAGGAGCATTTCTTGGGGTATTTTTTAGGTGAGGGAGTGGAAAGATGCATTCCTTCCCCTTGAATGCCCTGTTCACAACCCTTGGATTGGGTAATTCCTGCCTCATTGACTTTTACCTTAGTCCTTTCGGACTGAACCCCAAACGACATGGTAATACCTCAGTATTTGAAACTTTGCAAGGTACATTTAAGTAAGTGAAAACTTAAATTATAGGATATGAGTGACTGAATGTAACTTTATTAAATTCAATGTGTGAAAAAAGCCTTATATTAAGTTAGCAAAATGGGGCGCCTGGGTGGCTCAGTTGGTTAAGTTAGCAAAATGTCAGTAGAGGTTCTTTAGGCAGCCTGATTTAATTAGTTGATTAGATTGATTAGATTAGAATTATCTGATCTATAATAGGTACTTGTAAATTCTATTCATTTATCAAATATTTATTAACTGCAGAGAGTTTTGTGATAACTCAAGATAAAGTGGTAGGGTATGACAGATACAGACCAATGCTGTGGGAACTCAGAGGAGAGATTGTTTCTAGTTTTTGGATCTAGAGAATCAGGATAGTTTTGGGAAAACAAACAAAACATTTCTTTGTTTTAAAGAACACTTTAAATAATCTTGCTTATACTCTAGTCAGAAGTAGTATTGATATGAAGATAAATCTCATTTATATTATTAAAATTTATTTATTTTCATTCATATTATTAAAACTGAATAGCAACATAATGTATTTCCTTTTACAATGCTTCTTTGCTAATCTCTAAAGCAATTTTTTTCCCAAGGAACAGACCTTTGGCAAGTAAGAGCAAGAGCAGTCCAATCTTTTACTAGGCAGTACCTCTGCAGCTAGTGAATGGAGGCAAGGCTATGGACAGAGAGGCCACTCTTACAAGAAGCTTATTTATGAAGTGAGGACAGTTCGTGAAGGGGCAACACAGGGTCTAGGGAGGGTTATTTATTTATTTATTTATTTATTTAAAGATTTTATTTATTTATTTGACAGAGAGAGAGACAGCAAGAGAGGGAAGACAAGCAGGGGGAGCGGGAGAGGGAGAAGCAGGCTCTCCGCCGAGCAGGGAGCCCGATGTGGGGCTTGATCCCAGCACCCTGGGATCATGACCTGAGCCGAAGGCAGACACTTAACGACTGAGCCACCCAGGCGCCCCTTGGGTTATTTATTTTTTTGAGATTGGAGCATGTCCTTGTGCTATGGGAGAAAGAGCTAGTTAAGAGGGAGAAGTTGAAGATAGAAAAGAGAAATAAAAATTGAGCAGGGCCCCTGAGGGAAAGGGTCTACCGTATCCTAAACACTGGTGGAGAGATGAAACTTGATTTGAACAAAGGACAAAGGCTGCCATTGAATTTAACTCCATCACCACCACCACCGCCATTTATAGCTTTCCTACCTTTTGCTAGCACTCTGCTGAGAATTTTCAAGTCTTATTTGATAGGGGCAAGGGATGTGATGGGACAGAGGGACTTGTGAATATTTGGGGGAGACAGAAAGTTGGAGTTTCTTTCTGTTGGGCTTTGTTTTCTCTGAACAGAAGAAATTTATTTTTTTTTAATTTAAAGATTTTATTTATTTATTTGACAGAGAAAGACACAGCGAGAGAGGGAACACAAACGGGGAGTGGGAGAGGGAGAAGCAGACTCCCTGCCGAGCAGGGAGCCCGATGCGGGACTCGATCCCGGGACTCCAGGATCATGACCTGAGCCGAAGGCAGTTGCTTAACCAACTGAGCCACCCAGGCGCCCAGAAGAAATTTTTTTTTTTTTAAAGATTTTATTTATTTATTTGACAGAGACACAGCAAGAGAGGGAATATAAGCAGGGGGAGCGGGAGAGGGAGAAGCAGGCTTCCCGCGGAGCAGGGAGCCCGATGCGGGGCTTGATCCCAGGACCCTGGGATCATGACCTGAGCCGAAGGCAGATGCCTAACGACTGAGCCACCCAGGCGCCCCTGAACAGAAGAAATTAAAGTCATCTGCTGGAAGCAGGTGGGGTAGTGGGGACAGTGACATGGTTTTTAAAATGTTGAGCTAATAGTGATCTGAAGACATGTAGGTGGATAGCTGAGTAGTGCTGAAGGCCCAGGTAATGTTGGAGATGATGACTTTCTAGAGGAAGAGCAGCCCTCATGACTTAATGGTTATTTTAGCAGTGTTCAGCAACTGAGGACATTTGTATTCAAATAGGGGCTATATTTTGTGATCCAGGTGGAAGACTTGGAGTAAGAGGAGTCTAGAATATTGGTAGCAAAGTGGTTGTTGTCAAGGTGGTTAGGAGAAAGGAGTGACTCCAGAGGAGGACTGATAGGCAGCAAAATGATGGGGGTGGGTGTCAAGGGACTGGAAATCTCAATGAAGTTGAAAAATGAAACTGTAGTAGTAAAGACAAGGAGAGGTAGAAATACAGAAGGATATAGGAGGTCATGACCAGGCCAGAGGTCTGACTTGGAGTGTAAAGGCACACTGTGATCAAGGGGCCAAAGGTCTTGATGACCGAGAGGTCAGTAGCTGACAGCAGTGAGAAGGAGTGTAATTGTTTGGTATAGACGTTGGCAAAGGAAGGATTTTTTTGTAAGGTGGTAGGAATAATGGCTTTGAAGCCACATTGAGACAGACCATCTGTTTTTCTTCTTGGTACCACTGGGTGCTGAAGAGTGATTTTATGGCAGAATCTTCATTGCCCAGAACCAAGTTCCTCAGGGAGTGCCAGGTTCCAACTAGTGGGGAAGGAGGCCAGAACCATCTTTTAGGCCTACATTTTGCACTGCGTGCCTAAATAGTGTTATGTTGGGGGAGAGGAGAGATATTCTGGCCAAGTGGACAACCTTCACAAGGTACTGGGCCTTTAGGCAGAGTTTGCCAGAATAGGGACTAAGTGCTCTTCACAGGGAAAATCCCATTTGGCCATGATGGTTTTTTGAACTGTTCAGGATCAGATTGAGTCAGTGCTAATCTGTGAGAGGCTGAAGGGAAACTGAAGGTTTCTTGCTTAAAACTCCACGAGTCAATAGACTCTTGAAGCTTTCTATTCCTGTGGGGTCTGGAATTTATTTTTCCTTCAACAGTGACAGCAAATAATGCCCTAAAGCCCACACAGTTTGAAAGAGTCTGGAAATATTCAGATTTTTGTTTATAAAGATGTTTTTGGGTTTTTAATGGTTCAGGATTCTTTTGACATTGTTAGTACATGATTCCAAATGTTTAAGAAAGAGCCTCCAAATAGCTGGAAACAAACAAAGTCTTTACAATTCTTTTTGCTCGTTCTTTGCTTGATTCATTTACACCACCGCCCTGGCCAGATGTGAATAGCTCAGAAAATGATTGCTGAATCAGCCATTTCATCACAGGAACTCAAGCAAGATTATGTGGCGGCCAGCAGAAGAGGCTAGTGGCTCAGAGCTCGGGGTGTGCTGCTCCTATGACAGTACCTTCTGAATAGTTTTAAACTGCTTTTGCCACATAAAAATGAGAAACTTCTGTCTGGCAAAAGTCATAAACAAAGTTAGAAGACAGCTCACAGAATGGGAGAAAATTTTTGCAATATATGTAATAGGTGATGAATTAGTATCTATAAAGGGTTTCTATAAATCAATAAGGAAAAGACAGACCCAATAGAAAATGGGTAAGAATACAGTAGGTGAGACACAACAGGGTAAACTGTAATTTCATCTAAAAAAATGCTTATATCCATTTCATCCATTCCAGATGAAACTAGAATTTCATTTAAGATATGAGCAAAGACTTCTCTGGATAGGAATGTTCACTGTCTTGGTAAATATCCATGAATAGGGTACTATGAAATACTCTGTGGCTGTGAAAACTTCTTTTTCTTCTTTTGAATGAACACACATGTCCATGAGCGGGTTGGGGGTTGGGGGGCAGAGAGAGAGAGAATCTCAAGCAGGCTACACGCCCAGCACGGGGCTCGATCTCACAGCCCTGAGATCATCATCTGAGCTGAAATCAAGAGTCAGACACTTAGGGCGCCTGGGTGGGTCAGTTGTTAAGCGTCTGCCTTCGGCTCAGGTAATGATCCCAGGGTCCTGGGATCAAGCCCCGCATTGGGCTCCCTGCTCCGCGGGAAGCCTGCTTCTCCCTCTCCCACTCCCCCTGCTTGTGTTCCCTCTCTTGCTATATCTCTCTCTGTCAAATAAATAAATAAATAATCTTAAAAAAAAAAAGGTCAGACACTTAACCAACTGAGCCATTCAGGCGCCCCAGCTGTGAAAACTTTGAAGTTAACTTTCTCTATCAGTGAAAGGAGCAAGTGTAGAGGAATATGAATAGAATGTTCCCATTTACTTTTTAAAAACATTCCTATTTGATTTGGAATGTATTTATTCTGTTTTGAATTTTATAAAGGATTCCTATAGATTAAAAAATATTTAAGGTTGTATTCTTCTAATTACAATATTAATGAATGAAATGTCAACTTTTGTCTTCCCCTTATGTAAAAGATTTATCTAGTATTATAAATCTTAGTCTCTGAGAAGAATTTAGAGACTTTTTACTACCTTTCCCTTCCCAGAAACTAAAAAAAATTTCCTGAAGGAGGCTACTGGGCCATGGTGTCTACAGTTGTACTTCTTGGTGTGAGGAACAACGGAATTCAAAGCTCAGAATTCTTTTTTCCTAGGATTTGCTACATTTTGGTATTCACAGCCTTCTAGAGCCTTTCTGCCTCCTGCCTATGAGGCAGTGGAAGGGGCTGAGACCTCTGGTTGGAAGGCTTTGATGTTCCTTCCCTTGGAAGAAAAAGGAAAATTACCTGATAAGGCCCAGGTAGGCAAGACTTAGAGCCAGCCTCAGTCTTGGGAGAAAACCTTCTTGCATTTGTCCTTGCCTCTTCTTTGGAGAAGGCTCTCAGCCAGTTTTAGTCTTGGTCTCAGGCCCCCACCAACCTAGGTGAAAGGAAACCTTGAAGCAGATAGCTTAGTTTTGCCTATTTCACTGGACTTTGAGGCTCTAGAACTCTAGCCTGGAAACAAGAGGAATTCCATCACAGGGTGGCACAAGACCAAAAAACCTCTTTGTCCTTCAAAGACAGGCAACACTTTTGGGACAGAAGCTCCGCTTTCCTTAATTACATTACTAGTGTCAGTAGACCCCAGTATGGGTGTTTGAGGATTGTATCAGACTAGTAACATAGGCTTTTCTGTGAGCTGGTGAGTTTACATAGAGTGGTATAATAGAAACCTATTTAAAACCAAAATTGACTCCAGCCAGTTCTTTTGAAAGAGGGGTGGCCTAATTCATATTCATAGGGGGAAAAAATCATTCCATTCTCTTCACCAGTACAGAATGGTGGTGCTGAGAGAGTGAAGTTCAAAACTTCCTTTTGTTCCTCAGTGCTGGTCAGGCGTGGAACCTGGAGTGGATAGTTCACAGTGGGGCTGACTCTAGGTATGGGGCATTGGAGATCAGAGGAAGGGGGATGGAGAGCTAAGTTGCTCTGAATAATATAAGGGGAATTTAGTTTCCTGAGCAAAGGGAAATACAAGCAGTGTCTGCAGAGGGTGAAGGAGCCACGGAGCATGGTAATGGTAACAATATAAAACCACTCTGTCTCTTCATAACTTTAGGAAAGTCTGATGAAGACACAGCGTTTCGATTCAGGTTGTGTATGTGTATTTTTTTCTTTTTTGGTAACACATGGAAAAAGGGAACTGAGTCCCACCTCTGGGACAGCTCAGATCAGAAAGAAGAGATCAGCCTCAGTGAGTGAGATAAAAAAAATCCACCAGGAGCTGGAGTCAGAACCAAAAGAGGCTGTTTAGAGCATTAGCTGCTGGGAATTTGCAGAAATTGTGGGAGGATCATTGGCTGGGGGGGGTCCAGGCCGATTTTAAAACATGCCCACAGACAGAGTGGTTGCAGCTGATTATTGTAGTGCTTGCTGTATAACTCATAGAATGTTTAGCCTTGATCCTCCCGCAGGATCCTTCTTATGGAGGTCTATTTGTTAGATGTTCCAGGAATTACCCTGATACTCCTCTTTCTGCCCAGTGGAAGCCATTCGCAGTTCAGCCTCCAAAAGGGAAGCAAAACTTCCCAACAAAGGGCTTCTTATTCCCTTTCCTCCCTATAATTTACACAGACCCTGTGATGCTGGTCAAAGAGCAAGAGAACTGCAGCTTTGCTGGTCACACCAGCACTGAGTAGGGCACATCATTTGGGAGTTAAAGGGAGGCAGAAAAGTATTCCACAAAGTATTGGGACTTGGAGACTGCTCTGAGTAAGTAAGCAAATATTAAGACTCCAATAAGTGCCTCAGAGCAAGAAGCCAAGGTCTCTGAGCAGCTGGAGTAGGACCAGGGCAAATCCAGCCAGTGTCGCACTAAACGAGAACTCTTGCTCACTTCTTAGGGAGGAACACCCAATTGATGGAGGAACATATGGTATAGTCTGAAAATCCACTGTAATTCCATACTTAGAGGACAATAGAGATTAGTGGACTTGGACTACCCAGCATGCATTCTCTCTTCTTAGGTGAGAGCATATTGATTTTCCTTTGGGAGGGCCATGTCCTTCTCTCTTCTCAGACTGGATTCTGGTGGGGTCAGGTCTATCCCTTGGCTCTAGATGGAGGACACATGACTGCCAATCAGAGAACAGCAGTTGACGTTGGTATGGTCTCAAATCCAGGCCAATTAAGGACTCTGGAGTTTTGTTGGAACTATTAAAAAGTGAGTTCTCATTTTTTTTTTCCAACTGAGTTGCCAAGCCTGTAGAATGGGCATAATTCTGAGGCTGCAAGTGGTCATCTTGACACCCCAGGGGGAGTGCTGAAGCCAGCACAGGTGAAAGCTGAGTTGTGAGTTGGAGACGGAGCCTAGGTGGCATCTTTGGAGCACCTGGATCTGACCATGCTTTATGCTAGGCTCATTCTGGGCATTTACATGAGTCCAGGCTTTCCTGTTTTATTTTTGAAAGTGTGATTGGGATATTTGTCACCTGCAGCCAATAGAGTCTTAATTCATGTTATGAATTGTATATAGTTCTCATAACAAAGTGTGGTTTGGCCTTTCTCATCAGACCCTTTTGTCTTAAAGTACTGAATTGTAAGTTTGTTATATGAACCAAATGAGACCATACATATAAAGAACTTAGCATTATCCTCTGTACATAGGAAAAAACCCAGTAAATATTTACTACAGGAAGCAAGGAGGGGGGGAGGAGGAAGGGAAGGAAGATCAGATGCTGAATTAAAAGGACCCTGAAGTCCCTAGGGTAATATTCTAGGAACCCTCAGGCCCTATCAGGTCCCTCTGATCTAAATGCCCCTAGTGCCCTACACGTTACCCTCCATAAGCCTTTATCATGGTTTGTAATGATATGTTTATGTAATATTTTGGTTAATGTCCATCTCTCTCACTGAACTGGCAGTTTTATGAGGGCAGTGATTTTGCTCACTCTTATGTCCATAGCAGGTGGTTAAATGTGTGGCATTCACAAACATTTTTTTTTTAAGGTTTTTTTTTTTTTTTGAGAGAGAGAGAGTGTGTGTGTGTGTGTGTTGGGGGGGGGGGTGGGGGGGGGGGAGGGGGGGGGGGGGAGAGGGTAGGGAAAAGAATCTCCAGCAGACTTCCTGCAGAGTGCAGAGCCCTGCTCAATCTCATGACCCCAGATCATGACCTGAGCCAAAACCAAGTCAGACTTTTAACTGACTGAGCCACCCAGGTGCCCCTCAGCAAACATTTTTTGAAGGAATTGTCACCCCGTAGGTACCCAAATTGGACTGGCTATCCTCAATTATTGGGGATGGGACTGTGGCAGAATTGGCAAAATCAGGGAAAGCTATCCCTGTCCCCTCTGTATCTCTTACACTAGCGATATCCGCAACACACATACAGACAATTTTGTCTTAATGAGATAATTTTGATTTGGTTGTGAAATCTGGAGAGGAGGGAAAATGTTCCCTTCTTTCTTCCTAGAATGTTTGGTCTAATAACTAAATTGATATAAAATAGATTGCAGGAGAAAAACAAATTTTGTATGTATGGGAGCACCATAAAAATATGAGGCCCAAAGGGCAGTCAAGTAATTGAAGTTTTATATAACATCCTAAGCTAAGGAAAGAGGTAGAGGTCTGGGGATACAAAGGGAAGGAAGGCCATTCACAAGAGGAGATGTTTGGAAAAAAAAGGTTGTCCTTTTGTGCAGATAAGTTTCTTAGGTAAAAAGGTATCTCTGGTAATAGTGTCCAGGTATAGGCCCCCTTCCAATGTAAATTTAGGCAGTTGAGGGGGGAGGTAAAGAGCTTTTCCTAAATTTGCTGTGTTTTGATTGCTTTTAGTGCAGAAAAATCCTTATGCCAAAGAGACATTTTTTGAGGTGGCAGAATCTGCTCCCCTTCCAACCCTTTACCAAATCTCTAGTTATTATATTTTTATTGGCTCATTTTATTGAAGAATTGAATAGTATGGTGGATGGAAATAAATGGAAAGCAGAGGAGTAGGTCAGGTCTCTGTGATTCACAAGCAGTCTTCCTTGCTCCTGTGTCTTAATGAAATCATACATTTAACGAGATAGTCCACTCTGAGTAAGGCTTGCTCAGGAGTGTGTTGGAGGCTGTTTGAAGATTCCAGGAAATTGAAGAGGGATGCGGATGCTGGAGACTTCACTCTTAGCAAGGAACAAAAGCAGTTAAAAGGTGGCCTGGGGAGGGCAGGTAACCTGAAGCTCACTCCTTTAGCCCTGGTGTCTGGGCCCAGCGGGAGCTCCAGGCATCCCACCCAACCCCCTGCCTGGATACACAAAGCAGCCTCCTTCCAGTTTAGGCTATGGTTCATCCCTTCCCCCAAGCCTGCTTTCCCTGAGGTGGGGAGAGTGTTTCCCAGGGCCCATGTGACTTCCACTGGCAAGTGACGATTACAGACGGTTTACCAGTCAGTAAAACTGCCAAAGGCTTTTGTGCTGTAATAATCCTTTTCCTGTTTAAAACTCTGGGGATTTTCTACTCTTGCCAATAGTTTCTCAAGTCAGCAATTATGTTGTGGATTATGTAATGGCTAGGTATTAAAAATAGAAAAGACCAGAGTTTGCATCTATTTTAACTAAATCAAAACAGAGCAGAGGGAGGGGAAAGGAGAGGGAGAGACCAGAGGAGGAGGGAAAAAGAGATTACGTGACAAGAAGCAGCGCGATCCCATCATGTGACTGGGCAATCCAGGCCACAATTTACCTTGCTCCTTTCCTGCCATTCTTGGCCCAAGGGGCTGTACTCCTGTCCTTGGCCTCCTCCAGGGAGAGGACCCTGCGGAGAATTCCTTTATTCCTCAGCTCAGCCTTGGGTGTTTGCCTGCCTCTGACAGGCAAAATGACTAAGGGTTGGAGGGAGGGATTGATTTTGATGTGATTAAAAACTATTTGCTATGAAAATGCACCAACCCTCCAACTTCCCCACCCTCACTCCTCTTCCCACTGGATTGCCATCCCTAGGCCCTCATCTAGGAATTCCAAGGCTGCCGTTCATTGTTCTAATGTGACTTCTCACTAATCCTCCACCTTCAGCCCGAGTTGAGATCTTTGTGTTTTTCCGGGAACCTACTGAGTAACTTTAAGGGCCCTCTAATGAAATTTTAGGTGCCAGGTGGTCTGGAATAGGGGGGATATTTTTGGAAGGGGGACTTCTTCTAAGGGCCTGACACATCACATCAAAATATACCAGGCTTCTACTGTGTCACCTCCAAAGTCCCTCACTCCATCCTGCATACAGAGGCAGCTGCAGGGGGAAGTCTTGAGTTAATCACCTCTAGCCCTTGGGCCTACATAGTGCACATGCTGAGCAACCTGATTTAGTAGGTCTCCGGTTGCAGGGGGTGGTGGGTACTTTGAAGAAGCAGCTTACTGTTTCTGAGTATTGAACCCAAATAGGTTTGGTGGGGTTAGGGAGAGAGACCTGGAAGTCTAGACCAGCAATAGAATCAGTAACAGGCAATATTAGAAAGCTGTGTCCCATTGTTACTTCCATCACACTTCTTCCTCAGAGTCTTCCTCTGAACTGGGGTGGAAGAGTGCCAACTGCTCAGAGTAACCCTGGTCCTAGCTTCACCCAGCACTGCCCAGACTAGTGCAAGTACAGTGAAAGGAAGAGAACTCTAATTTGGGGATTATAGGCATAATTTCACTGGATAGGTAGAGGGTGTGGGGACCTTCCTTAGAGCCTTTCAAATCATAATACCAACCTGGACTAGGAAGTGCCTGTGACTCGGCACCTCTTTCTTACTCTTGTAGGTTTTCAATTCTCTGTTGGGGATTCCTATTTGCGTTGTCCTCCAGAGGCTGACTTTGGTAAGGACCACCAAACATCTGGTATGGTACAGATTTTAAATTGTTCCAACCCACCCTATTAATGCACTTGAACATGCCTAGTCAACTGGCCTTGGGCATGGTCAGTGTCACTGCAGCATCGGTTTTCTGTTTTCTGTTTTCTGTTGTCTGACAGGCTGGCTACTGCAGACCCAGGTAGTCAGCAGAAGTTGTAGGTCACAGTGAGTATCTGTCCTCTACAGCCCATCCCACCCCTGAGGCTTTGAGTAAGGTTAGGAGTCCACTGAAGCACCTGCCCTAGGGGCTGTTAGGAGCTAGGGTCAATCGAAGGCTAAAACATTGCAGGGTCCACCAAGGAACCTTTTCTGTCTAAACTCAACTTTCTGTTGTGGCTTCCTTCCCACTCCTACTCCCCACGACCTCACAATTTGACCACAGCAATGTTGTATACATTGGTCATTCCCATCCTGAAGATCACCTTTTCTGTCATTATTATAACATTTAATTGATTTCTACCCCCAACACACACACACACACACACACACACACACTGTAGTGGTGGTGCTTCTGGTGTCTGTTGCTTGAGATAATGCTAGTGGTCACAAGCTGGTGTAGACAGAGTAACACATTTTAACAGATTTAACTTTTATTCATCCAACTGACAAATTAGAGACACAGTAGTGCTTATATGTGTTGGACATTCATTTGGGCCACAGACAGTGTAAGGTATAAAGGATAGATCTGTTGCATTAACTCCCAGTAACAGGGCTCAGAGCTAGACAATTACTTCCCTTTACTGCACACACCATCACATTCCTTGGACCCCTTCTCTATCCCATTCCAACATCAGACTCAGAAATGAATTTGGGGATGTTGGGTTGTGATCCCAGGGTCCTGGGATCAAGCCCCATGTCGGGCTCTCTGCTCGATGGGGAGTCTGCTTCTCCCTCTCCCTCTGCCTGCTGCTCCCCCTGGCTTGTGCTCTCTCTCTCTGTCAAATAAAAAATATTTATTTATTTGAGAGAGAGATAGTGAGAGAGAGCATGAGTGGGAAGAAGAGGGAGAAGCAGACTTCCTGCCGAGCAGGGAGCCCAACGCGGGGCCCAATCCCAGGACCCTGGGATCCTGACCTGAGCTGAAGGCAGACACTTAACCAACTGAGCCACTTAGGCGCCCCATAAATAAAATCTTAAAAAAAAAAAAAAAGTTTGGGGAATGGACCAAGACAGGCTGAGGGTTAGGCTTCAGGCCTCCACATATTTGCTGCAATTCCTGTGGCCAGAAGTACCAGGTGGTGGGCATGGGAAGCGGGCTGGATGTGGGGAGAGGTGGTGTAGCACCTGATATGACTCCAGCCACACCTGGAGCTCCTGTGTCTTCCAACAGAAGATGGGGGAGAGGAGGTTGGGAGAGGGAAGAAGAGGAGAAGGAGAGGGGAGGAGGGAAGGAGGAATCAGGTAAGGGAAGAGGGGATTATAGGCTGACACTTTGGGCTAGGCAGAGCCAGATTAACAGAGGCATCTTAGTGCCCACCTGGGACTGACAGGGCAGGTGGAATCTCTTGTTGAAGGTGCTGAATCTTGTGGAAGCAAGCAGGGGATGTCTTGGCAGCCTGGTATAGCCTGGTAGTCTGACTTCAGGCCAACCAGGGTTGCCAAACAAGGGGCCGTGCTAACACCTCCTCTGTACTCTCAGCACCCTCTTCCATCCAGGTAGGCCTAGGTTCCAAAGACCCATCTCTTGTGTCACAAAAGATGACCAAGGAAGGAACTCACTAGCACTTACTTCCCTGAGGGGTTTGCATTTAAGAGAGACCCCAAAATATTACTTCTACTACTGCTATATAAATTTTACTGTAACTATTACTTCTCTAGTCAAGTAATTTGGTAGTTTAAAATTTTTATCAAGGGGCATCTGGGTGGTTCAGTCGGTTAAGCATCTGCTTTCGGCTCAGGTCATGATCCCAGGGTCCTGGGTCCTCAGGGGGGAGTCTGCTTCTTCCTCTCCCTCTGCCCTTCCCTCTGCTCATGCTCTCTCTCTCAAATAAATAAATAAAATCTTAAAAATATATATATTTTCTCAAAATTTAAAAATTATTAGCATAAAATGTTCATAGTCTTGTTTTTATATCTCTACTGTACTTTATTTTCCCTTTTTCATTCCCAATATTGTATATTTAATGATTCATGCTTTTTTCATGATTAGTTTTGTTAGACTTCTGTTTTGTAAGAACCAGCTTTTGTGTTATGTCTGTTGTTTGTTTCTCTTTTATTTCATTAACTTCTTAATCATTTTTAAAAGATTTATTTATTTATTTTGGGGGGGCACGGGGTGGGGGAAGGGGCAAGGGAGAGGGAGAGAGAGAATCCCAACACAAGGCTCAATCTCACAACCCTGAGCCAAAATCAAGAGTTTGATGCTTAACTGACTGAGCCACCCAGGCACCCCACTTCTTAATCATTTTAAAACCAGTTTTGGAATTGAAAAGCAATACAAAGGGTCACTTTTTCTTACAAACTATTACAAAAAGATCAGTTACCCAAAAGAATGAACAGAGGTTTAAAAGAAGAAATCTATGTGGCTTATAAATGTAAGAGAAGACTTTACATGTAAAATAATGCATCTTTAATGATGGACCTCTAGGCTTGAGTGGGGAAGAGAGGCATCATAGAGTTAGTGCCCAGTGGAAGGAACCCAATGCTTCTGCCCGCCCTCCCCATCTTTTGTTTACTGGTTGGTGTCAGGCAAGACACAGACCTCTGTTTCCTCCCCTGTAAATAGTGACTAATACAGAAAACCCCACCTGCCTTACTTGCTTCATTGGCTGTTGTATCAAATCAGATACTGAATGTGAAGGAGATGACACCTGAACTCCCACTGAGCCCTCTGCCCCCAGTCTGTCTTCTCCCACAGGTGGCAGTAGGAAGGGGGTGTGGAGGAACCCAGCCTACCCTGGCAGTGTTAGTTACCAGGCCGTGGCCCTTAAAGGAACATTATTTTGAAGGGAAAGAAAGGGTCTTATTCTCTGCTTAGCTCACTGTACCTGCTGTCTCATCTCTTCTTCAGCTAAGTTTTATTTTTTATTTTGTTTTATAATTCTATATTTTACGGAGAAGTGCATGGGAGGGGTGGGTGTGCTAGAAATAAGCTCCTAGAACTGGGAGGCAGGAAAGGGTGGTCTATATTAATGGTTCTCAAGTGTTTTGGTCTCAGGACCCTTTTACACTTTTAAAAATTATTGAGGACTTCAAACACCTTTATTTATGTGGGCTGTAGCTGTAGATATTTACCATAATACAGATATGGAAACAAATATTAGAAAAAGACTTTAAAAGTATTTATTATGTAAAAATAACAGTAATAAGTCCTTTACATGTTAACATACTTTTTATAAAAATATCTAAAATGAAAAAATTCAGAGAGTCATTATTTTACAGTTTTGCAAATGTCTTTAGTGACTGGCTTAACAGAAGACAGTTGGGTTCTTGTATCTGCTTCTTTACCAGTCTATCATGATACGTTGCTTTGGTTGGAGTAGATGAATAAAAACCCACTTCATACAGATTCGTAGCTGAAAAAAGTAGGAGTATTTTTAGTACCCTTTTCAGATAATTGTGGATACCTTCTTTGATATTTCACCAAAACTGGACAAATGGCAGTTTCTGAAAGGTAGTTGCAATGTGAGATCTGAAACCATGTCATTGAACTTCTCATCCTCAGCTATATTAAACTCCATTGATTTGTCTTGCACTTTGAATGGTTCTTTAGTTCATGCTTGAGACATTATGCGTTGGTCATTTGGAAAATAATGGCTCAGTGATTTATGGAGATCTTCCCAATGTAGACACATTTCAATCCATAGTATTACATTCCTAGTATTACCACTGATGTCATCAGCAAAGTCTTTAAGTACCAGGAAGCTGTGAAGCTCATGGTGTGGAGACAAGTTTTTAAAATCCTAATTTTCGGGGCGCCTGGGTGGCTCAGTCGGTTAAGCGGCTGCCTTCGGCTCAGGTCACGATCCCAGGGTCCCTCGAGTCCTGCATCGGGCTCCCTGCTCAGCAGAGAGTCTGCTTCTCCCTTTCCCTCTGCCTGTGGCTCTGCCTACTTGTGCTCTCTCTCTCTGTCAAATAAATAAATAAAAAATATCTTTAAACAAAAATAAAATTCTAATTTTCACTTGCCAGATCAAATTTTATCATTGGCAAAAAATACTGTCAGTTTTCCTTGATGTGACAAGCTCACTTCATTAATTTTTGAGAAAATGACTGCCAAAGGCCCACATCTGAGTAATCATAATTTGTCAGTCGTTCTTTCCTTTTTTTGGGGGGGGGGGTCATTTTTCTAATAAAAATGTTTCATGAAAAAAGGAGGTGGTTCATTTCTCAAAGCAAACAATCACATAAATTTATCTAGTACTTTGGTATATAGCAGAAGTGCTTTATGCACAGACTATTAACAAAACGTACTCACGGTAATTTTTTTTTTTTTTTTTAAGATTTTATTTTTAAGTAATCTCTACACGCAACACAGGGCTCAATCTCACAACCCTGAGATCACGAGTCACAGGCCAGCCAGGCACCCCAAGGGTCATGTTAAAAAATCAGTAATTATTGTTCTATCATGGGCATTCTTATGAGAAGCTAGCCTTTTTTTAAACCAAAGTGCCTGGGGAGCAGAATATGACTTCACTGATTTGTGCTAAGTCCCCAGCAGTTTTACCAACTGTTGCTTTTGTATTATCAGTTCAAATGTCAACTAAGTGAGTACTGCAAAAAAGTCTTGGTATTTTTCTTTAAGATTTTATTTATTTATTTGAGAGAGAGCACATGAGAGGGGGAGGGTCAGAGGGAGAAGCAGACTCCCTGCTGAGCAGGGAGCTCTATGCGGGACTCGATCCCAGGACTCCAGGATCATGACCTGAGCCAAAGGCAGTCGCTTAACCAACTGAGCCACCCAGGCACCCCAAGTCTTGGTATTATTATAAAAATGTTCTTTGCCTCTTGGGCCACACCGGAAGGGTCTTTGGGACCCCCAGGACTCCAGGGATCATAAGCCACCAATGTGTGTGATCGTGGGCAATAATAGTTTGTGGCTTTGAACACCTCAGTATCCCTAGACCTCAGTTTTCTCAACTATTAAGGGGAGCCAGGGCTGGGGCCAGCTCTGTTTCTACATACTGTTAGACCCTGTTTACTACTCCTTGAAGCCACTTCTCCCTTGTGATAACTGCTCTCTTCTCCCTTCCTATCTTATGTCTCCTTTCCCTTCCATAGCCCTCCCCCCCCACACCTCTTACAGGTGGGGATCCTCCTTGTTGTTTTCCCTCCTCCTTTGCTCCCTGGGTTATCTTATCCCCTCCTTGATCTTTAATAATCACCTGTAGGCTGACAGCTCCCAAATCTCTATCTTCAGTCAAGATGTCTGTCCTGGGCTCTAGTGCTATGATTCCAGCTGCCCTTGGGACCTCTCCACCTGTATGCCCTACAGGCATGTCAAAGTCAACATGTCTAAACTGATTTCATCATCTTCCCCAACACATTGCCTCCTCTTCCAGAATAGCCAGTCTTGGTTAATCTGTCATCTACCCACCGCTTAAGCCAGAAGCCCAGGAGCCCTCCTCTCCTTATCTGATCCCCTCACTTCCCTCATCTAATCACCCAAGCCTATCATTGCTGCCTTCTAAATATTTTCTCAATCTTTTTCTGCTCTCTAGTTCTACCACCACTGCCTCAGGTCAGGCCCTCGTCACTCCTTAACCAAACTATTGCATGAGCTGTCTCCCCGGTCCCCCTGTCTCCCCTTTCCAACTTGTAATCTGCAGCTCTGGCTGGAAACCACAAGACTGTCTTCTCATAGGCTTTGTTGTTGTTGTTTTGTTTCCTACTAAATAAATACATATTGAATACTTATCATGCCAGGCCCTGTGTGGAGTGCTGGGGATAGAATACAGAACACAACAGATGTAATCCTTGGCCTCCAGCACTCACAGTGTATGAGGGGACAGAAAAAAGTACAGGGCACAGGTAATCAAGACACAGCGTGATGGGGAAGGAAGAGAGGGTGGTGCTTGGGAGCCTCTAGAAGCCTGAGCTGAGGGCTAGCTGTGTCCAAGAGGTGGTCAGGGAACACTTCCTGGAGGAAGCAACACTCTGAGACTGCACACTCGGTGGGAGTTAGCTAGGAGTGGTAGGAGTGTGGTGGTGAAAAATTTGCCTGGTAATGTGTTCATCTCATTTCCCTGCGTAAAGCCCTCTTCTGAGCTTCACCATTGCCAGCAGGATAAAGTTCAAATTCCTTATCATGGAACACAGTCTGTGTGGCCTCACTGACCACTCCCCTGTATTGAGTCTGAGGTGCTTTCAGATAGTTCCCCCAGTCTCTGGCTAGCTCCCGCACAGCTCCAGGCCTTTGCGCATGCAGTTCCTCATGCCATCCACCCTTCCCACCCACTCTGAACTACCAACGTCAGTTGACTCAGGAGCCCTTCCCTGACCCCTCCCATGTAGACTTTGTGGCTCCCTCTCTGGTGCTCCCCGCCTGTGCACACACCTGGACACCTGTGCACTCATCACATCATTAGAGCTTGTCCACGTGTATCTCTGACTCTTGCTCCTACCTGCCAGTGCAGAATTCCAGGTCTTGCCTACCTCCCAGAGCCTCACCCCGTGAGCATTTTGGGCGTCCCCAGGGTGTGTGTCTCCCATGTGCTGGTGGATAAGGTTAGACAGCTACACCCTCCCACTCCCAGCTATCTTTTCCCCTCCTCCACTCTGCAGCCTCCCTTTGCCCCTGCCACACCCCATGAAGCTATCAGTTCTGCTGGACATTGCCCCACCCATTAGACACCCCACGCCTGCTGGGAGCCACTGCCACTCCTGTTGGCATGAGGTCAGCTGGCTCCTCTGTAGGAGCAGGGCTGTGAGGCTGCTGGTGCCCCCATTGCTTTATAGGGTCTTGAGGTTTGGTCCCACGGGTGTGTGTCCATCAACTACTGCTTCAGCTCAGGATTACTTCCTCCTTCCACTGAGCAAAGCTTTGGCCCCGGGTCAGTTCACTGTGCTCTTCTCCTTCTTCCCTTAGAAAGAATTCTTTTTCCTAACAAGTCTCTCAGCCCTTCATGCAAATACACTCTCCAAGGTTCTGCTCTTCAGTGGGCTAAACAGGTGTGACCTGCATCACCCTCCAACTCCAGCCTGGAGGGAAAAATATATATGTATTTATATGTTTCAAATAGTAGATGATATATGCAATACTGAATAGAGCTTCATCACTAAAATACAAAAGCAGTTTAGAAATACATACAATAAAAAGGTAAAGCTCCCCTTCTAGCCCTTGCCCTCTCTTAAAAGCTTACCCTACTGGTAGACACTGTTAATTCTTTGGTGGGAATGTTCAGACTTTTTGCTCTGCATTTACACATCTGCGTGGCTGGCATAATATTTGAGAAATTAATCACTTTCCTCCTTGTGGATTTTCCCCTTTCCCACTCTCACATCCTTGGAGCTCATTTCCTCCTGAACTAGCTCCCCAGATTAGAAATTGGAATCAAGTTTCAGGTGTCTCTGGCTTTTGTGTGCCAAAAGCTTATGCGCTTAGGAGAACTTTAGGGTTTGTGGAATAGCTCATTGAAGGAAAAGGATTCTTTTGCACAGACTGAATACCTTGACTAGAAACAAGAAAGAAGAAGGATTTCACCTGGAGTGGAAAGACCCCCAACTCTTTGCAGAGCTCTCCTCCCCAGACAGGCTTGGGGCAGGAGAGACAGGGGAGAAAGATCTGTGGTCTCCAGAGTCCCACCTTGCCTTCTAGCAGATCACCTGGGCAGGCAGGAGTGAGATTCCAGAGAGTGGTGGCCACGTGGTGGGACCGCATGTTGGGACCAAGCTGTAGGGACACGGGCAGCCTGGTCCAAGATTCTTGGATGCCCATGGGTGGCAGAGAGTGGCAGAGGCTATTGGATATGGCTTCAGCCAGCTTCACAGCCACCTCCTGTGTTCCATGCTGGCACTTCTCAGTATTCTGGAGAACTCAGACACACCTAGAGTTGAGTTTCCTGTTGGCACAATGGAAGCTGACCATAAACATTGAGTTGAGTTATAGAAACTAAAGTTTGGTGTCCTGCACACTTGAGTTTGTGAACCGAGATTCATTCCTGTGGCTTGTGCTATTCATATTCTGCCACTTTTGAAAAAAAAGTGCAATATATCTTAAAAATGTTTCCACATCAGTAGATATAAATTTATCTTGTTCTTTTTTAAAAAACAATATTAGGGGGCGCCTGGGTGGCTCAGTTGGTTAAGTGTCTGCCTTCGGCTCAGGTCATGATCCTGGAGTCCCGGGATCGAGTCCCGCGTCGGGCTCCCTGCTCGGCAGGGAGTCTGCTTCTCCCTCTGACCCTCCTCCCTCTCATGCTCTCTGTCTCTCATTCTCTCTCTCTCAAATAAATAAATAAAATCTTAAAAAACAATATTAGGGACGCTTGGGTGGCTTAGTCAGTCACTGTCTGCCTTCAGCTCAGGTCATCATCCCAGGGTTCTGCGATTGAGCCCTGCATCAAGCCCCACATGGGCTCCTTGCTCAGTGGGGAGCCTGCTTCTCTCCCCGCCTGCCATTCCCCCTGCATGTGCTCTCTCTCTCTCTGACAAATGAATAAATAAAATCTTAAAAAATACATATATTATTTTCAAAAACATACATGCTCACAGAAAATTTTAACAGTACCAAAGGAGAAAGCAAAAGTTCTCCATCCTCTGTTCCTACTCACTAGATACAACTATTGCTAACAGCTTCTTCTTTTTTTGTTTTTTAAGATTTTATTTATTTATTTGACAGAGAGAGCACAAGCAGGGGGAGCGGCAATCAGAAGGAGAGGGAGAAGCAGGCTCCTCACTGAGCAAGAAGCCCGATGCAGGGCTCAGTCCCAGGGCCCTGGGATCATGACCTGAACTGAAGGCAGACGCTTAACCGACGGAGCCACTCCGGTGCCCCGCCAACAGCCTCTTGATGGTTCTTCTAGAAATTTTTCTATGCAGATAAAGACATTTATCCATTTCTATAGAACTCTTTTTATATACAAATAATCCCAAACTATATATACTTATCTGCAACATATTTGATTATTTAGCAATTTGATCTTATTAAATGAATTCTATCATTTAAGTAGATATAGTTCAACTTCATTTCTTTTAATGATGCCCAGTATTCTATAGACTAGATGTGCCACATGTATGTAACCAGTTGATTGGCATAAATTTCCAGATTTTTAGCTATTACCAGTTAAGGGCACAATGAACATAATAATATCTAACATTTGTTGACCATAGACCTTATTCTTTGCATGTAGTAAGTCACATAACCCTTGTAATAGTCCAGTGACATAGGCCCTATTATTGCCCCTGCTTCACAAATGATTGAATTAAGTCACAAGGAGATCAGTAACTTTCCTATAGTCACCATCTGGTAGGTGGTAGATCTGGGATTTGAACAGGGCAGTGAAGTCCCAAGCCTGTACTCTAGATTAGGACACCACAGGCCCTGTGTAGATGCTGTGCACCTGGCTAATATAGCCATAGAATACATCTGTAGCAACTCCTGGGTCAAAATAAGTGCATGTCAAGTTTTAATAGTGCTATGTGGTCAGGAGGTTATTTTATGAAAAGAGTAGTGTATTTCTTTTCATAATCAAGTGCAGAGCCTGCTTGTTTCCTGAGAACAGAGGGGCTGCAGAGGCTCCTGTGCCCAGAGGCCTCACTAGGTGAGAGGGTGTTTTCTGCCATGGCCAAGGCTTTAAGTTTGAATCCTATATGGCCTTCTCCCCTCTGGGCTCGACAGGGCTCTCTCTAATTAAGGCCACAGACACAAGCTGCCAGAGAAGTCAGCTCCTGGACTCCCTTTCTCTCTGTACCCTCTTAGTCTCTCAGGGGTGAGGGTCCCTCCCAATTAGAATGGCCCCAGTTTCCCATTCCATCTGCAGGGAGAGAAAATGGCAGCTATCTACAGAGACGGAACTGGCCACTCCTTACTTCCCCACCTGCAGCTCCTACATCAAACCACAAGGGGCCCCATTGTGGGACCTTCAGTCCGGGATCCATACCAGACCTGCTCAGAGTGTGTGGCATAGCTTCTTTTTTTTAGCAGTGGCTTTTTTTTTTAAGATTTCATTTATTTATTTGAGAGAGAGAGAGAGCACAAGCAGGGGGAGGGGTGGACGGAGACAGAGAAGCAGATTCCCCGCTGAACAAGGAGCCCAATGTGGGGCTCAATCCCAGGACTCCTGAGATCATGATCTGAGCCAAAGGCAGCCACCCAACTGACTGAGCCACCCAGGTGCCCCCCTCCCCTTTTAAGGTAAACTCTACACCTAATGTGGGGCTTGAACTCATGTCCCCGAGATCAAGAGTCAGGTGCTCTAGGGGCACCTGGGTGGCTCAGTAGGTTGAGCGTCTAACTCTTAATTTCGGCTCAGGTCATGATTTCAGGGTCGCAAGATTGAGCCCTGCATCAGGCTCCGTCCATGCTGGGCATGGAGCCTGCTTAAGATTCTTCTCTCCCTCTCCCTCTGCCCCTCCCCTGTAAAAAAGGAGTCCATGCTCTACTGAGTCAGCTGGGTGTCCCCTGACAGTGGCTTTTATAGGACTATATCAGTGGTTCTGAAAGGGGCGATTTCACCCCAACCCCACTGGCAGGGGACATTTAGCAATGTTTGGAGATATTTTTGGTTGTTGCAAATTGGTATGTGGGAGGGTTAGGGGGGTACTACTGGCATATAGTGGGTAGAGAGAGGCCAGGGATACTGCTAAATATCCTGCAATTCACAGAACTGCTGCTCACAACAAAGAGTTACCCAGCCCAAAATGTTAATAGTGTTGAGGCTGAGAAACCATCGGCTACAGAAGGGCAGACAGTTCAACATGGCTGTCACCATGTGACTCCTTCTGTTAACAGTGGCAAACACTTATGTCTTGTTCACTTGTAGCAACTGTTCTAAGTGCTTTATCTCCATTAACTCATTTAATCCCCACAACAAGTCTGTGAGGCAGGTTCCACTATTATCATCTCATTTTGCAGATGAGGAAGCCGAGGCAGGGAGCTGTGAAGTACCTAGTCCAAGGTTCCCATGGTGGCAGTCTAAGCTTGATCTCCAGATATGCTCATGGTAAGCACATGCGGGACCTCTCTCCCGTCTTTGCTACTTCTAGAACCTCTGGAGCACCAGGGATTGTTTATATCTTTACAAGGAGGGGAAAAAAAAGCAGTTGACTGGTCTTTTCTCCCAGATTCTGACTCTCCCATTTCTGATGGCTTTTGTATTTTTTTTTCTCCAGACAGTTTAACCAAAGTGAGTACTGATTACAGAGATTATGGACAACATGAAAATTAACTTACTGAATTTGCATAAAAAATCCTGTGTCCTTCCCACAATGGTCTCTTAGGGCTCTTTCATTCTACAGGCTGGACTGCTTGGGTGACAGATTCGCTTAAATATGAGAGCAGACCTGATCACTCAGAAGGACAAGGAGGAGCTGGTGAGTCAAGCTTGGGATACCAGGGACACAGGACTATTCTGATTAGGCCCATAGTTTTGATGAAAGGGGTGCTTTTCCAAAGGAGGCCTCCAATAGCCAAGATGGGAAGTTGTAAATGGGGTGAGGGTGGTGGAAGAAGTAGGAAGGGATCTGTTGGATCAAAGCCAGAGGAAATACTTACTGATTCATTAATTATAGGATGCCATAGGATTGGCTTTGCCTCTGGGTGGGGGGTAGTAACCTATGCTTTAAACAAACAGCCCCATCACTCAACAATAATTAGCAGCAACAATAAGCATCTTCAATGGGGCAAGATTGACAGGTGGCCCACAACATGCAGTCTCAAGCCTGGCCTAAGCTTGAATGCCACACCTGTGGAGCCAACCAGTCCATGCTCAGGCAGCCCACAGGGTCATGGGCACAGAGGTGACATGTTCTTTCTTGGGCCATTTGCCAAGAACTTGCTATGTCCTAGGCACTGTACTCACGGTCTAGAGAATTGAAGAGACAAGATTAAGTTTGAGAAGTTAAATAGCAGCATAAGAAATACCACATATGTCCATATAAGGGATGTAGATACTCAGAGTCAAATGGGAATTCTGGACAGGGATTCCCCACCAGGCAGATGGTAGGGAAGGAGGTCTGTATCGCACCACCATGTTTCTTTTATTTATTTATTTATTTAAGATTTTATTTATTTATTTGACAGAGAGAGACACAGCGAGAGAGAGAACACAAGCAGGGGGAGTGGGAGAGGGAGAAGCAGGCTTCCCGCGGAGCAGGGAGCCCGATGCGGGGCTCGATCCCAGGACCCTGGGATCATGACCTGAGCTGAAGGCAGATGCTTAATGATTGAGCCACCCAAGTGCCCCACCACCATTTTCTTTTAAAAATGGGAAACACAAAGAACAAAAAAGGAAGTAAGAAATCATACTAATAATACTAGTCAGAAGTGTGTATTATTACTATTTTGGTTACATGCCTAAAGATTTTTTTCTGTGTATTTATATGGATGTGTACACACTTACATATTTCATTACATAAGTTAGTTCATATCATACATACTGTTCTGTGACTTGCTTTTTTTTTTTTTTTTTTAAAGATTTTATTTATTTATCTGAGAGAGAATGAGAGACAGAGAGCACGAGAGGGAAGAGGGTCAGAGGGAGAAGCAGACTCCCCGCCGAGCAGGGAGCCCGATGCGGGACTCGATCCCGGGACTCCAGGATCATGACCTGAGCCGAAGGCAGTTGCTTAACCAACTGAGCCACCCAGGCGCCCTGTGACTTGCTTTTTATACCTAGCAATATACTGTAAACAGTTTTCCTTGACAGTAAATAAACTTCTTATGGATCTCTAGTATTTCACTGTGTACCTACCATGATTTAACTAATCTCTTATTATTGCCCCTTAGGTGACTAACAGTAAGGCTTATATGTAATACTGACTTTGTGTACATCGTTATTTTTATCTTTAGGATATAGTCTTGAAGTAGAATTGCTAGATCAAAAAATATGCACACTTCCAGTGATTTTCATATTGCCCAATTGCCTTCCAGAAAGGATAGATCAGCTTAGGCTCTTACCACCAGTCTTATGAGAGCATCTCTTTGCCTACATCTTTACCAGTCTTATGAGAGCATCTCTTTGCCTACATCTTTCCCAATATTAGGGAATACTGCTTTTTTTTTTAATTGCAAATTTGATAAGCCAAACTAGTATTTTATTGTTGCTGCTTTATTTTTCTTATCTTTTTTTTTTTTTAAAGATTTATTTATTTATTTGACAGAGAGAGACAGTGAGAGAGGAAACACAAGCAGGGGGGAGTGGGAGAGGGAGAAACAGGTTTCCTGCCGAGTAGGGAGCCTGATGCGGAGCTCGATCCAGGACCCTGGGTTCATGACCTGAGCTGAAGGCAGACGCTTAACGGCTGAGCCACCCAGGTGCCCCATATTTTGCTTTTCTTTTATTTATTTATTTATTTATTTATTTATTTATTTGAGAGAGAGAGAATGAGAGACAGAGAGCATGAGAGGGAGGAGGGTCAGAGGGAGAAGCAGACTCCCTGCTTGGCAGGAAGCCTGCTTCTCCCTCTCCCACCCCCCCTGCTTGTGTTCCCTCTTTCACTGTGACTCTCTCTGTCAAATAAATTTTTTTTTTTTTTTTTTTTAAAGATTTTATTTATTTATTTGACAGAGAGAGACACAGCGAGAGAGGGAACACAAGCAGGGGGAGTGGGAGAGGGAGAAGCAGGCTCCCCGCAGAGCAGGGAGCCCGACGCGGGACTCGATCCCAGGACCCCGGGATCATGACCTGAGCCGAAGGCAGTCGCTCAACCGACTGAGCCACCCAGGCGCCCTAAATTTTTTTTTAAAGGTTTTATTTATTTATTTTGACAGAGAGAGAGAGAGACAGAGAGAGAGGGAACACAAGCAGGGGGAGGGGCAGAGGGAGAAGCAGGCTTCCCGCCGAGCAGGGACCCCGATGTGGGGCTCGATCCCAGGACCCTAGGATCATGACCTGAGCCGAAGGCAGGCGCTTAATGACTGAGCCACCCAGGCGCCCCCTGTCAAATAAATTTTTAAAAAATTTTTAAAAATTATTATTTTATTACTTGGGCTCTTTTTCTACAGGCCAATTAGTCACTGGTTATTCTCTTTTGAAGAATTGATTATGTGCTTTATTTAGTTTTCTATTGGTATGTTCTTTTTTTCATTTCATTTGTACAGTATTTTATTATTATTTAGTGTGGCTTATTCTTTTTTTGTCTTTTTGATTTTTTTTTTTTGACAGAGAGAGAGAGACAATGAGAGAGGGAGCACAAGCAGGGGGAGTGGGAGAGAGAGAAGCAGGCTTCCTGCGGAGCAGGGAGCCTGATGCGGGACTCGATCCCAGGACCCTGGGACCATGACCTGGGCCGCAGGCAGTTG
Organism: Neomonachus schauinslandi; assembly: GCF_002201575.2. Classification (NCBI taxonomy): domain Eukaryota; kingdom Metazoa; phylum Chordata; class Mammalia; order Carnivora; family Phocidae; genus Neomonachus; species Neomonachus schauinslandi. Next base: position 51,928,547 of record NC_058412.1, read on the forward strand.
CTCAACCAACTGAGCCACCCAGGTGCCCCTGTCTTTTTGATTTAAAGGAGAACTTGATATATATTCAAGCTATTAACTCTTTGTCTTTCTTATGTAACAAATATTTTATCCTAGGTTGTCATTTGCCATTTAGTTTTGTTCATATTTAAGCATTCATAAATCTAAAATGTCCATGCAATCAAGGTGGTCTTTATAGGCTTTCCAAGCCATTGGGCTGGAGGTGGCTGTGACTAGAAGCAGAGAGGCCCATGGGCAATCCTTGAGCTGGTAACAGGGTGGCAGGATGAGGCCTTCAGTCAGGGCCAAGCTGGAGAGGTTCAACCTGGACAGATTCAAGGCAGAATGAGAGGTGGCCAAGAAGGGGTAACCCTGGGAGGGGGGAATGAGGAGGGAGCAGGAGGAGTCTGGGGTGATTCAAGGATACTGACCTGGATGGCAGAGTGAGCAGGTGGAGGATGAGCCAGAATCAGGGATACATGAAAAGGTAGGGGTGGGGGACAGGGGTGGAGATTGTTATAATTCACCTTGGGATTGTTGATGGAGGTTCCTGGTGGAGAGAACTCATTGGTATTTGGATCTCTAGGCCGAGCCTATGTTTCTGTCTTTGTGTCAGGCTTTGAAAGGTTTTTTTCTGCTACAGAATTATATGTTCATATAAATTCTCAATACTTAAATGGTTTCTTTTTAAAAATTTTACATTTATAAGTAAAAAAGGAAAAACAAAGAAAAAATTTACATTTAATTCTTAATCTAGATGGAATTTGTCATATTTTGGTGAATTGTGAGAATTAAGGATTTAACTTCTTTTTCCTAGTCACTGATGATTAAAATATTTATCCTTAGCCTCCTGATCTGAAATACTGACTGCAGGGCACCTGGGAGGCTCAGTTGGTTAAGCATCTGTCTTTGGCTCAGGTCATGATCCCAGGGTCCTGGGATCAAGCCCCGCATCGGGCTCCTGGCTCGGTGGGAAGTCGGCTTCTCCCTCTGCCCCTCCCCCTGCTTGTGCTCTCTCTCTCTCTCTCAAATAAATAAATAAAATATTTTTAAAAAATGAAATACTGACTGCATCTTACAGTACATTTCCATGTATACCTGGGTCTGCTCTAGGACTCTCTGGTCTCTTCCAGTGAAGAGACCAGACTATTTGTCTATTTGTACACCAGTAACTTCTGTTTTGATCACATTTTCTTTAAATATATCTTAATAGGTGCTAGTGTGAGGTATACATCATCACACTGTTTTTTTTCAGAATTTTCTTTGTTCTTTTAAGGTAGACTTCAAAATCAAAGTGCTAGGCCCTCCTCCCTTGGACTGCACAGTGGAGCTGGAAACATGGGTCATCCCAGTGGAGTCCTTTGTATTCATAAGCACCAAACATACCAGGAGCTGGATTTGATGGGCCTGGACTTTCTTCACGATGCAGAAATCACATGGCCTCTTTAAGGAAGAAGCCCCTCACTGCCATTGACCTCCACATGGGACATTCCATAGTCTCTGACCCAAAGACAGTCCTGCGGACCTTCAGAGCCCCCGTGTCTCTGCTGCTGTGGCTGCTATAATGCCATATGCCCCCCACGGTAGCCCAGCCACCCTAGCCTGGGGTTTTCCTGTCCATCTTGCAGGGGACCCTGCCTCCAGCCAGGGCCCTCTCCAACCCCAATCTCCTCTGAGGATTTCCTGTGGGTTAGCCCTGGGGATCTTCTCTTAATCTGTTCTTAAATGTGTTATTCCAGAAAGAATTGTTCGTAATCACCAGCATTGTAATGGCTTCTTCCTAGTGTTTTTTTTTTTTTTTTTTAAGATTTTTGTTTATTTATTTATTTATTCAGAGAGAGAGAGAGCACAAGCATGTGGAGTAGCAGGTAGAGGGAGAGGGAGAAGCAGGCTCCCTGCTGAGCAAGGAGCCCGATGCGGGGCTCGATCCCAGGACCCTGGGACCATGACCCAAGCTGAAGGCAGTTGCTCAACCAACTGAGCCACCTAGGCCCCCCTTCTTCCTAGTTTCTAATGTGCATGCATGTTTTTACCTATTTCACATTTGCTTGGTTCTTCCTTTTTGTTTGTTTGTTTGTTTCTGTATTGATTGATTGATATGTTCTTTCTGGGAAGTGACTTTTTGCAGGATCTTTTTTACTGAGGAGTAATGAACATACAGTAAAGTCACAAATCCTAAGCATACATCTCAGTGAATTTTTATAATGTGTATACTCTATAACCACCACCCTGATCAAGATATTTCTTGTAGTGTTAAGAAGCTGTGGGGGGGGGGTGGTGCTCCTGGGTGGCTCAGTCGGTTAGGCATCTGCCTTTGGCTCAGGTCATGATCCTGGGGTCCTGGGATCGAGCCCCACATCAGGCTCCCTGCTCAGTGGGGAGCCTGCTTCTCCCTCTGCCTGCAGCTCCCCCTGCTTGTGCTTTCTCTCTCTCGCTCTCTCAAATAAATAAATAAAATCTTTATAAAAAAAAAAAAAGAAGCTGTGGTGAGAGATTGATGGAGAGGGAAATCATGAATCTGTCCCTAAGCTCCTGTCTTTTTTAAAAAATATTTTTATTTTTTATTTTCTTAAAGATTTTATTTATTTATTTGAGAGAGAGAGAGAAAGCAGGAGCAGGGGGAGAGGCAGAGGGAGAAGGAGGCTCCCTGAGGAGCAGGGAGCCCAGTGCGGGGCTCGATCCCAGGACCCCGAGATCATGACCTGAGCTGAGGGCAGATACTTAATGGACTGAGCCACCCAGGCGCCCCTCTTTTTTTTTTTTTTAAGATTTATTTATTTTAGAGAGAGAGAGCGTGCACAGGGGTGGGGAGGGGAAGAGGGAGAGAGAGAATCTCAAGCAGACTCCCCACGGAGCATGTAGCTTGACACCCGGTGTGATTTGATCACGACCCTGAGATCATGACCTGAGCCAAAATCAAGAGTCTGATGCTTAACTGACTGAGCCACCCAGGCACCCCTCCCATCTTTTAATGGAACTGTCTTTAAAGGGTGTTAAGGAGGGAGCCACAGTTCAAGTCAAGTGTATAAGTGGCGTAGAGAGCAGAATGGTAAGGAGTGCTGGGTTGTGTTCTGGTCCTCCCCTCACTAGCCATGGGACTTCTGTGCCTCAGTTTCAGCAACCATAAAATGGGAGTAGATGATAGTTCCTACCTCACAAGGTTGTCATGAAGATTACATGAGGTAGTACATGTAAGTGCACAAAAAATGTTAATTGTTGTTTTGTTATTAATTATGAGGAGGAGGAGGCGGCAGTGGCTCTTAATGAAGGGTACACATCAGAATCACCTGGGGCACTTTTGCGAAATACATGTGCTCAACCTGGCCAGATCTACTGAGTCAGAATCTATATTTTAAACACCTCTCCAAGTTACTCTGTTGCTTATCTGTGGTTAAGAACCACTGGGCTGGAGGTGGCCGTGACTGGAAGCAGGAAGACCAGTGGGTGGCCCCCGTGATAGTGAGGGCTGGAGAAGGTCAGAGCTGGGCAGATTCATGGCAGAATGGAGAGGTGGCCAAGATGTGGTGACCTTGGGTGGGGAGCAAGGAAGGAAGGGGAGGAGCCTGGGGTGACTCATAGGGTGCTGACCTGGATGATGGAGTGAGCAGGTGGAGGATGAGCCAGAAACCAGAATACAGGAAGGGGGCGTGGGGCCAGCGGGCCAGCGATTGTTATAATTCTCCTTGGGATTGCTGATGGAGGCTCCTGGTAGAAATAACAAGTTAGAATTTGGGTCTCTAGGCCTGCGCTTATGGTGTTTTTCAGGGAGTCATTGGTGTGAAGGAGATAGAGCCATGGACCTAGTCATAGTGCAAATGTTGAGGGCCGAAGAGGGCCAAGTTCATAAGCATCTACCTCTGGGAAGGCCTGTGTCCACTTTTTCTTACTCCCTCCCTAGAAATAGAGAAGTGCTTATTTCTTGTGTAATAACCCCCTTGCTGAGGACTATTGGGGAATAAACTCTCACCTGAAGATGAATAATAACTGTGGGTCACTTTGTCACAGTTCTCAAAGTTTTCCACATCCCCTGATAGAGGAGCTTATCTTTATTTTTCAGTATCCTCAGACAGCACATTCGGCTAGGGCAACGTCTTCTGACATCCCTTCATTCCCACATGCTGGCACACATACTCAGCCTACGATGGATGGCTTCTAAGGCTCTGGCTTTCTTCATATCAACCAGTTACTCTTTGGTAAGAATTTAGGTCATTCCAGTACCTCTCCCAGAGACATTTGCATTTAGAACTATAGGTGTAATAGAAATAATGGAAGTTGTTGGATTCCTGAGGGAGGGCAATCCTGGAATGAATTAATCATTTGCTCATTCTAGAATACCCCTGTCCAGTAGACCTTGCTGCATTGATGGAAATGTTCTGTGTTATACAACATGATGGCCACTAGCCATATGGGTCTATTGAGAGTTTGAAATGTGGCTAGTATAACTGAGGAACTGAATTTTTCATTTTAATTAATTAAAAGTTAAATTGACAAAAGAAAAGCAGGCACTATCACTGAGAGGTAGGGGCACTAGGTCAGACACCACCCCCCTTGACCCTCCCACCCTCAAGTGTCCCCCAAAGGTAACTTTGGGTCTTTGGAATCAAATCAGGCTTCTTCCTCCCACTCTTCTAGCCTCAGCCCCTCGGTTTACCTCCTCAAGAATGCAGGCATCTATAGCTATCCCCCACAGGCCTTTCCCAGCCCTTGTTCACCCCACTCCTTCTTACCATAGGACACTGCCCATGCCTTTCCTTGTGCCCTTGCTGCCCCCTCCCTATTCCTGCTCATGCCACAGCAAGCCCCACTTCCCCCAAGAAGGCTTCCCTTACTCCTGTGCCTTCCAGATGAGGCCAATTTTAGGACCTTGAACAGATTCCTTTTGACTTCTCATCAGGGTGGGGAGGTAGCAGGGATGGGTCTCAGGAAGACGTAGGTGCAGGATGGATGTGTGTTAGATTATTGCATTTCAAACTTCCTTGACCACCACTCCCTGTGAGAAACATATCTCATGTCCCAACCACCACACACCTACATACAGGTATATAAAACCGAAGCAAAAGTTTTATAAAAATAACACCCTCGCTGTATGTGATGCTCTTGGATATTTTCTGTTCTACTTATTTTTTAAAGAAGATTCCTGGTTGTGACCCACTAAACTGATTTCATAACCCAGTAATGGGTCACAACCCATGGGGTGAAAAATGCAGAGTGAGCTTATTGCTCAGAACAGCTGCAAACACAGGCCAAGTGGCCCCGTCTAAACATTGCCCTCTGGGTTCCTTGCAGAGCTGGCACATTATGGCACCGGCAGTTGGGTGCCCCTGGTGGTGGTCCACCTGGTGGTGCTCTGCTCTCTCTGTGGAGTCTCCTTTCAAGGGCCCGCCCAGTTGGTCATCCCACAAAGTGGCCATGGTCACGGATGCTGCCGCAGTGCCATGGCAGGAGGTTGAAGTCTGTCAAGTGCTCCAGAAACCTGAAAGATAGCTCGGTGTCAGGTGTCACAAGGACGTACATTTCATTCCTCTTGGAGCTCCTCATGGAGGCAAAGCTCCCGCGCCGATTGGGGCTCATCAGTGCCGCTCACCTGGCAGGGCTATGCATAATAAACAGAATAAGGGCAAAACATGGAGCTCTGCATGCAGCATCACAATAATAGAAACATCTTACCAGCCAGAGGATGGTGGAAGGAACATTCTGGTGGGATTGAGTCTTGAAGCCTCATCTCTCTTTGGACTTTAGCCCTGAACTGGAAGTTATTGAAAATAGGATCTGCAGAAATAACTACGTCAAAATCCTTCCATCTAAACCAGGTGTTTTAGCCTTTGAGGGCCTCAAGTCTGTTAACACTTAGCACACTGTTCGGACAAAAGTGGCTCTCTGATTTCCCAACCACTACAGAAGAAAAGAAACAGCCTGGAAGGTTGGGGCTGGTAGGTTGTTTTTAGAGACAGACATGCAGATGACAGGAAAGTAAAGCCATGGGGAAGGACAGAGCAACAATAAGGAAACATAATCACATTATTGTCTAGTTCCATAGGGAATGCTCATAATGATGACCACTTCAGTGGGAAAAGGATAGTTTTTTGTTTGTTTTTTAAAGATTTTACTTATTTGAGAGAGAGAGAGCACGAGCATGGGGTGGGGTTGTGGGGCAGAGGCAGAGGGAGAAACAGACTCCCTGCTGAGCTCAGAGCCCATGGGCCTGACACTGGGCCCTGAGATCATAACCTGAGCCAAAGTCAGACACTTAACTGACTGAGCCATGCAGGCGCCCCGGAAAAGGATAGTTTTTTGTTTTTTAAAGATTTTATTCATTCACTTGACAGAGATAGCGAGAGAGAGAGAGAGAGCACAAGCAGGGGGAGGGGGAGAGGTGGGCTCCCCACCTGAGCAGGGAGCCGGACATGACAGGGGGCTGGATCCCAGGACCTTGGGATCATGACCTGAGCTGAAGGCAGACGCTTAAGCTGAAGCCACCCAGGTGCCCGAAGCTTCACTTTTTAGGGAAGGTATTTTATTGGAACCTCAGTGATTCTGGATAAATTTGATGCTGTTGAGCTGATACTGATTAGGGCTATCCATATTCCTCATGGGTTTGAGGCATGCTGTGATCTCAGGTTCTCAGCGCAGGTCCTCCCCACCCAGCCCTAGTCTGACTCACAGCCTAAAATCCTTCCGTTTCTGTTGAATTCCTTTGTTCATCCGAGTGAATTTGTGCATGGATACTTTCTCATCTGCAGGCTTGCTGATAGTGGTTCCCTGATGCCCTGAAGATAGATGCAGAGGAGGCTCTGAGATGGACACTCCCTGGGGCAGGCAGGCCTGGGTGGGGTGACCTATGAGCAGAGGGCAGGACAAAGCCACTGGGATTTGGGCTGGAGTGAGTTTTTAGGGAGTAGCAGGGGGTGGGCGGAGGACAAACTCCCCCCTCTTCACTCTGCATTGCCTGAAGATGGCCCACTCACTGAGACAGGGCCAGGTATCTGTTTCTTTCATAGCCTGTCCCCTCAAGTCTCCCTGGCCACCTAGTCCCCAGATCTGCTGTGAGTCACCCTGCATGACTGCAGGGGTGCTCCAATCAGTGAGTGAAGAGAAAAGCCAAGTATTTCTGAGACAAAGATTATTTATTCCACACCATCTGAGAGAGGGACGTTAAGTAGAAGGCAGTGGGACTGGAGATGTGTTACCCCACCAGGAGGTTTCTGTCTTAACAATAGATGATTATATAGTATGCATGCATAATACATTACACATCCTCATGTTGGTATTTGCAAATGCTGTTTGATTACAAAATGATGAAACATTTCTTCTAATGGGGGAGAATAATAATAATAAACTAAAATAACAATATCAAAAGTCTTTGGAAATATTTCAGAGGTTTGCAGAGCCATTCATTGATGTGTCCCCAAGGCCAGAAGAAGAGTAGGGCTTGGCCAAGTGGTGGTTCTAAGAAACTGCGTAATAAAATTCTTTATATATTTTTTTCAGTAGGAATATAATGCGAGGGGTAGAGAAAAACCACCCAATTCCATCTAACTAGTGGAAATTAGATTCTGATGATGAAGTCAAAATGATTTTTATAGGGAGAAGGGTGGGCAGCAGCAAAAGAAGACAGATGAGCTTAGATTTTTAGTGAATCTACTGGTTTGTCACGTGTATATGATACCTTGCGTGTGATTCACCCATGTCAGACTATCCAGAAGGACCAGAGTCCAGAATTAGCAGTGATTATAAAGGAAGTCTGTCCAGCACAAAGGTTGCTTGTCTGCTTCCTTATTGAAGTCTGTATGAGCAAGAGGATGAACAAGGCAAAAACAAGCCCTCTGTTAGGGAGAGGCACAGAGTGTTAGTGTAAGAGAGAAAGAAAAAGTGCCCTATTTCCATTTGTTTCCAGTTCTGCCTCCCTTGAGAATAGTCCTCAAATGACAGGAGGGTGGGTAGGTTGGGGGCATCGTAGGGAGTGAAATGAAGTACCCAATAGTAGAGGAGATGTTAGTGGGACTCCCTCAACCCCTGCCTGGGGCAACGTCTACCTGTCTTCAAGAAATCACAGCCCAGTGTGGAAACTGTCCCGAGAAGGGATGAGTTCAGGGCAGGCAGGGTGTGGCCCCTCAGGAAAGGCTCCTGGGGGCGGCAGGCAGAGGCTTCCTTCCTTGGAAACCAGCTCCGGAAACCAGCTCCAGAAACCGTGACTCGGCTCTAAAGCATTTTTAGGCATCTAGGGACTGCTGCCTTTGTCAGTCCAGTGCTCTCCATGGCTATTTGTTCTGGGGGTGGCTGTGCACAAAATTCTCCCCAAGTGAGTGCTAGGACTGGCCAGGCTGGCCTGGCAGGTTCAAGGGTGCGGGGCCTGCCCCACAACTGGGGCCCACGACACCATTCCTGAGCTTCAGGGCCCAAACACTAAAGTTCCTTGTGTGTGTGTCCTCTGTGCCTGACACTGTGCTGGGCGTTGTCTGGTGGTGTCATGACACATCATATCCTGGGAGATGGGTGGTGTCAGGCTATCCCCATTTTACAGCTAAATAAAGAGGCTGGGACATTTCGTGTCTTATAAAGGGCAGAGCCAGGACTTGGAGCCAAGGTTTCCAAGGCCAAAATAGGGGTGGGGGGGATGCTGTTTCTATACCCCATCCTGGTCAATACCAGAAGTGACTCAGCTGAGAAAGCTGCCCTTGGGAGGAGATGGAGCCAGAGATCCAATAACTGACCACCTCAGCCCAGGGGAAGGGCTAGAAGGGCCCTGGATCCACTCATGGGACTCCTTACCCCCCACAGAGCCAGCACCTGCCTGCAAAGTGCCTAGGGGATCCCTCCTGCAGAGTGGTCCTTGCCAGCTCACTCTTCATGAAAAGTTCTCTCAACCAGTGGTCATTTTAGAGAAGGAAGGTAGTAGTTTAGAAACATGTTTTTAGGCAGTGGTGGCCTTTTCCTCACGTAAAAACTATTTTTTTAGAACAGTTTTAGGTTTATAGCAAATTAAGAAGATGGTACAGAGATTTCCTTTATGCCCCCTGCCACCCAAACATGCATAGCTGTCCCCATCATCAACATCCCCCACCAGATCTGTACATTTGTTACAATTGATGAATCTATGTGGTGGCTCTTTTTTTCCCAACAAAATTTCTTCTGAACATGCTTAAAATTGAAAACAGATACAAAGGGGGCTGTTCTGTGTGAGAAGATTGTGGGGAAACCTGCTCCTGCCTCCTGTTTTCTACCCCCTCCTACTACCCCACCCAGATTCTCCAGGGCCCAGATGTAGTTTATGGCTCCTGTTCTGAGGTGAGGAGAAGTAATGCTACTCTATTAATGAGCTCTTCTCCCAGTCCGTGCCTCTAGAACATATACTGCAAGTGCCAGGTTTAAAAAAAAATTACGGTAAAATATATATGACATAAAATTTACCATTTTAACCATTTTTGAGTGTATAGTTTAGTGGCATTAATCACCACCGTCCATCTCCAAACATTTTTCATCCTCCTGAACTGAGTCTCTGTACCCATGAAACAATAACACCTCATCCTCCCTCCCTCCAGATTCTGGCAACCACCATTCTACTCTCTCTCTGTGAATTTGCCTATTTTAGGTACCTCATATGTGGAATCAAACAATATTTGTCTTTTGGTGTCTGGCTTATTTCACGTAGCATCGTGTCTTCAGAGTTTACCCATGTGGTAGCGTGTGTCAGAATTTCCTTCCTTTTTAAGGTTGAATAATATTCCATTGTATGTATATCCCATATTTGTTTATTCACTCATCTGTTGACGGACATTTGAGTTGCTTCCACTTTTTGGCTGTTGTGTGTGAATAATGCTGCTATGAACATTGATGTATGTGTTCCGGTCTCTGCTTATAATTCTCTTGGGTATATACCCAGAAGTGGAATTGCTGGATCATGTGATAATTCAATGTTTAACCTTATTTATTTATTTATTTATTTGAGAGAAAGAGAGAGTGGGGGAGTGGGGGGGAGGGGCAGAGGGGCAGAGGGAGAAGCGGACTCCCCGTAGAGCAGGGATCCCAATGCAGGGCTCGATCCCAGGACCCTGGGATCATGACCTGAGCTGAAGGCAGATGCTTAACCGACTGAACCACCCCGGTGCCCCATGTGGGGAGAGAGAGTCTTAAGTAGACTCCATGCTGAGCCAGGAACCTGATGTGGGACTCGATCCCATGACCCTGAAATCACAACGTGAGCCAAAACCAAGAGTCAGATGCTCAACCACTCAACCAACTGCGCCACCCCAGGCACCTCATATGTTTAACCTTTTGAAGAACCATCATACTATTTTCCATAAAGGATGCACCTACCATAAAGGATGTACCTATATTCCTACCAGCAATGCACAAGGGTTTCAATTTCTCCACATCCTTGCCATCAGAGCAGGTGTTTTTAATCTCTTATTCATAGCTGTATCTCCAGAGACAGGGACAGTGCCTAGCACATAGTAGGTACTCAATAAATATTTGTGGGGTCGAATGAGTGGGAGGCCTTGGTCTCTGGGCAGCTGTACCCAGGAGCCCTCCTACCAGTTAACCAGTCAACAGAACCTTCCCCTTCTAGTCCCTGCTCAGCTCTAGGAGAATCACCCTTTTGATTGGGTAAGTAACCTAGAAGTGCCCACCCGTGTCAAAGAGGAAATGGTGGATGTAGGGTGATGGATGTGATGAGGGACTCTAACATGCTGGCTAGCATAGGAGTCTTTCAGACTGTGGGTCTCAACTCATTTCTGGCTCCTGAAACCCCATTTATAGTGGTTAAAAACCAGCATTTATGAAAAATGAAATACAAAAAAAATACCAGGGTATACCACATGGAAGAAAGAGTAAATATTTTGTGAAACTCTTGTTTTTAGTGTGATATTTATGTATGTTTATAATGGATCACAAAGAATTTGAAAAACACTCTTGGATAGGGTGTGCAGCCTCTGCTTAAAGAATTCCCCATGGGGGAGAGGGTTTACTGCCTTACAGGGGAGCACCTGCTGCTTGGGGGTCTGCTGGAACATTGGAATGTTCTTCCTTTATTGAGCAGAAATCATTCAGCTGAAAGATCTTTCCTTTGAGGTCCTTCTGTGTGCTAGGACCTGTAACAGGCACTTGAGATGAAGAGGAGTCCAGGGTGCCCTCAGGAGTTAATGGAGAAGAGAGGTAGGAGAACAATAAAGGGACAGACTGATGTGGGAAGGGAGGGGAGAGGAGCGCCAGGAATGCTGCCTGGAGGAGTCCAGGAAGGAGCCAGAGTGAGCCTTGAAGGATGGATAGGAATTTGCTACTCTCTACCAAGAGAAAAACTTATAGGAAAGTATGAAGATGAGAAAGAGCAGATTGTGTTCCAAAAATGGCAAGTAACCTGGTCTGGCTGGAGCCCAGGCTCCCTAAGGAGGTCAGGGGTAGGGATGGCCAACCTAGGGGACATGAGGCTGGAGAGCAGGCAAAGCTCAGATGTGAAAAGGTCTTTGTGTCAAGAGCTTAGATTTTCATCCTACAGGCAGAGGGGTGTCTTTTGAATATTTAAAAAACAAATACTTGGGCACCTGGGTGGCTCAGTTGGTTAAGCGACTGCCTTTGGCTCAGGTCATGATCCTGGAGTTCCGGGATCGAGTCCCACATCAGGCTCCCTGCTCAGCAGAGAGTCTGCTTCTCCCTCTGACCCTCCTCCCCCTCATGCTCTCTGTCTCTCATTCTCTCTCTTGCAAAAAAAAAAAAAAAAAAAAATCTTAAAAAAAAAAACAAAAACAAATACTTGTCAGGATGTATACTGGGCTCTGGGGAATTAGGGTGAATAAAACCTGAGAAGCCATCATCCCGGTGTAGGGAGCTGGTATGAAGTAAGGAAACACACAGACACAAATGGTTATAGAAAGGGAGACGAACAGGGTGATGGGAAATAACAGGGTCCCATGAAAAAGGGTGAAGGAGGTACTTGGCTTACACTAGGGGGAAGGCCTCTGTGAGGAAGTAATGGCTCAGTTGCAGCCTGCAGGTGAGGAGCCTTCTCGGCAGAGGCGGTGGCTTGGGCAAAGGCCATGAGGTGCAGAAGGCCTGGGGCAAGAGGCAGCTGAGAGAGGGGGTGGGAGTGGCTGAGCCAGCCCAGGGAGGGCCCAGGGACCAGGTGGGGCAGGCCTAGGGTAAGGATTTGGGATTTTATCCCAAGGGCAGTGAGAAGCCATTGGAGTTTAAGCAGGTGTAGGTGTAGGGGTGTGTGTGGGGGGGAGGGGGGAAGGGAGAGGGGGAGAGAGAGATTGAGAGAGATTATTTATTTATTTTTACACGAAAGGGTAAGTACATCCAGGGCAAAGATCAGAGTCAGGAGGTGCAGAGGAACGGAAGGAAGGGAGCCAGTGAGGGGCTGTGGAAAGCCCACCCTTGTTTTCTGTGGCTCCTGGAGCCTGGCTGTTTGGACCTGGGGTTGGGGATAGAAGTGACCGGAGATGCCCAGAGGATATGACACTTGGGGAAACACTGGTTTCTTCTGCTAGAGGGTGGAGAGTGGGGAGGAGAGTCTTTATTCTTCAGGATTCCTTTTCCTGGTTTCTTCTTATTCAGACTGGACTTCTGACTGAACACTGTGTTGCCACCTCTGCCTCTTTGTCCAGGCTGTTCACCCTCCCTGGAACACCATTCCTCCTCCTTTCTCTTTCTTCTCTTTCTTCTTGACCCAAGGTGGCTCATCCCTCAAGGCCCAAAGGAAGGCCCACGTCCTCTATAAGGCTTTCCCCACCATTCCAGCCCCCCGTCCCTGCCAAGCCCAGTCCTGCACTGTCTGTGGCCAGCAGGAATAGGAAGAATGGTGTTCCAGGCATGTGTTGTGACACTGCACTTTGGGGAACCCTCTTCAGCTCCAGCTTCGAACAGGACGAGAATCTTCCCCACTGAATGACCCTCACAATCCCCTCCTACTCTCCTGGCTCCCAGTGAGAGACACACATGGCAGGGGCTCCAGTCAGTGTGTTCCAGTCAGCATGAGACCAGCTGTGAAGTCCCCAGAGGGGGTTCTGATGGCCTTCATGTCCCTCATCATTTGGGTCCAGTGGTCCCTAGGCCCTGAGTGAGGAGGGGCTGGGGACTGATGTCAGAACCACCTCCTGGGGTCTCTTTGGATGAAGTCTGGGAAACTCTGATCCCACTTCCAAATGAGGGCTCTCTATTGCTTGAAACAGTGGGCTGGGGACATAAAGGCTCAAGTTAAAGAAGCTTTTAGGTGTCCCCAAATGGGCTGGCTGATCTGGGAGGCCTCAACCTACTCCAGGGGCGGCCTGTGATGAACAGACTCTGTCCTGAGCACACTTTTTTTAAAAGATTTTATTTATTTATTTGAGAGAGTGAGCAAGAGAGAAAACAAGCTGGGGGAGGGGCAGAGGGAGAGGGAGAAGCATGGGACTTGATCCCAGGACCCTGGGATTGTGACCTGAGCTGAAGGCAGTCGCTTAACCAACTGAGCCACCCAGGCGCCCTGTCCTGAGCACACTTGTATCTAAGCAGAGGTGGTAGTGGAAAGGGTTCTCAGTGCTGCCTTCTTACCTGCTGGGCAGCTGGGCTGCTCAGGAGAACCATTCACCCCTGTTGGCTAATCTGCCCCCACCGCCACCTATCCTGGACCACATGGAGAATTACCCTTGTGGGAAGCAGCCCAGCCCTTACTCTCACCTGCAGGGCAGAGTCTTCTGTGTCTTTTGATTGGGATTTATATTAGATACCCTGTTTGTTTTCTCCAGTGAAGGCATCTGTATGTGGGGACATCCATGTCCCACTCGATGGGCCTCCCTTGGCCCCGGTCTCCACAGGTCTAGTCTAGGATGACTGCTTCCTTCTCTGAGTGTCTCTCTGGACTCCTCACACTTAAATTTACTGCATGCCACATAGTCTCCATTTTAATTCTGGCCATCCCACACTTTCCCTCCAAGTGTGATGAAAATTCCACCCACCATTGTTGCATGATGCTGAGGCAAATGAGCGGAAACAAATATACTTATAGATTTATATTTCTTCATGATTTCTGGGATTAATGTTACTATCCAAGTCATGCCCAGGCCTGGATTCTGTCTACCCAAAGGTTTAATTGCTTAATTGTCTTCTTCCCTAGTAGACTCTTAGCTCTCAGAGGGCAGCAACTGTTGCAGTCATCCTTCCTATCATTGGACCTAGCACATGAGGTCAGTTCTCCATATGTATTTTCAGTGGACCATTGTATGGATTTTAAACTTCTAAAGGGTAGAGACTGAGTCTTTCTCTTTCTTACCAGTTCCACATCTCATTCTAGCCCAGAGCTAAGCTGATAATAAGACTAATAGGTTGGCTCTTGAGTCACCTGGAAAAGTTTCTCAGGTCAAACTAAATTTTGATCCTCAAGGAAACAAAGAAACCCAAAGTCTAGAGTCCCAAATATCTGGAGTGCCTGTCAGGAAGAGGTCAGACCCTATCACATGTGAGCTGTGATCCTGGGCATTGGGCAGGTGGTGTGGTAGGGTGGGGAAAACTTGGGTGGTGAAACAGGAGAGGGAACCGGAGGTGCTCAAGTGCCAGGAACTGAGGAATTTGGTTAACTCAGCTCTCTGCCCCCCAACGTCCACAAATTTGAAAGAAAGAGGAAGGGAAGGGAAGGGAGGGGATGGGAGGGGGAAGGAGAGAGAATGAGCCTAGGCTTGGAAGCTAAATCAAAGTGGATCTGAATCCCCTTTTCATCTCCTTTATTTTTTATTTATTTAAAAAAAATTTTTTAAGATTTTTAATTTAATAAATAAGATTATTTATTTGAGAGAGAGAGAGTGCATCAGATGGGGGAGGGTCAGAGGAAGAAGCAGACTCCCCACTGAGCAGGGAGCCTGACGTGGGACTCGATCCTGAGACTCCAGGATCATGACCTGAGCTGCAGGCAGTTGCTTAACCAACTGAGCCACCCAGGTGCCTCATCTCCTTTAAATATGGAACTCCAAGACATGGTATTAATCTCTCTTGAGTCCTAGTTTCTGCATTTGTGGAGTGAGCATTAGGTTAATACATGTGATAGGCCCCACACTGTTCTTGGCACATGGTAGACATTCAGTAAGTAATGGGAATTCTTAGTACCATGGCATCATGTTTCTTCTTTTTTTAAATTTTTTAAAAAGATTTTTTATTTACTTGACTGAGCCAGCGAGAAAGAGAGAGAGAGAGAAAGAAAGAGTGCATGTGCATGAGCAGGGGGAGGGGCAGGGGGAGGGGGAAGCAGACCCCCCGCTGAGCAGGAAGCCCAGCATCGATCCCAGAACCCTGGGATCATGACCTGAGCCAAAGGCAGACGCTTAACGGACTGAGCCACCCAGGTGCATGGCATCATGTTTCTCATGTTGTATCAGTGAGAGTCCAGCTAACATAAGCCAAAAAAGGTCATTTATTAGAAGACTCCCAGCTCGTAGCCTTGAAGAAAGGGTTGGCTCTGAGGCTTCAGGAAGACCAGAAAACTTGGGCCTGGGTTTTCAGGAAAAGGCAGGCTGCCTTAACTAGAGGCCATGCCAGCCTCCTTGTGTGATCGAGACAGAGTCTCACTGGCTGGTCTGGATCCTGTGCTGACAGTCCCGCTGGGGACTGAGGGAGATGGAGTTCTCCGTCAGAAAAGTGAGGTGCTGTATCCAGAAGAATGGAGGGGAGATTGCTAGACAGGCAGAACTGTTGACTATCACCCATGAGACTCCCCCCTGCCCCACCCTGGTGCTCCTGTAGGCCTGCCACGTGAGCCCTCAAGTGCAAAACAATGTAACTACTGCTTACCTCACCTGTTTTCTTTAACTTCCTCCATCAGTTTTTCATTTCAACACCCTCTCTGTCCAGCCTGGCTCCGCTCCACCTGAGCAGGAAGGTGGCATCTTTACTCAAAGGGCTACCCTGCTCCAGGGCCTCCAGCCTCCTCCCTGACCCTCCCCAAGAGTCCCAACCCCAAATCCTCACCTGATCTTTACAAAGTTCTATATGCCCTACAGAAAAGAACCTTGGGCCAGTTTAAAATTTTTCATTTGCTTTTTCCTACTTTTACTTTTTCAATACTGACTCTTATTCTTACTTTACCTTTGGCCCAGTCCTGGGGAGGGACCAACCCCCTGCTTTGTTCCTTTCCCCTTTTTTTTGTGCCCAGTATTCTACTGCAGCAAGGTCATCCACTCGGGGAGTCTAAAAGGCCTCTAAGCCGGAGGGTCAGACTTCAGAGGTGGAAGATTTCGTGATGACTGCCTCAGTCCTGATAAGGGAGAGAAGCAGGCCCACCTTCTCAGGACTGATCAGTCAGCATATATTGCCTTTGTGCCCCTGTCTTCCCCTCTCTCCTGGAAGATTCCTAGTACCAGTGCCCTCATACTCCACTGAGGCTTGTCCATTCCTGGAGCTATTGCCTGCTGTGGGCCTGCCCCATCCCTTTGCCCCCTATTAGAGCTTCTCTCTGTATCTCTTGTCTTTTCAGCCTGCTGCATGTTAGATCAGTTAATTCCCACAGAGCTGGTAAGTTCAAAATCTCAGAAAACTTGTATTTTATAGGGGAGATTTAAAAGGACAGAGTGTCAGTTTCAAAGGGTAGCTAGCTGTAAGGATTAGCTCCTCACTGTGGGGGCCCCCTGGATAGTATGGCTTTAGTGCTTGAGGGAGGGAGGATAGGAAGGAAGGATAGATAGATGAACGAACTGGAGAGGATGGAAGGAACGATGGGGAGAGATGCACAATCACAATCACCTTCTCAGGAGTCTGTCCATCATATAAACGGACGGCCACCTGTCTGCCTACATGGGCCTGGCTTGGGGGGCATTTGTACTCTATCAGCCTGAGCATCACTTAAAAGTAAGGAGAAGGATTTTGGGAAAGAAAATTGTGAGAAGCAGTGAAATGTGTCATTTGGACAAGGGAATTTTTTCCTTTTTATTTTTATTTTTTGAGATATAATAATCCACAAACCACAAAATTCACCCTTTAAAGTGTACAACTGAGTGGTTTTTAGTGTATTCACAAGGTTTTGCAACCATCATCACCAAATGCAGACCATTTTCATCACCCCAACAAGAAACCTTGGACCCATTAGCAGTCGCTGCCCATCCCCCAGCTCCCAGCAACCACTAGTAGACTATACTCTCTGTCTGTAGATCTGCTTATTCTGAACGTTTCTTATGAATGAAATCCTATTATAAATGCCCTTTTGTGTCTAGTGTCTTTCACTTAACATAGTGTTTATCCATGTTGTGGCTGTGTCTGTGCTCCATTCCGGTTTCCTGCTGAATAATATTCCATTGCATGGATATGCCACATTTTTTTTACCTGTTGGACACGTGGAGGGTTTCTACTTTTTGGCTATTATAAATAATATTGCTGTGGATATTTATGTATAAATATTATTGTGGACATATGTTCTCAGTTTTTTGTTTTGTTTTTTTAGTTTTCTTGAGTGTATACTAGGAGTGGAATTGCTGGATCATGTGGTAATTCTGTTTAAATTTTTGAGGAACTGCCATAGGTTGGGGATTTTTGATACCTTTTTTTTCCTGATTATAAGCAGAAGTTCATTGTAGAAAATTTATAATATATACAAATATACTCAGAATAAGATTCTCTATATGACTCATTAATAACTACCTTTAATATATCAGTGTATTTCTTATATTGTTTATGTACATCACTTAAAAATTGTATTGAGGGGCACCTGGGTGGCTCAGAGGGTTAAGCATCTGCCTTCAGCTCAGATCATGATCTCCAGGTCCTGGGATCGAGCCCCATATTGGGCTCCTGGCTCAGCGGGGAGCCTGCTTCTCCCTCTCCCTCTGCCTCTCCCCCTGCTTGTGCTCTCTCTCTCTCTCTCTCTCTATCTCTGTGTCTCAAATGAATAAATAAAATTTTTTAAAAACTGTATTGAGTTTAAAATATATATAGTTTGTGTCTTAATTCTTTCACTTTATCTTCTATTATAAGCATTTTCCATGTCAACAAATATTGTTTCTGACCACATTCTATCATCATTTGATGCATTATAACTTATTTAATTAACGTGCTGTTCTTGGACATGTAGATAATTTACACATTTTTGTCATTATCACAGGTGGTGCAGTATCTTTATAAGTAAATGTTCATCTACATCTCTGATAAGTTTTTTTTTTTTAATATGCTAGGCATTACAGGGATGCCTGGGTGGCTCAGTCATTAAGCGTCTGCCTTCGGCTCGGGTCATGATCCCAGGGTCCTGGGATCGAGCCCCGCATCGGGCTCCCTGCTCAGCAGGAAGCCTGCTTCTCCCTCTCCCACTCCCCCTGCTTGTGTTCCCTCTCTCGCTGTGTCTCTCTGTCAAATAAATAAATAAATAAATTCTTTAAAAAAATATGCTAGGCCTTTCTTTTTTTTTTTTTTTTGTTTTAATCTGCTGATGTTTTTTTTTTTTTAATTTTTTTTTTTTGGTAAGCTATATGCCCAACATGACGCTTGAACTCATGACCCCCAGATCAAGAGTTGCATGCTCCAGGGGCTTGGGTGGCTCAGTCTGTTGAACCTCCAACTCTTGGTTCCGGCTCAGGTCATGATCTCAGGGTGATGGGATCAGCCTCACATCAGGCTCCACGCTCAGCTGGGAGTCTGCTTGAGATTCTCTCCTTCTCCCTCTTGCCCTCCCTCTACTTGCACTCTCTCTCTCTCTCTCAAATAAATGTTTAAAAAAAAAGAGTTGCATGCTCTACTGATTGAGCCAGCCAGGAGCCCCATATATCTGTGATAAGTTTTGAGGTAAAATCTTAGAAATGAAATTTCTGGGTAAAAGACTTGTGAACATTTAAAAAATAAACTTTTCATTTTGAAATAATTTTAGATTTACAAAAAGTTGCAAAGATAGTACAGAGAGTTCCCATGTACCCTTCACAGAGCTTCCTCTAACTTTAATATCTTATCTAAAACTAATAAATTAACATTGGTACATTACTATTAACTAAGCTCCAGACTATATTTGGCTTTTATTAATTTTCTTACTAATGTTCTTTATCCAGGATTCAGTCCAAGATGCCATGTTGTATTTAAGCATGTGAATACTTTTAAGGCTTTTGAAGTGTCTCTGTGTGTGTAGGAAAGTTGTGTCAATTTATATTCCCATCAATAGTATAGTATATTAATACCTAACAGGTATTACAGCAACAGCAATAACATCAATTTAGTGGGCATTTATTTTTCCTTTTTTTATGTATATGGATATGTTATTAGATAATATATGCAGGAGAGTTTTAAAACCACTTCATAAATGAGAACATTTAAATGGTATGATGCCAGCTATAAAAATAAACATACAGTTTTGGAAACAATGTTTGTCGCTCTTTTTAAATATTGTTCTTTCTAGATTTTTTTCTTTTTTTAATTAAAAAATTAAAAAATGTTAATTCCAGTATAGTTAACATACAGTGTTATATTAGTTTCAGGTGTACAATATGGTGATTCAACAGTTCTGTACATCACCCAGTGCTCCTCACAGCAAGTGCTGTCTTAATCCCCATCACCTATTTCACCCATCCCCCCCCCCCACCTCTCCTCAGTTTGTTCTCTGGCTTTTGGTTTGTCTCTTTTTTCTTTGTTCATTTGTTTTGTTTCTTAAATTCTGTATATGAGTGACATCATATGATACTTGTCTTTCTCTGACTGACTTACTTCACTTAGCATAATACTCTCTAGCTTCATCCATGTTGTTGCAAACGGCAAGATTTCATTCTTTTTTACAGCTGAATAACATTATATTTTACACACACACACACACACACACCACCTCTTAATCCATTCATCTATCCATGGACACTTGGGCTGCTTCCATACTTTGGCTACTGTAAATAAAGCTGCTTATAAACATAGGGGTGCATGTATCCCTTTGAATTAGTGTTTTTGTATTTTTGAGGTAAGTACCCAGTAGGGTGACTGCTGGATCATAGGCTAGTTCTATTTTTAACTTTTTGAGGAACCTCCATACTGTTTTCCACAGTTGTTGCACCAATTTGCATTCCCACTAACAGTGCATGAGGGTTCCTTTTTTTCCACATCCTCACAACAGTTGTTATTTCTTGTGTTTTTTATTTTAGCCATTCTGACAGGTGTGAGGTAATAGCTCATTGTGGTTTTGATTTGCATTTCCCTGATGATGAGTGATGGTGAGCACCTTTTCATATGTCTGTTGGCTGTCTGTATGTCTTCTTTGGAGAAATGTCTCTTCATGTCTTCTGACCATTTTTTAAGTTAGTGAGCATTTCTTCATGGCTAGTGGGTTTACAGATTTTTTTCATCTGTTTGGTAACCACTTGTACTTTTTGTTTTTGATTTCCCAATCATTTATAGGGGCTTTTGTTAACATCTAAGACTTTAGCTTCCATTCAAGCTGACATACAACCAGTGTCAGGTAAACATCTAGAAAGCCATCCCTGCATCCTGCAGAGTCACCAAGGCAGTGTCACCCAGGAAGGGGAGGCCCGCCAGATGTTTCCTGCAGGCCTTGTTTCTCCTGCAGAGGCCTGCCCAGGGCTGTGGAACCTGGGTGACAGTGAAGTGTGCTCTCTGAGAGAGCAAGCTCTCCTAGTGACCCAGAGGCCAGCTGTGTACAAAGAGTGGTACAGGGTAGGCAGTGACATGTCGTAAAGAGCACTGTCCAGGAGTCCGGGGAATGGGGGTTTCGTCCTGGTTCTCTTACTACTTGTGTGAACTTGAGCAAATCTGGTCCATTTTCTGGGGTCTCTTTTTATTTTTCATCTGGTTAATGGTCAGGATCTCAGGGACTGAATGGACTGTTGCAAAGCACTTTGTAAAGCACTGTACGGATGGGTGATACCATCATGGGGAATGCTGTCATGAAGAGGACTGAGTAGTGCCTTCTGTGGGTAGTATGAATCTCAATCTACCATGCCAGGAGGGCAAGAAATGCTCTTGAGTTCAACTCAGTTCCAACCCTGAACTCCCGTCTTACCTGACGGCGAGGAAACTTTATTGCTGTCATTATAGGCCCCCTCCTCATGAGGGTCACCCAAGAATCCAGGAGGCCTCTGGTGCTGCCCAGGAAAGGGGCACTTCTATAGGCTGTACTCTCTCTCATGGGCCCTGGTACCCTGTGCGGTTCAGACTCTGCTGTCAGGCCCTGCTTGAGGCTTTTGTGCCCCGGGCCCTACCTCCCCAACTCCATGGCCCACTGCTCGCTGAAGGTGCAGAGCACTAGTCTGGATCCTCTTCCCACTCCCCAGGGTCCCCTTTCCCTCTCCCCTTCCATTTTCTCCCTCCCAGGGTGGCCTTCAAGACACCCCTCTGAGTCTGCAAGGAGCTCGGGCTCAGGAAAACAGATGCAAAGGAGAGAAGGGCCTAGGGGTGGCTTCTGTCTCAAAGAGGACAGATCCCAGGCCTTCTTGGAATGAGAAGGCAAAGGAAAAATGCAACCATCTAAACACAGATTAATATCTGAGAAAATAATCTGGCCACACCGAGAAGAAATTGGAAGATATGTCCTCTTGTCCAAATACTGTCACAAACCTGTGGGGTGTCCTCAGGCATGTCATACATTGTCTCCGAGCCTGTTTCCTCCACCGTGCAGTGAGGGGCTGGTTCCATAACCTCTAAAGCAGCCCTGGACATTCACCATCCTAGAGTCAGTACTTCTGGGAAGGGGTGAGGTTTTCTTTTATTTTGACATTCTTGGTCTTTCCTAGTCACTGTCACGTGACCTGACCACGGCCCCTTTAGCAGCACTGCCGACAGATTTTTCCCTAGGCCTATTGTTGGTCTAGTCTGTGAACGTTTCTTTTGTAGCTCTGTGTAATCATCATGGTAAATTTGAGCTAGCTCCAGGCTTGGCCTCAGTGCTCTCTCTGCATGATCTCATTTAATCCAAATAACTGTTCATTGGGTTGGTCCTACTGCTTTCATTTTATGAAAGAGGGAACAGAGGCCAAGTAGCTTTCCCACAGCCAGATGGTAGGTGAGGGACAGAGCTGGCTTGATTCTGAAGCTGAGTTTTGTAGCCCACTGGGTTTCTAGTTTTCTAGTTTTCAGCGAGGCAGAGGGAAGGCAAATGTCCTGGGAAGACTGTGTGACCATCCTTAGAACCAGTCTAGGAAAACCCTCCCTGAAGCAACTCCCAGGTACACGAGTCTCCCCGGGGCCGAAGAGATGGAGAGAGTTGGGAGGAGCACAAGAGCCCCCTCCCTTGAGTTCTCTGGGGGTGAGAGCAAGCATTCCTCAGAGTTCCGGGGTTACTACCTGGACGTAAGGCCCGGGACTCCGGCTGCATGCCGACCCTGCAGAGGGCTGTCCTCCTTTCTCCAGGGGCCGGGGACAGGCACATGGCTAGTTGTGTTCATGCAAAGGTGGTCTGAGAGTGCGCCAGCCTGCTTCCTTCTTGGGCTGGGACGGGGGCAATGATGTCTGGGTTTATATCCACTCACGGGGCAGATACTTGGCACCGTCCTCACCACCCAAGGGCAGGAACCCACATGCAGGCTCATTACCTAGAGTAGCAGGTCCAAGACTACTTGGAATGGTGTAGCTCACACTGACACAAGCAAGCCTCCCCCTCAGTGGTTCTGTCCCACCAATCCCTCCACTGTCCCCACAGAGTTACTCCTCCTTCTCTCTTTTTACCCCGTAGGCCAAAAATTGGCTATGGAAAAAGAGAAAACCCCAAGACCTTGTGACCTTCCAAAGATGCATTCTATCCAACTTCCCTGATGAACTTGTTAGGAAATGGTATCTTAAGCCAGGTTTGGGGTTATATTCACTCAAAAATCATGTTGGACAGGGCGCCTGGGTGGCTCAGTTGGTTAAGTGTCTGACTCTTGCTTTCAGCTCAGGTCATAATCTCAGGGTTGTGAAATCAAGCCCCGTGTCCAGCTCCACACTCAGTGCAGAGCCTGCTTCTCCCTCTCTCTCTCTCTTTCTCTCAGCCTCTCCCCCTGCTTATGCTCTCTCTCTCTCAAATAAATAAGTAAATCTTTTAAAAAATCATGTTGGACCATTTCTTCTCATTTGTACTTATTAAGCCCTCCCTAGGTGACACTGGGCCAGGCACTGTGAATATACTAGAAATCCAAGAAAGAAGATTTAAAGCCCATCTTCCATTTTACAGATGGAAACAGGACAGCCCAGAGATGCTAACAAGCTCATTTAAGGTAACACAGCTACTTGGGCAGTTGTGGGTTTGGAACTTGAGGTTCCTGCCTTTCAGCCCTGTGCTCTTTCGACAGCATGTTACACAACTTACAGTATGGGTGGTTGCAGGAGCAGGAACAATGGCTCTGGAACAATTATAGAACTCTTAGAGGGGAGCAGAGTTCCCCTTGCTGGTGATTTCCCACCCACAGTGGGCTTGCTGCCAGTGTCTTTATATTTTTACTTATAGATGCTTGTCTGGGAGTTGTAATTTTCTTTTGAGACACTGGGAAATCCCATAATTAAAAAAATGATTTGGTGAAATTGAATTCCTACATTTTTGCCCAGTTTGTGCTTCTTCAGAGTGAGTGAGTGAGTGTGTGTGTGTGTGTGTGTGTGTGTGTTATGGGGGGCATTCTAGCACTTCCTGTCCTCAGACAATTTCACATAGGTTGATCTGGGTTAGGGCTCTCCATATGTGCTTTGACAGGGCACAGTGACAAAGAGGAAAGTAGGAATGAAGTGTGGAGAAGAGTTAACTCAGGGCCATATGGAAAGGAGATGTGATCTTACTGACTGGGACACTCTGTGGAGGGAGAGGGGGTCTGCATGGCTATTCACTGGTGGGGTGAGGTGGGGTCTCAGGGTGAGAAGAAAGAAGCTGATAAGGGTTTTTTTTTTTAACCCAGAAGTGTCCAGGTTTTGAAGGCTCCTGACTCATTGTCAATATCAGTCATTCATTCACTCAGATAATTCTGGAGACCATTCAACAAATAATGATCTAAAATCACGTCTGGGCAAAGGCCCTGTATCAGGTTCCAGGACGGATGTGTTCTATGTCCAGGGATATGTCTTGGTTGGTCTCTGTGGTATAGGAGAGAATAGTCTCCTCCAGGTCCCATGGCCTGTGTGAGGGCTCCCAAGTCAATGTCATTGGCTCTGGAGCTGACTCCTGGCTCCTGGGGTTGGGATGGGGATGAAGACTGCACATCCACACTGCTGCCTCACCAAGATCAGATTGGAGGGAGCAAGGTACTGTGGGGCTGGGCCTGGCTTCTAAGGAAAAGTATTACCGCAACGCCTCTGAGAAGCCAGTGGGCCAAGAAGCAGGGGTTTGGAGGATCATGGTATTCCATCCCTCCCTGACTCACACTGGACTTTTTGTTAGAGAAGATGAAAACCAGGCCCACTATCTGGAAATGAACTCAGATTTGGATCTCATGAGAGATCAGAATAGAGTCTCAAGACAGAAGGCTGGGGAACTTGGTACAGGCAGGGATATAGGCCTGAGGTGGCCAGTCCTGGGTCAGAGCCTCCCTGGGCCACACAGTGGGGAGAGACAGCACTGGGTGGGGCAGAACCACGTTTGGGTCACATTTCTAACTCCTGTTTTTTTGGAGCTATGAGTCGGACAGATTTTATCTTTCCTGTTTTGACCCTCCATGAGGCAACAGCTGGGGGCCAGGGGAGAGACAGAGAGCAGCAAGCATGCTGGTTCTTCTTTTGGTCCATTTAGCAATTTCCTGTAATTTTTGAGCAAGAACAGGTATAACCCTTTGTACCCTGAGGTGTGCAGTCTCCAACATATATGCCTGTGGCCCTGAGGCCATCTAGAAATTGACCCTGGCTCAGTCCAATCAAGAACACATTCATTGACCACGGGGAAAGGTCAGGCGTACATTATATATGCAACCTTGGCCAGGCTCTTACATTCATCTGGCTGTTCATTCAGCAAATAGTTTTGGGGCACTTATTTTGTGCAATGTGCAGTGAAGGTCAAGGTCCACATTTTACCCATGAAGACATGGGACCACAGGGAGAAAACCACGACCTGGCCTCAGTTTCTAAGTGAGTGAAGCTGGTGGCAGTTTCTTGGCAAATTCAAATGTATCTGCTGCAAACAGATCCTTTTCCTCAGGTAATTCTGGGTGCTTTCCAAACTTACCAATTCCCTCAAGAATGGGGGAGGAGGCCAGGAAGCTCTCCAGGAAGAGGAACAGAATGGTCGAAAGCCCTCTGTTAAAGGGAGCAAGGTCCCTTTAAAAAAGCTGAGCGAAGACAGTGTGACAAGGAAGGGAAGGTGAGTTTGCAGGTTGGGCTCTTGGTGGGTAAATGGGGTCTCTCTGAACCTCACTTACGATCCCACTTCACCATCCCTTCTCTTCACCTAGGACACCCCTTTCCTTCCTCAGATCTCAGTTCAGGCATCCTAGCTTCCAAGGAAAACTGCTACCATAGCTACTCTGAGAAGCCAGTGGGCCAGTTCCATTACCCAGCATCTTGATTCTTACCCTGTATCTCTCCATTATATTTCTCAAATCGATCTTGCCGAAAGACCTGTAATTCTTTTTTTTTTAAGTAGGCGGGGCTTAAACTCACCACCCTGAGATCAAGACCCGAGCTGAGATCGAGTTGGACACTTAATCGAATGAGCCACCCAGGGGCCCCAAAGCCTGTAATTCTAGACTGGGAAGACTTCCATTGCTCCCCATTGCCTTCATCAGTATCAGAATCACCATTTTTCAAGCTTCCTCCATGTGCCAGTTAAAACCCCTCTAGATCTCGTCTTGCCTTCGTTCATGGTCTTCTCTTGACCCCCAAGGGCTAGCTAAAGTGAATCACATGTAGTGGGACCTGCATTCTCATGCCTCAGGGCCTTTGTACCATCTTCCTGGAGCACTCTCCCACATTCCTCATCTAGCCAACTCCTACTCATCCTTCAAAGCTCAGATCAAGGGCTACAGCCCCCAGGAGACTTTGTAAGGGCATCCCCCTTCTGCTCTTCCCCATCACCCTCCACAGAGCTCTGTCTGTCAGGGGGCTGATTGCCCTAGTTCTGTTTTCCCTATTAGAGTTTTCCAAGAGCCTAGCTCATTTCTGCATCCTCGGTACCTAGCATAAAATCTGACACATAGTTAGCAATAAATAAAAATCAGTACTGAAGGAATGCATGAGTGAACAAACGAATGAATTCTGCTTGGAGTTGGGGTGCTCACTAGGGAGATAATATTTGCGGTCCAAAAGAATGACTAAGAATTTGTGAAGTAGGAATTTTAATTTTAGGGACAGGGAATGGCATGGGCCAGGCATGGAGGTTTGGGAGAATGGGATGTGTTAAGGGAACTACCGCTAGTTCTGTAGCTGAAGCAGAAGTTGAGTGTGCAGGATATGCCAGAGATGGATCTGGAGAGACACAACAAGGAACACTGACTAGTCTGGACTTTGCCCGGTACAGAACAGGGCAGGACATAGAGAGTGCTTTTGATGCCATGAGGAAAGTGGGCAGGAATGGGCAGTGCCAGGCTGTAGGGGACTGGGAAGAAGGCAATGGGGGTGTGAGCCTGAGCAGGCCAGGCGATAAAGAGCAAGGGCGGACTTGGGTGGGCTTTAGATGACTGTGACCTGCAGCCAGAGGAGGTGTGGGGCTTGTGGGATGGTGACATTGTGGTTTCTGGCTTGGGTTCCTGTGTGGCTGGTGAAGCCATTCCCCAAGATGTCAGCCTGGAGAGGAGCAGATTTGAGAGCAAGAAAATGAGTTCAATTTTGCTTATAAGACCTGAAAAATGTACATTGGGAGGGGCCATCAGGTTTGGAGAGCTTTTTGAGGTCCCTGTTCAAGGCAGACCTGGGGGGATGGGGTCAGATCCAGGTGTGCTCAGATGATACTAGCTCCCAAGAGCTGATGTTAAATATTCAGGAGTTTTGCGAGACAATAATTAAACCTGCCTATTACTAAAAAAATTAAATTAGGGGGTGGAGAAAAAATTAAATTACATAAAATTACAATTAAGTAAATTATATTAAAAACAAAGGTACTCAAATCATCACTTCTAAGAATTTCAGAATATTTTATTGTTTATGGCTTTAAGATTATTTACATCTGTTATGTCTCTGGAAATACTATATGATGTTGTTTTACTGTGCTTTTCTTCCTAATTCCACGTTCAGTGGCATCACATTGGTAGCTTGAAATCAGCCATAGTGGGAATATTTGCACCATGGAAATTGACAAACACCACACATTGGGGCCTGATTTATTGCTTTGTTGACTGCCTTGACATAGGAAAATTATGGAGAAAATGTTAATAATGCACTTTGAACTTTCATATATCTTGTGCCTATAGCCATGATGTTGTGAATGGTACAGAGAAATGAGCAGATGTTCTTCCAGTATTCAAAAAGTATTACAGGATTCAGTAAAGAAGTTGCTTACACCATTGACAAAGGAGTGTAGTTCTAACGTGAATATTGGTTGATATTTTTGCTTATGCCGACTAATAAGAAAAAGTGAAACAGCGAAGATACGTGTTGCAACTTCACTCCTTTGTCAAGTATAATTATAGGTTAGTTATGGATTTAGCAGATTGGTAAAAATCAATGAAAGCTTTCTGTAAGACTCAATTTGCTATATGCAATTTACAGTATAGACTACTGTATATTTAATTTTATTTATTTATTTGACAGAGAGACAAAGCGAGAGAAGGAACACAAGCAGGGGGAGTGGGAGAGGGAGAAGCAGGCTTCCCACTGAGCAGGGAGCCCGACATGGGGCTCGATCCCAGGACCCTGGGATCATGACCTGAGCCAAAGGCAAACGCTTAATGACTGAGCCACCCAGGCACCCAAGACTACTGTATATTTTATTGCTACTTGTAAATTGCTAAACATCCTTTAGGTCAGTAAAGTTTAAAATGAACTCATATGTGATTACATTTTTTCTCCAGAGTGCCTGTTGTTATGTATTTACCAGCACACCACTGGGCAGATTGCCTTAGGCTGAGGAGTGACCAGAGACCAGATTGGACTCTTTGGAAAGATTCCCAGAAGAGGGAGGGAATCACCGATGGAAAGAAGCTTCCATCAGTGGAGGGACTAGGGCTGGGTAAGTGAGGCTCAGGTGGAGGGATTGGGCTGGAGGGAGAGTTCTGAGAAAGGATGTAGAAGTGAAGAGAGCCTGGGGTGGGAAGCAGCTGGGCCCCACTATTTCCTCTGCCAAGGAGGGTTCAAGCTGTGTCCTGAAGTGAGAGGCAGACGGGGTGAAGGTTTGGCCCAAGTGGGCAGTGAGAGACACAGAGGAGGGGCCTGGGAGGATGAGGCTGACTCAGGAAGCCAGCAGAGACCACAGCAACAGAACTGTAACCATGAGGGCGACAAGATGGGGTGTGAACCAGATTCCGGCCACGGGCCAAGCACTGCCATGAGGATTGCTGTATTATCTCCCAGGACAATCCTAGAGGAAACCAAGGCTGCGAGAGGTTAAGTCCTTATCCAGAGCCCACAGCCAGTTAGTGGCTGAGACAGGATGCGAACTCAGGCACCAGGCTCTGTTGACAAGACAGGAGCCTGCACTGTGGCTCTTCTCTCCTTGGCAGAGCCCCTCAGACTATGCAAATAGGAATCTCTTCAGGGCAGAGGTGGGCAGGGTAGGTGTGGCCGCATGTCAAGGGCTTATGGGCATCAAAGTTCTGGGAAAGCCTCCCCAGCCTGTAGCCTCAGGCTGGTGTCTGCCTCCCAGCACATTCTTGCTGCGCCACTCCACAGTGTCTACTGGAAGTTAATAATAATGAATTGGGGCTTGCATTTTTTAAAATATCTTTGTTACTTTATTTTCTAATAATTCATTTTATTGTATTTTTAAAAAATAAAGTACATGACAGATTGGGAACTTACAAAATTGGTCCTTCCCCTTAGAATATTTGAGAAGCACTGTTATAACCCACCCTTATTTTATTTTATTTTATTTATTTTGAAGTAATCTCTATGCCCGATGTGGGGCTTAAACTCACAAACCTGAGATTAAGAGTCGCATGCTCCACCAACTGAGCCAGCCAGGTGCCCCTCTAACCCCCACTTCTAATCCCATTGCTCCCCTGCTAGAAACCTTTAGTGATCCCCACTGGCTATAGCAGAGGTTTCAAATAGTGGGTGGGGGCCAGTTTGTGGAACTTAATTGAATGTGTCATTACCAGCATTAAAAAAAGAAAAGGCAAGTGAATTAGAAGGTATCAGATATTACAGGTAGTAAATACATTTTTGTTTCAGTTACTTGTATATTTCATTCATTATAATGCAGGTGTGTACTAGCATATGATGAAAAATGTTTGTCTTTCTATGCTTACAGTAAATAAAAATGTTTGAATGCCACTGTTCAGCAGCTACAGACAATCGCCAGGCCTGATATTCCAAGTCTGGAGGAGAGAGTGACCGCTGAGGAAGAGCAGGGTGAAGGTGAGCAGGGTTTGGAGGACGCCCAGCTTATGGATGAACAGAGGGAACAATATGAGCAAAGACAGAAAGACCATGACTTTCATGCCTAGATTGTGTCTCCAACTTTAAGAGGGCCTGGGTCATGCCACTGGGAGCTTGCAGGCGGCATAAGGGTTATAGTCCCTGTGATGGGAGCTTAGGGGGGGAGCCCCTAAGTCTGCCAGGGAAATCAAGGGAGACTTCCCAGAGGTGGCAGTGCCTCAGATGGGAAGAGTTGGGGTTCTCCAGAAGAACAGGCCTGTGGGGAAGGCTTGCCTGGTCAGATGAATGGCTTATGAAAAGGCACAAGCAAGCCCATCATGTCTGGGGAACCATGAGCCACTTGGTGTAGGCGGAGCATGAATTAGGGAGGAGGCCTTCATGTGCTATGTTGTGAGTTGAGATTTTATCTTGGGATGAGTAGCTATGGAGAATTTTGAGCAGAAGGATGACATGAGTGGACTTACATCTCAGGACTCGGGTGGCTGTGAGGAGAGTGGATTAATGGGGATGAGATCTGCAGCACCATCACTGGAGTGGTGGGGCCTGTGAAGGAAGGCAGTGGGGGTGCAGGGGCCGGAGGACTCGGGAGGAGGAGCCGGCCGGCTGTGGCCACCCGTCCACGATGGGATTGGGCTCTGAGAAGAGGGAGGAGGTGAGGGTGCCCCCGCTGTGGCTGACTCAGGAAACTGGCTGGGTGGTGGTACCTTTTACCCAGAAAAAGAACACAGGGGGCCACAAGGGCCTGGGGAGAAGATATAACGAGTTCACTGTTGAAAGGGGCGCCTGGCTGGCTCAGGTGATAGAGCATGTGACTCTTGATCTTGGGGTCATGAGTTTGAGCCCCATGTTGCATGTAGAGATTACTAAAAAAACCCACAAAACTTAGAACCAAATGGAAGCGGCAGCTGTAGGTGGATGTGGCGGTGGGCAGCGGGAGCAAAGCAGAGAGGTTAGGCCTGGGGTACAGTCTGGGGAGAGTGCAGAGTGAGAGAGAGGGCGCTATCGAGGGGAGAAAGGAGCCCACAGGAGACTGAGGAGAGTGGTCTTGGAGGCACAAGATCCAGAAACTTGGGTCCCGGGAGCCAATGGGACAGAAAAGACTTAGGAGGAAAAGCAGTGATACAGATGCTTCAGAAAATCAAATTCCTTGAAGGAGCCATGGGATGTGGCCACTGGGAGGCCACTGACATGCTGGGCCGGGGTGCAGTGGGGGCCCGGGGGGCAGGAGCCAGGGGCTTTGGGGGTGAGTGGGGTGACACAGTGAGGCAGGCAGGAAGCAGGGCTGCACCTTTGTGCAAATCAGAAAGGTGGGCTCCTTCCTCCAGGCCCTCATCCCGGCACACTGGCCTGGCCAGAGGATGCAGGCTGGACTTCAGCCCTTCTAGGCAATGGGAAGGAAGGAGAGAAGGAGTCATTGACCAAGGGGGGTGCTGGACCATGTGAGGGATTTATTTTTTAAGACATGAGAGACTGGTGCATGTTGACTTGGCTGAGGAAGGGGAACCCATGACAAAAAAAAAAGTATAGGACAGGGACACCTGCAACAAGCAGTTGGTTGGGGCGGGGGGGCACGCAGCCAGGCAGGAAGGTGCACGCCTCTGGTGCATCAGGGGCAAGGCTGGTGTTGCTACCATGAGAATGGGGCCGGGACTGAGGAGGAGCAGGGTTGTGTGCTGAGCCCAGAGCCTGGGGCCCAGTGTGCAGGTCAGTCCTGTTGGCAAGAGTTAGCTGAGAATCTCTTCAGGGGGGCCTGGGAGAGGATGCTGAGCAGGGACACTGAGACACAGCTGAGACTGCCTGTCCCGGGGGACCAGTGGTTGCAGTGCCCAGGACTGGGTGACATCTAGACTGCCCAGGCTTTGGGCCTAGAACTGGGCAGACCAGGCTGGAGAGGGTCTTGGCACAGAGCTTTAGTTTACTTATTTTACTTTTTGCTATGGAAAATTTTCAAACACACCCAAAAGTTGTGGGAAACTGAAATGAACCCTCTTGTACCTATCATTAACCTTCAGTGATTATTATGATTGTCAATGTTATTGTATGACTTCCCCTGTAAGTACCTTTTTAAAAACTTTACAAAAAATAATTTAGTAGATTTTATTTTGGGGGTGCCTGGGTGGCTCAGTTGTTAAGCGTCTGCCTTCGGCTCAGGTCATGATCCCAGGGTCCTGGAATCGAGCTCCCTGCTCAGTGGGGAGTCGGCTTCTCCCTCTCCCACTCCCCCTGCTTGTGCTCCCTCTCTCGCTTTGTCTCTCTCTATCAAATAAATAAATAAAATCTTTTAAAAAAAACAGATTTTATTTTATTTTTTAGCGAAGTTTTAGGTTCACAGCAACATTGAGCAAAAGGTATAGAGAGATTTCCCACATATCCCTGGTTGAAAACTTTATTTGGAAATAATTTTAAGCTTACAGAAATTGTAAGAACAAGTTTCTTTATTTTTAAATAATTTTTTTCTTATTAGAGAATATATTCTCAGAATATATATGGAAGAAAATTAAGATCATTCATGATCCTACCACCCCAAAATAAGTACTATCACTGTTTTGGTGTATTTCCTTCCAGTCTTTTTTCTGTGCTTTTATGTACATATTTTTAACTGGATTTTTTTTTCCAGAAAATAACTCCATCCCCCAAAACCTTCCTGTCTGGTGTGTCCATATGAACTGGCTCAGTCCCAGGGCCCTCACCCCCAAAGCCCTCCACAGAGACTGCAGAGAGCAACCACAACTGATTCAAGTCTGTGGTTTGTGGGTGCCCTCATTCTTTGGTTTCAGTGCCAATGCAGGTTTCCCCTTAACATTCCTTTCATTTTTGTTTTTCTTGAGTAATATAGGTTGATTTCCGTGGGATGAGTTGCCCAGTGCTCCTTGGACCACTGTCTTGCCCACCTTCCACACTCATCTCTGGATTCAGGGCATCTGTGTCTGAGCCTGTCTCCCCAACTCACCTGAGCACTGTGTGAGGGTAGGGCCCCGTTGATTCATCTCAATGTGAGGCACAGTTGGCCTCAAGAAATATGTATGGAATTGAATCAACCCACTTATTTGGCATTGCCCATTCCCATTTATGCTGCAGACTTGCCTTACACTAATTTACAGCCGGCAGCATGGTGTCTGGCACACAGTGGGTGAGCTCAATAAATGTTTGTTACTGCTACTCCCAATAACTTGGGGATTTCTGTACATGTTAGGGCTCTGCTGTTTTTCCTCCTTCCCTTTCCCGTCTCCCCCCACTTCTTCCAGATGGCAAAGAAATGACACCACTTTGACATGCCAGAGGGAAGGTGCCCCCGCTTTGTCTCCGTCTTCTGTAAGTTAGGAGCAAATCTAAGTTGGCAGTGGCTTCACAAGAAGGAGCTCCCTGCTCTGAGGCTATTTTATATGTTTGCATTGCTCACAATACCAGTTATCATTAGCAGCAATTAAAACTATTTCAGGATCAGTTCAAAGCTGCCTTTGAGGTATTTTAAGTTGGACCAAAGTCTCCGTGTGTCTAGCTCTAAGCCAAGTTTCCTGGTGTCATTAGAAGCCCACTTGTATTTGGAGAATACCCAATCTGTATATTTTGATTGCCTGAATGTTTCATAAATTTCAGGGGTGTTTGCCACAAGTGGGTCAGTGTCCCCAGAGCTGTTGAGACTCTCTTACAAGTCCCACTCCCACCCTCAACTAAGTGAAGGGGACCATGGAGATGGGAGAGGAGGAGGGGGTCTGCCGGGCCCCTCTGGCCAGGCAGAACCCCTGGGCTCAGAGGGAGGGTGGCAGAAATCAGAGCAGGAAGAGATGAGGGCTTGGTCTAGGGTGGGGGCATCAGGGCTTGGGAAGAAGGTGGGAACCCAATTGGAGGGCAGGCTGTGGGGAGGGGAGAAGGGAGGCCTTCAGAACACCTTAAGTGATATTCATATTTGATTGAAAGATAAACACAGGGAAAGAACCACTTTCGGCCTATTGGACTTGTAGGAAGTCAGTCAGTAATGTGTTCTGACTCTTGGCCATGGCCCTGACCCCAGGCCTGGAGGACTGGCAATAGCACTGAGGCCTGAGATCACTGTTCTGGAAACACCTCCAGGACCCTTTGGGACCCTCCAGGGCCCCAATTGGCACCAGGCATCTTGCTGCCGGCTGACAGAGTGGGTTCAGCTGGTGGGCTGTGCTGGGCGGTTTTCTGGTAGAAGGGTTCTGAACTGATGGTAAGGGAGGGTGAGGGCAATCCAAATGGGCAAAGAGAGGTTCTGGAGAACTGGGCAAGGGCCCCATGGGCAGAAGTGCCTGTTTGGTCAGGGCAGTGGCAGGGACCAAGAAGGAGGACCAGTTAAGGAAAAGCTCTCTCTGCTAAGTGCCTTTAGCCATGACTGTTGTGAGGACTGGGTACTTCCTGCTTGGGAACGGCGGTGCTGGTAGTCTGAGGCTTGGTGGTTTGAGAATAGGGAACCTGCTGGTGCCTTGGGTTTCCCCACATGTGTTGCTTTGGTCAGAGCCCACCAGCCCCACCTTGGTCTCTGATCTGAATCCCTAATTAGATTTTTGTGCAGAATTCACCTCTTTGCCCTTCTTTTCAGGTTGAAGACCCGATGCCAGGCCCCATGAAGCAGAATGTCAGAAGCAGCTGTGGCTCCTGCCCCTAGGAGCGGTGCCGTCAACCCACATCAGCCCCAGGACCGGGGCCTCAGCACGGGAGGGGGGCCGGCAGTGAGGGCCTTGCTCATGGTGGCGAGTGCCCAGAGAGGGGAGGAGGGGAGGCCCCCGTGTCCTTGGCCCCGCACAGTCGAGGGGAGGCTGAGGGCAGAATGACCCACTTTCAGAGCAGCGTGGCTGTGACTGGGATTCCTTCACATGGTCAGTCTGCGTATACATGTCCGTCTTAAACTCTTCAAAACGGGCTGTTAAACATCTGTATCCTGTTTTCATTAGCTTGTAAGCCATGGTGATGGGGACCTGCCTAGTTCTCTGAGCCAACAAGTGTGCCCAGAGGCTAATAAACAGCAGGTGCCTCCAATAAATCTGATTTTAATACTCAGTGTAAATGTGTGTGCAAATACATCTGGGAAATGAAAGGTGGGAGCTGAATTCTATATGCAAGTTACACAATTTCATAGCCGTTTTGAACTGAGAACTGTAGTGTGACTGTGTTTGCATGGGTGGCATGGGGTTTACACGTACAGGAGGTGTGTGCAGTGTGCAGGGAGGACAGCCTATATGAGTGCGGTGTGAGGGGGTTTGTGCGTGTGTGGATGGGGATGGGGATGTGGAAGAGAAGTCCCCATCAAATCAGGTGGAGACAACACCAGCTATGTACTTTATAGGGCCTGGGTCAGAATGAAAGCATGGGACCCCTCGTTCAAAATTATTGGGAATTTCAGGATAGCGCAGCGCCAAAGCCAGGTTGGCCCTTCTGAGCGCAGAGTCCCACGTGACATCATATGCTAAACACCCACGGAGCCTGCCCAGGCTGGAGAATGTGGACCTCCGGTCTCTCCTCAGCCTACCTGTGCTGCCCTGGTAAGTCCTTGAATCCCTTTGCTCTCTCCCCATCCAGCTCCCAGGGTGACCCTGATTTGGGGGATGGCGGTGCTAGCCAGAGGCAACCTGGAGAGGAGCTGCAACAGGTGGCCTGTGCATCTCCTCATCCTCCTTACATTTCAGTTGGGACCTCATCACAGGCACCATAAGGTGTGTGTCTCTCTGCTCTTTGCTCAAAACAATCTCCTGAGGACATCCAGGCCCCCTTGCCCCCACTGCCCACCGAGGGCTTCAATTCTTGGTGGCCCTAATGGGCCCTCTACTGATCTTGTGCATAGCACAACTGCCCCGGGGGGGGAAACGGCAGAGGGGGCCAGGGAGCTGGGGGCAACAATGGGCCAGCAGAACTCACAGCCCCAGATTCTCAGTGAGGGGTTGTGGAGGGTGGGGATTCCCTAAGTCCTTCCTGTTTATTGTCCTGGTTTGCCTCCTTTCCGGTTGAGTGTGGTGTGCCTGCTTCAGAGCACACTCAGGAGATGCTGATGGATAATAAAGAGGGTGTTCCCGCCCCAATACCTATACTTGTCAATAATTAAGCATGATTTCCTAGGTTCTGGGAGGAGGCTGTGGCACCTGGCCTGCCCCAGCTGATTTAGCTCATCATCGTAGATTAGCATAGCAATTCCAAGGTCCCTCAGTGGTTCTGGGGTGTTCCAGGTATGGCTTCTCCCAAGGGTTAAGGGAACGTGAGAAGTTATTTCATCATGTTCCTGATCCTAGCCAGAGACCGGTCCCTAAACTCAAGGCCTTCCCGCTCTCCTAGTGACTGTGAGGGCCCCGTGTGCTTCGGTCTGGGGGTCCAGATGGGTCTGTACGAGCAGAACGCCTGCCGGGCCTCTGAGGAGGGTCCCCTGCCTCAAGCCAAAGGACCCAGAAGTGTAAAGGTTGTTTGGGCAAATGTCAAGGGCAAGGTGGGCAAGAAAGGGGATTTAGGCCCACGTGAGTGGGCAGGAGTGGAGATTTCGATAAATTTGTTAATCACTGGCCACGGGGCTTGGCCTGCCCCAGAGAGAGGGCATGACCGAGGCCCCCATGCAGGGGTGGGATGACCAGCTGGCTTTCCAGGAAAAAAAAAAGTCCTGGTTAAGAATTTGCTAATGTCTGCGGTGTCTATACTGCCACCAGGTCCAATTTCAAGCTACCAGCTGGTTTAAGAACTGACTTACAGAACTCTTGAACATTTAACAACCAGCTCTCACTGCCCATTAGCTCACCGTCCCCACCAGAGGCCATCAACCACACAAGCCCCCAGGACCCACCCGCATGTCTCCCTGAGCCCGACTCCCACTTCCCTGCCTGTATTTGCAAAATGCCGTTATCCTTGCGTTGGACAGTGTGTGAGCCTGGGCTTGAGGCCAGCCATCGCCCTTCACACCCCTTGTGCTGCAGGTCTGGAGGAAGGCCGGCTGTTCGGCCTCGTGGGTTTCCATGGTGCCGCGGAGGTGGTGGATGTGAAATGGCTTTGCCAAAGGGGACACCAAACCCAAGCAAGTGCCACAGCCCAAGTCTCAGGGACGACCTAT
The DNA here is from genome assembly GCF_002201575.2 of Neomonachus schauinslandi. Classification (NCBI taxonomy): domain Eukaryota; kingdom Metazoa; phylum Chordata; class Mammalia; order Carnivora; family Phocidae; genus Neomonachus; species Neomonachus schauinslandi. Next base: position 51,964,935 of record NC_058412.1, read on the forward strand.
CTCTAGTCCGGAGCAATGGGGAGGTATGACTCAATATCTGCCCGATGGTTTGACAAGCCCCAGTTTGGAGCATCTAGCAGTCTGCCAGGTGACAAGCCACCTTGCCTCTCACATGCCTCCGTCACACGCAACCTCCTCACACACTCCCACTTCCAGGAGACCAGGTGCGCCAGGTGAGCCACTACTAGGTCAGTTCCCTGGACCACAGGACAACACAGCGCCCATCCCAGGAGTTGGGAGGCTGTCCACAAAGCTCACTGGCAGATGGGGCTTCCTGGTCTTGTGGGTGGCCAGACCATTTTTCTGCGTGCAGGTTTTTCATGGTGCAATCTTCTTGGAGACCCACCTGCACTTGACACCTTCCCAGTGACTCCATTTCCCCCTCCTCTGGGCTTCTGGAATGACACGAGGGCCCCACCTTAGCCAGGCAGCTGTGATGAGAGGTGTTGACCCAGCTGCCTCTCTGCTAGCTCACCGTGTCAGGTGGAAGGGGCTGAGACAGCAGCAGGGACTAAGGATCTTCCGGTATAGCCAGGGACCCTGGGCATGTCCAGAGGCAGGACTGGGGCCAGGGTCCTCTGGGAGTCAGCCAGGTACTGGGGGATGAGTGGTACAGGGACCCGATGAGAAACAGGCTCTGGGCCAGGAAAAACAGCCCCCAGCCACAGGTGTGCCACCGTTCCTGCTCCTCTCTTGTCTTAATCCCTCTTGCTCGGTGACAGCACTCAGACAGGTCTGGAGCCCGGCAGGGAACACCTGCTGACCCGAGAGTAAGTTTCTGTGGGGGCTGGAGACAGTCACATGTGTCTGGTTTGTGTGAACCTCACACTCTGGTTCATTGCAGGAGACAGAGTTATGAATGAACCAGCACACCACACTGCAACACGTGCTCAGCCGGGAGTGGGCTCGTGTGTGAGATGCAGAGGAGAAGGCTCCATAGAGGGGATGACATTTGAAGGAGGTGATGAAAGTGGGTCCCCCCAACAGCCCCAGTCTCTCTACACAGGCCCAAGTCAGGGTCCAACCCTGGGTCTCACAGATCTGCCTTCTGGGAATCCATGGGGTGGCCCAAGGCAGCCTGCACTCCCCAGCCGGAGGTCACACAGCCAACTTCCTCCATCCAAAGCCTTCCAGAACCTCACCACTGGCTTTGCCAACATGGCGGACATTTCCCCTTTTCAGAACATAAGGGAGTGAGATTCCTTGGCTGCTTTTTCCATGAATGAGCACAGAATGAGGGGGGGGGGGGGAGGGCCGCGGAGCTTGAGGAAGGGGCTCTTGGAAGGTTCCTGGAGGGTGAGAGGGAACAGGAGGGGAGGAGATGACATCGGTGGCTCAGAGGTTGGGGCCCGCCCAGTGCTGGAGCTGGAGCCCATCCGGATCCTGACGTACACTCCCAGAAGTTCAGGGTTGGCACCAACCCACTTCAGGGTCTTAATGAGGGTGCTCTGGCCTAGGCCTGCCCCCTTCCCCTCCCCTCCAAGTGCTGACTCTGAATCAGATGTGATCAACGAGGGAAAAATGACTGTAGCAGTCGAGTTCATGGTAAATGCTTGTGTGTGTGTGTGTGTGTGTCCCCTCACTTAAACAATTTCTGTGCATTCTTGATTCTGGGACTATCCTCTGTCTTTCCCTCTAGAGAATCTTATGGGATTCCATACTTGGTTTAGAATGTATGAGAAACACCTACCCCAGGCCTTGCACATAGTAAGAGCGTAGTGAATGTATGCTCCTTTTCTTTAGCCACTCAAAGTGGCCACTGGGGGTTGAGGGCAAAGGGGCTTCCCCAGGCTAGAAGCTGATGGGCCTTTGGTCCTTGCCTCCCCCTTCCTTCTCCAGCTGATGACAGACACCTGGATGTCATAACATACTCTGTGTCCTCATCTGTTATTCTCGGACACAAGCTAAACCCTCTGGGGAGGGTACCTGAGTGGGTCCCCTCTGACTGGGGCTGGACTTTCTTGCACTGTGGGCTGGCCTGTACCAGTCCCAGAGATGGATGCAGAAGGGTGAGGCACTGATCCTGCTCGTTGGGCAGGATGCTGGCAGGAGGGTGGGCTGAGCAAGGGCGGGGCTTCCAGAACAAAGGAGAATGGGGAGCCCTGGGGGCCTAGGCTAGGCATCAAAAAGGCTCTGCAGAGTGAGCAGGCCATAGCAGCTGCCTGTCTCCGTGCCCAGCAGTCAGTCAGACAACCTGTGCCGGGCCCCTTCCACCTGCCCCAGACGGGCAGCAAACAACACTCTGCTCAGAGAGGCCTTGTTCTCCAGCGTGATTGCGCCCACACTGCTCTGTGGTTTGCTCTACTTGGCGTGGGTTGCTGCTGCAGTTCCAGAGGAGGGCAGAGGGATGGCGGGGAGTGGAGCCAGGAGCCAGGAAGGCCGTCAGGAGCGTGCCTTGATCCCGGAGCCCTTTGATGGGACCAATGTAGCCCCATACCTCTGGCTGCACCGCTTCGAAGTCATCAACGATCTCAACCACTGGGACCATGCCACCAAACTAAGGTTCCTGAAAGAGTCCCTCAGGGGAGATGCCCTGGAGCTCTACAGTGGACTCAGCCCCAAGGACCAGGAAGACTATGGGGCTGTGAGAGAGACCCTCCTGCAGGCCTTCGGGGGGCCCGAGGCCGCCCCCAGCCACCTGCCCAAGGAGATCATCTTTGCCAACAGCATGGGTAAGGGCTACTACCTCAAGGGGAAAATTGGCAAAGTGCCCGTGAGGTTCCTGGTGGACTCCGGGGCCCAGGTCTCTGTGGTCCACCCTGGCTTGTGGGAGGAGGTCACGGATGGTGACTTGGACACCCTGCGGCCCTTTGAGAACATGGTAAAAGTGGCCAATGGGGCTGAAATGAAGATCCTGGGCATCTGGGATACAGTGGTGTCCCTGGGGAAACTGAAGCTGAAGGCAGAGTTCCTCGTGGCCAGCGCCAGCGCTGAAGAAGCCATCATTGGTACGGACGTGCTCCAGGACCACAATGCCGTCCTGGACTTCGAGCATCGCACGTGCACCCTGAAGGGGAAGAAGTTCCGCCTCCTGCCTGTTGGAGGGTCCCTGGAAGATGAGTTCGACCTGGAGCTCATAGAGGAGGAGCCCTCCTCGGGGGAGGGGGGTCAGGAGCTCTCCTATTGAGAAGCCCCCTTTTCTTAACCCCCCAAACATTGGTGGGAAGACCTACCACAGTGGAGGGGAAGGGCAAATACCCTCAGGGGTCACTGGGTTTTGCCACCTCTCTGAAACCAACTCTTGCCTCCTCCTCTCCCTCCTCCTCCATCTTCAGGGGCCTTCATCTGTCCCTGGTTGGGGAGGCTTCCATCTGAAAAGGCACAGGTGAGGGAGAATAGGCTGGCTATCTCAGAGGAAGGGAGAGTCCTCATGGGTGGTCAAGCTGCTATTGGTGGCAAAGATTTAAGGCTGGAAGGTTCCGAGAAGGCTAGAAATAGTCGACTGTCTTTCAGAGAGGACTGAGGTACCTCTTCAGATTCCCCTGAGATGTGGCTCATTCACCTCCAGCTCCATGCAGTCCTTCTCAGTTGGGCTGGGTCCTGCCTGCAGGGTCCTCACAAGCAAGACCCACTCTTGCAGGTGAGGGTCAGAGCTGCTCTGGGAGTCTTCCCTGTTGGGTCTTCCCACCTCCCTGTATGATGTAATTTCCTTCTGTCATTTGCTCTGAAACTCATTGAGCCTTATGCCAATAATTCATTACTTCAAAAACCAATAAAAATTGACTCATGGAAAAACCATGTAATGTGTTGATTAGGGATGAATGGAATGGATGTGAGCGGCTGGGTAAAACAGGGAGAAAATGTCAAAGAGATGGAAGATCCAAGTGCTCTGTGAGTGATTAGCCTGGAGATGTAAGAGAATATATACGCAGTGCCTGTATCTGTCTTGGATTTTCTAAGATAGCCTCAATTTCAAATATTTTTACTTATTTCTTCCATAATTCTTCTAATCATTTCAAACTACAATATTTTCGCATCCAGATTTCCTCTTCTACCCAAGAGTGACCCTAACGTTATTTGTGAGATACTGATTGGGGATTGGAAAATTACGGTTATTGTAAACAAGTGGGAAAGTACCTGCCTGGCAAGTAGTTCATACAGCCACCTGGGAGACAGAGACAACAGGGCAGGGGACAAGCATTGACCTGCATGGGGCAGCCCAAGGGTGTCTGGAGGACAGAGGTGGAGGTAGCCGTGGGGGCTCTGGTATCTCAAAGACAGCTTCTTCCTGGAGTGACGTGGGGCCTGAGATTAGAGAGACGGGATGGAGTGGGGAGGACATTCCCAGATCTGGGAATGGGATGTTTGTTTTTTTAGGGGTCTTCCTCATATCTGCTTCTAAGTTCCTGCCTCTCTGTTTGGAACTCAGCCGGGCTGAGTATCTGGAAACACTCAGCCAAAAAGGAACTCAGCCGGGCTGAGTATCTGGAAACACTCAGCCAAAAAGGGAGACTGAGGGTGCAAAGCCTCAAGAGCTTTTGATGGGAGGTGGGAGGGGACATCTTCCTTTCATGAGGGTGGGATGAGCCTCTTCTGGAAGTTTCCACCTGAATATCCCCAAGGGAGAGACAACTAGCTGGGCAGGAGCCAGAGGCACGGTTGAGTCCTCCGCCTCAGAAGCCTCTGGGGACTTGAGGCTGGCCCTCCAGCAGCTGTTCTGAGCCAGGGGCCCTTGCTCCCCTCTCTGATTTTAGCTGCGATTCTCCTGGGAACTGAGGCCCAGGCGCAGCCCCTCATCCTCATGATTACCGCAGCCCATCCCTGGGCAGCCAAGCCTATTAACAGGAATCCGCTCCAGCAGGCTCAGTGCATGGGGGGCGGTGTGTGGTGCTAGGTCAGTACAAACGAAGTCTTCTTCAGGGCAAGTGAGGCCTGGAGAGGCCCGGCCGTGGAGGAGGGAGGAGCAGAGAAGGAGGTAGGAGAACACTGCAGAGGGAGATGGTCTCCTTGTGCCTCCCAGGTTCCTTTCTCAAGTTTGGTTTTCAGCTCCTAACAAATGTGGCTTCACTCCTAGGCCAAACCCTCCTCTAAGGGGACAACCCAGGTAGCACCTCCCTGTGACCTGTTTTCTCCAGGTCCTTCAGATCCGAGGCACACGCTCAGCTGAAGGAGGGAGGGTGGGAGGCGGACAGGGGATGGGGAGTTGGGTGCCAGGCCAGAATTTCAGGGCAACACCTGGGTTGCCCCCTCTCTACCCTTGCCCACACACGGCAGGCAGCTGAGCCCTGTCCTACGTGAACAGGAACAGGGGTGACCTGTGGCCCAGCTGCAGAGGTGCTTGCTCCTCTGTTCTGAGTGAAGGGAGCCTGTCCCCGAAGGAATGTGAGCCCTGGGGTGGGCCCAGCCGGGAGGTGGGGGTTCTGTGACTTTGTAAGCACAGACCCTCATGGAGGAAGGAACCAAGGGGTGGCTCTCATCCGGGAGTGAGACCGGAGACCAATGCTGTGTGCATGTGAGGTGGTTGCAGGTGCAAATGCGTGAAGGTGGAGCCTGGGCTGCAGGGGGGTGGGAACGGAGCATCAAGGGGGGAGCCCTGGAGAGCAGCTAGGAAAAGTAGGTTGTGGACACATGGCAGAGGGCTTGGTGCCTGGGGTAAGGGTTTGCACATAACTTGAGTCTATGATGACATAAATAATAAACAGGAAGGCCTGGGTGGCTCAGTCAGTTGAGTGTCCAACTCTTGATCTCAGCTCAGCCCTGCCTTGGACTCCACGCGGGACATGGAGCCTATCGTGTGTTTAAACCACAGTCGACCAGAAGATTCATCCAGCTTCTGGGCGTATGATGGATACAGCAGCAGCAGAGAATGCAGCTCTGGAAGCCAGGGTGGTATTCAGACTTAGGGTCTCAATTTGAGATGATGGAAAGGGAGAGGCATCAATGTAAAGGTTTAATCCTGGCTGCAGGGGAGAATCACCTGGGAAGATCAATGAAAGCCAGTTCTTCAGGGTCCTGCCGTGCAGCCAGGCTCGAGAACGTGTGGTCTGCATCCCAGCTGTATTTACCCCCTCGTGACCCACAGGGTGATACCCGGACCAGCAGAAAAGCAGCATTACTGTCACCTGGAGCTTGTTAGAAATGCAGAATCTCTACCCCCACCAAGACCTGCACCAGAGCCTCCGCTGGGGGAAAACAACAACAACAAAACCCAACAGAAACCCTCTCCAGGTGATTCTCAGGCACAGGAAAGTTTGAAAAGCTCTGGCCAAGAACATTCTGATACCTTTAGTTAAGGGGCAACTCAGGGCTCCCACAAGGCACCCACTTCTCTACTAATGACCACCACACCCTGAATGGCTGTTAATTCCCCGGACTATGCTAAATAATTCCTCATGCCTTTATCCCGCAAACATTTATTTTATTTTTAAACTTTTGAAATACTTTTAGACTTTCAGAAAAGTTGCAAGAGCACTACAAAGAATTTCCATCCATTTTACCTAGTTTCCCCAAATAGTAACTTTTTTTTTTAAGATTTTATTTATTTATTTGAGACAGAGAGAATGAGAGAGACAGAGAGCACATGAGAGGGGGGAGGGTCAGAGGGAGAAGCAGGCTCCCTGCCGAGCAGGGAGCCTGATGCAGGACTTGATCCTGGGACTCCAGGATCATGACCTGAGCCGAAGGCAGTCGCTTAACCAACTGAGCCACCCAGGCGCCCTAACTTTTTTTTTTTTTAAAGATTGTATTTATTTGAAAGACAGCACAGCCGGGGGAGGGGCAGAGGGAGAGGCACAAGCAGACTCCCCGCTGAGCGCAGAGCCCACGGCATTAGATCTCATGACCCTGAGATCGTGACCTGAGCAGAAATCAAGAGTCTGACACTCAACTGACTGAGCCACCAGGCACCCCCACCCCCAAATAGTAACATTATACCAGTTAACCTTATTCTCTCATTCTCTCCTTGTCTGTATCTACATGTATATAAACTGTTTGAAAATTGCAAATATGATATGCATTTACTTCTAAAGACTTTAGTGTGTATTTCCTAAAAAACAAGGAATTCTCTTTCAAAAAGATTTTATTATTTGAGAGAGCTCGAGAGAGGGAGAGCGAGCACAGAGAGAGTGGGAGAGGGAGAAGCAGACTCCCCGCTGAGCAGGGAGCCCAACACGGGACTCGATCCCAGGATCCTGGGATCATGACCTGAGCCAAAGCCAGATGCTTGACTGACTGAGCCACCCAGGTGCCCCAGGAATTCCCTTATATAACCACAATACAGTGATCAAAATCGGGAAACTATCATTGGTATACTATTACCTGATCTGCCGACCTTACTACATTTTCCCGATAATCCCAATAGAAACCACTGTCTTCCGTCCATCGTTCAATCCAGCCACATGCTGCATTTAGTTCCCGTGTCTCTTTGGCTTCCTTAACCTGAACAAGTCCTCAGTCTGTCTTTGTCTTTCACACCCTTGACATTTATGAAGAGGCCAGGTCAGTTATTTTGTTGAGTGTGAATCTACATTTGGGTGACTGACGCTTTCTCATGAGCAAATTCAGGTTATGCATTTTTGGCAGGAGTGCCCAGAAAGGTGATGTGTTCTCCTCAGTTCGCAGCGGGAGGTACCGGCTGCCTCTTGGTCCTGCTACTGGTGATGTTGACTTTCATCCGTTGGTCAGAGTGTCTGCCAGGTTTCTCCACTGTAGACTATTCTGTCGTGTATAGTTAATGTTTTCTGGGTTGATGCTGTGAGACCATATGAATACCTTGTTTCTCGTCAGACTTACCCACTAGATCCATTGATGATCCTTGCCTGCCGATGGTGCTTTTCTAATTCTACTCCCTATGTGTACTAGCTGGCACTCAATTCTGAGCTTTCCCTTCCTGTTTGTTATTTATTAATTTAAATTAATTTACTTATTTTTAAGTAGGCTCCATGCCCCGCGTGGAGTCCAAGGCAGGGCTGAGCTGAGATCAAGAGTTGGACACTCAACTGACTGAGCCACCCAGGCCTTCCTGTTTATTATTTATGTCATTGTAGACTCAGACTCTTATTCAGTGAGTTATCCTCTGTACTACCATTATTTTGACACTCGAATTGCTTTAGATTTGGCCTCTTCAAACTGGCTTCTGTCTTCTCGGGCCATGTCCCCATCATAATCCAAGCCCCTCCTTATTTTCCTGTCATGAGATGTTCAGGTTCATCTTGTATCTTCCCTGGACCAGCCTGGGGATTGGCCATTTCTCCAAGGAACCCTGGTTCCTTCTGGTGGAGTCTGATATTCAGAAACCAGGATCTGGGTGTTCGGTGTGTTCGTTGTTACTGGGGTGTGCTTATATTACATGGCCACTGGCGTGGTCAGATCTAAGAAAAAAACCATATAGTTCATCTATATATGTTTCTACATCTATCTCTATATGTATTAAAAATGAGTTCATACTGATACCTCCAATTCCAACCCAGGACGATTGGGTTTATTCTAACCTCGCTTTCCATCTTAGCAACTTCTTTCTCCAGTGCGAAATCTAGCTCCGGGGGACTTGTTTGCGCAGTCTTACCATACCCAGAAAGTAGTTTGAGAGCTGCCTACTCCTATGCCTACAAAAAACAAGCATACAAGCAACCAGTTATTAATCACCTACTCCGTGCCAGGTGTGGGTGGTCCTTGGCAGCAAAGAAGAAAAATGAGTGATGAAATCAGACCGCAGTCATCTTAGGAGAGCTAAGGCTCCCAGGTGTGTAAAGCCCTAGGTAGGGTTGACAGTTTTAGTTTGTCTTGGGGACACAAGGTGCCTGTCGGGAGAGCAGCTAGAGGCCGAGACTGGAGTCCTAAATCTTTCTCCCGTGGCAGTGCTGAGGGCGTGGCTAGCCTCCAGGCCCCAGAGCAGTGAGCTGGCCCACCCACCCGGTCCTCCGCCACTGAGGAGACGCTGAGGCCGCTGCCAGCTGGTGCCACCACACCTTCTAGTCCTATCACGCTCCCCTGTTGCCAAGCAATCCAGGTAATGGAGGCGGCTTTGCTGGCCGGGCTGCCAGGAAGGTGAACTCTGGTCAGGCCTCTCTGACCACCCCCTCCACTCGGCCGTTCTGGTCCCCACTGCTCGGCCACTGTGGGCCAGCTTCCCCGAAGCCTGGACGGGGCACTCCTCCAAGGCACGGGCTGTCCGTGGGACTCGTCTGGGGCCAGCCTTGCCCTGCCTCACTTCTCTGGGCTCCTGTTGGAGCATCTTCCTGCCCTATGGAGTGTGTGAGATGAGCCGTGCCCTCTGAGGAAGGAGGCAGCCCTGCAAAGGAACCCCAGGCCTTAGAGTGGCCCGCTGCTGTGTCCCCTCCCCACTGCCCTCTGCACGGGGCCAGGAAGGGCTCCACAGAGCAGATCTTTAAGCTGAAGACAAGTGGTTGTTTCCCAAGAAGAAGCAAGGTGGAGGGAGGAGGATGAGGAAAGGGAGCAAGGACCAGTGGGGTCGGGGCTGGCTAATGGGGTGATTTGAGGGGAGAGACAGAAGGCCAGTGTGGAGGGTCTTGTATTACTTTTGAGGTGACTCCAGAAGGCCAGCGATAATTGATGGTGGATTTCTTCAGCTTTAAGATGCACTCAGTTAAAAAGTACATTATCAATTTATTTTAAATTTTAAAGTTACAAGTTTATTTTAATGTGTATGAGGAAAAAATATGTATGCTGGGCGCCTGGGTGGCTCAGTTGGTTAAGCAACTGCCTTCGGCTCAGGTCATGATCCTGGAGTCCTGGGATCGAGTCCCGCATCGGGCTCCCTGCTCAGCGGGGAGCCTGCTTCTCCCTCTGACCCTCCCCCCTCTCATGTACTCTCTCTCATTCTTGCTCTCTCAAATAAATAAATAAATCTTTAAAATATATATATATATATATGTATGCTAATAGCTTATCCTTTTGTGAACATTTTAGCCTACGTTGGGCCTGAAGTAGATAAAACTGTGAATCCACCATCCATAAGCCAGAGGAAGTAGAAGTACCATGATGGCGCAATGGGCACAGAGGCAGAAATTTTGGAAGCAGTATGCAAATGACTGACATTTGGGAAATACGTTGATATGTTTCTCCTCACTAGAATGTAAGCTTCAGAAAAGGGCTTTTTTTGTGCCCCGTCGTCCCCACCAGGCTTGGTGCATATCTGGGCCTTAATAAATAGTTGTTGAGAGACTTGACAAGTGATTGAATGAAAAATGTAATGACCCCTCAGGTGCCCCTCCCAAGGGACTTCAGGCAGCCTAGATCAGACAGTACAAAAGAAGGCTGAGCTTTCTCTTGAGGATCATCCGTAGTGACTGCACACAGTGGAGACCGGTCGGAACTTTGTAGACTTAGAACGTTCAGCTTCAGATGCTCAGGACTTCGTCGAGTCACAGGGCTGTAGGGGACCTTGGCAGTTATCCTGCCCCTAGTGTCCTGGGCAGGATGGGCTCCCCGAGAAGTGGACTGTGAGGTGAAGATTCGCCTGCTGGAAGCTGATTAGGGATCTGGGGATCAACACCTGTGGAAGGGCAGGAAGCAGGATAGGGCAGGAGAAGTGAGGCGGTCTCAGTAGGGGCCTCAGCCGACGTTATGGGACCGTCTGAAGCTGAAATGATCCTTGAGAGCTGTCTGGAGCTGAAGCAAAGGAGCCGGGCAGTTATGCCCCTATGCAGACTGCCTTGGAGGGCCATTCCCTTGGGCAAGGCAGCTGTCTTCACCCAGGCCATCCCGGAGGGGTGCCCATGGCTTCATCTCTGCAGGGAGACGTGGGTGATGTGTCAGAGTCTACCACACGTGTCCATCCAGTCTCAGTACATTATCAACTTAATCCTTATTTTTGGAAAAAGAAAAAAACATCACTGTATGTACCAATGGTATATCCTGATTTAAGAAGCAGTAGAATGTGTGGGGGCGGGGAAGGGTGGTGGAGGTAGGTCTTAAAGTAGAGAATATACTTGACTTCATCTCCAGTAACACCTGCCTGGTGGGAGGCGCTGCAAAGCATTCTGGGACTGCCTGTTTGACCACAGCCAGAAAGAGGCCGTGAGGGATTAGTGAGGTCTGTCCTGGGAGCACTGTGGAGGGTGAGCACCTGATTCCTCTGCTGTGTGTAGTCAGGGGCCTTCATCCCTCGGTAATGGGGAGCTGTGGAAGGTTATAGGCAGGGAGGTGACATGATGACCTCTCCATGTGTAATGCATCCGAGCCCCAGTTCACAAATGCAGAGATGTATGGGAAATGGCAGTTTGGAATGTTTTTCCAAAATTAAAGTTAATTACATGCAACTCAGTCCCCAGTCAGCCAGGCTGTTGAGAAGGTCCCTCTCAGTCCTTTAGGGGGCTCTCCCAGAACCTGACGCAGCCCCAAAGCTTTGTGGGGAGAGGGGCAACAGGTCACAGACGCCCCATGCATCGCGATCATGGAGAGGCCTGTGTCCCTGCTCACGTAATCCATGTGCAGGAGCACTAGTAGCCTGGGCCTCAGGTCTTGCCCTCCTAGGGACGCCAGGCAGCCCCTCCCTGGGATGTCTTGACACCTCTTCAGGGTGAAGCCACCGAGTGGTGTGTGGGTGCCTGTTCTCTCCAGGACTGACCGCCATCCCTCCCCTGTCCAGCCACCTGTCTTCCTCATCTCCTCCTATGCATCCGAGCCCACCCCACACCTCCCTGGCTGGGGCATTCGAACTCATTCTCGTCCATGGGTTTAGGCAGGTACAAAAGTTGGGGAAGCAAAGTACCATATCTTCTAGGCAACGCGAGCTTGTAGCCCAGGACCAGAAGCAAACCCTAAAAGGCTAGACTACTTGCCTGAAATGGAAGAGTCAGGGGAAGAATCTGGAGCAAAAGCCCCCACACTGGGGTGTTTGTGTCCTGCCCTGACGTGCATTCCAGCATCCTGTGGACGGGGCACAGGCATAAGACTGGATTTTGAAAGGGGCTGTCTGTGTGTGTGGGCGGGGGGGCATCTGCGCCTGCCCAGATGCAGGCCCCAGAGGCTAATAAGCAGGCTTCAGTGGTGAAGGGGGACCAGTTGCTGAGGTAACAGGCGTGGTTTTGCCCCTCAGGGAACATTTGACAGGGTCTGAAGACCTTTCTGGTTGTCACAGATTTCGGGGAGGTGGGGAGGGCGGTGCCACTGGTGTCTAGGGGGTAGAGAGAGGCCAGGGATGCAGCTCAGCCTCCCACAATGCACAGGGTGGCCCCCCAACAGGGAATTCTCTGCACCTGAATGTTAACAGCAGTGCCAAGGTTGAGGAACTGGCTTGAGGCAACTCACAGTTTGCTGATTTGGCAATTTCTAAGTCTTACAAACCCCTGGAATGTAGGTTTTCATTTCCATTTAACAGATGGGAAAATTGACATTAGGGGAAGTTATTTGGCTCAACGTTGCTCAAATGATTAATGGCTGAACTGAGTTAGAGTGTAAGCCTGCCTTCCTTCAGAATGTTCAGTTGGGTCTGCTGGAGCAGTCCACACAGAGATTTGGTAAATGAATTTGTTTTCATCTATTATAAATAGAGCCAGGAAGACAAAGTGGGTGGAAATGAATTTGAAAAGCGGAAATGTTCAACAAATGGGCCTTGGTTAACTAAACAATATGTAAAGTACTTGTAAAACTTTTGAACATGTTCACTGTGGTTAGACACATTTTTAACAATTTATGAAAATTAAAAATTTATAAAAATTACCAAACGAGTAGAAGAGACATAATTGGCTGAGAATAAACTTGGGAGGAAGAACTCCTGGAAAACCTCCCCCAAATTCCAGATCCTTTTGTTACTTTATTGCTTGGTTGATTTGTCATTGTTTACATTCCTTTTAGTAATTGTTGTTGTTGTTGTTTTTACAATTGCAGTGAGTGCTCGTTATAGGAAAATCAGAAAATTAGGTCAATCCAAAAATAGATAAAGAAACTTGATGAAGAACCTTCTACCTACTTACCCTCCCGAGGTCAAATATGGCCTGTTTTTCCAGGACCTTTCTCTATGGACATTTATATGAATGTATTTTCCTTCATCCTTTCACTCCCTCATTCTTGTTTTTTTCTTTCTTCCTTTTTAGCAAAAATAGGATTACACAATACTTTCTCCTTTGTAAACTTACATGCTGTATGTAACTAATGCCCTATTTAGGACATGCAGATTGTCTCCAACATTTTGCTGTTACAAACCTCACCACACAGTGAAGAAAAGGCAGGTACGACAGCCACGGACAACACAGATCTCACAGCAACGAAGTCGGGTGAAAAAAGCCAGACCAGATAGGTACAGTGTGATTCCATTTACATAATCTTCTGAAACAAGTAGGCAAAACTCAGCCACAGGGTATAGAGATGCACACTCAGGAGACAAGAGTATAAAGGCAAGAGAAGGTATGTGGTTAGGACAGACGGAGGGTGGCCAGGATGATGTGTCAGGAAAGGCATCTGGGGACACGTGGGGGCCAGCAGTGTCTTGATTCCTGACTGGGTGGTGTTCATGTGGGCACTTACTGTATAATAATTCACTAAGCAGAATGTTTATGCACCTTTATGTGCATGGCATTTCACAATACATTTTTTTTTTTTAAGATTTTATTTATTTGAGAGAGAGAGAATGAGAGACAGAGAGCATGAGAGGGAGGAGGGTCAGAGGGAGAAGCAGACTCCCTGCCGAGCAGGGAGCCCGATGCGGGACTCGATCCCGGGACTCCAGGATCATGACCTGAGCTGAAGGCAGTCGTTTAACCAACTGAGCCACCCAGGCGCCCCTCACAATACATTTTTAAAAATGAACAAAATTAAGATAGGTGGCGGAAATATTAACTAGAAATTTAAAAGAGGGTAAAACAATTCTGAAATTTAAGCAAAATACTTGAGGCTCAAAAGGATGCATTCCACCTCCGTACTACATCAAAATCCCAATTTTTGAAAAATAATATGGACCATATTTTTATTTAAGTTCAATTAGCCAACATATAGCACATCATTAGTTTCAAAGGTAGAGTTCAGTTAATCATCAGTTGCATGTAACACCCAGTGCTCATCACATCATGTGCCCTCCTTAATGCCCATCCCCCAGGCACCCCTCCGTACCCACCTCGCCTCCAGTGACCCTCAGTTTGTTTCCCAGAGTCAAGAGTCTCTCATGGTTTGTCTCCCTCTCTGATTTCTTCCCATTCAGTTTTCCCTCCCTTCCCCTATGGTCCTCTGCGCTGTTTCTTATATTTGTGGACTCTATTTTTAGACCAAATTGTCCTTTGGGATGAATTGTGTGTCTGCCCCCCCCCCCCACTTGTTCTCAACCAGATTGTTTTCTATCAAATTGCTTTTGTTTTTGACCAAGTCATGTGGATTATTCTAAAGCCCAGGTATTTTTCGGGGCCCTCTGCCCTGCCTTCCTACAACTCTGCTAGTGATAAAGTCCTTCATTTGTAGTAAACACCTCGCTCACTGTGTTTTACCATCGGCCCTCTGGGGCACATAACATTGGAGACTGTCCTGCCTCAGCTGTGAGCCTGAAGTCTGTCTCTTGCTTGTGTTCACTCTTTAACTCACTTGTGCATCCATCTACCAATGTGGATGGCTGAGCACCCTGTGTGCCGGGCATGGTTTTAGGTTTTGGGACAGCACTGTTCTGGAGAGTTCTGTCTCTGCTCTTACAGAGCTGCATTGTAACATCAAACAGACAAAATAGAATGTCCCGTGGTAAGAAGAAATGAGTCAGGATGAGAGGGATAATGGGTAGAAGATAAGGAGGGATGTGTAGTTTTGTACAGAGGGAGTCCTGGGAATCTCGTGAATAAGGTGACATCTGTGCAGAGACCTGAGCGAAGCAAGGGAAAAGCCATGAAAGTGTTGGGGGAGGACATTCTGGGCAGAAGGAGTAGCAAGTGCAAAGGCCCTGGGTATTCAGGGAATCGTCCATGGAGTAGGGTGGTAGTTCCTGAGGTCCGGGAGGGTGGTCAAGGGCAGGTTGGTGGGGCTTGCACTGAGGAGGCTCTAATGTGCTGGGAGATGGAGTTCCACAGGCAGCTTTTTCACTGAGGAAGGCTGGGATCTGATGGCTGTTTTAACAGGATAACTGGGGAGCCTGGGTGGCTCAGTCTGTTAAGTGTCCGACTCTTGATTTTGGCTCAGGTCGTGGGATTGAGCCTGGCATTGGGTTCCATGCTGGGTGTGGAGCCTGCTTAAGATTCTCTCTCTCCCCCTGTCTCTGCCCCTTTGCCCCTCTAAAAAAAAAAAAGGATAATGGGGGGCCATAGGGGGATCCTGGGGGCAGAGTGGGGGAAAGATCAGCTTCCCGTGACCTAGGGGCTTCACTCTATGGTGGCCCCTTCACTCTGGAGACTTGCCACTGAGCCCCCTTCTCTCAGACCTGTGGCAGTAGGTGGCACTCCCCTTTGGGACTGTCATGTCCATAGCCAAGGACGGGGGGCCTGCACTCGTCTCCTAAAAGGCATCTTGCCTGAGATGCCCCCTCACGTTAGCTGTCAAGAAGTTTTGGATCCTGATTCTGTTAGGCAGTCTGGATGTCTTTTTACCCCCTTGGGGGTCATCCTCAGATGTGGAGAATGTGCCACCCATACCTGAGTCCAAATTATTGTATTAATGTTGAAAGGGACAGGGTTGGGGACAGTATCCCATTCATGTCACTGGATGCCTTCTTGTAGATAGACCTGCGTCCACTAATCTAATCTCAGTGGGATCACAAAGTATTTATTTTTAAAGATGTTATTTATTTTAGAGAGAGTGAGTGAGAGAAAAAGAGAGCATAAAGTGGGTGGCAGAGGGGGCGGGAGAAGTAGACTCCCCGCTGAGCAGAGAGTCCGATTCTGGGCCCGATCCCAGGACCCTGGGATCATGACCTGAGCCGAAGGCAGACGCGTAATGGACTGAGCCACCCAGGTGCCCCAGGGACCACAAGTAATTTACTGATACTGAAATTTGCAAGTGATTTTCTCTTTGTACAACAGAGCAGAGTCCAGGCTAGTTCTGTGAAAACAATATTCTCGTTTACTTGCAATCCGATGAGCTTTCTTGAGTTGGGGAGAAAGGGTGGTGTTCCTTCTGCTTCTGACAGGTGACTCAGACCCAGGCCAACTCTGCCTCTGCCTCCGGTCTCCGTGGAAACCCCCAGAGGAACCCCAGTTTCTCTAGACAAGTAGGGATTACTTTCAGCCCTGAGGCAGCTCCCTTCTATTCTTTGGCAAGTTTATTTCCACTGCTTAAAAAAAACCCACACTCACCTTCCCTCTCCATGCTCTCCAACCCCAATTACCTTACCCATGCTTAGCCATTCTCACTGCCCTCTGCTTGCCAAAGAAAGGACCGGAGTGTTTTTGTTTGTTGTTTTTTATACACAGGCTGCACTCTTTACAACTGTGTTCTCCTTGTTCTCTACAAAGGTGAATCTGAAATGACTTCTTTTTTTTTTTTTTAAAGATTTTATTTATTCATTTGAGACACAGAGATAGAGCATGAGCAGGGAGACAGCAGAGGGAGAGGGAGAAGCAGGCTACCCGCTGAGCCAGGAGCCTGATGTGGGACTTGATCCCAGGACCCTGGGATCATGACCTGAGCTGAAGGCAGACACTTAACCATCTGAGCCACCCAGGTGCCCCTGAAATGACTTCTAAAATTACATATTATTAAGATAGAAGAAATTTTAAATAAAAATCAAGGTCAAGAAAAAGACTAGGGGGAATTTAAATATATATATACACACACACACAAATCACAGGGTCTCACATAATTACTAACAGTGAGGTGTGAATTTGGCTCTGAGCTTCCTGGCAGCCTAAGCAATAAGAGAAAGGTGATCCATTTAATGATTCACTTTATCCCTGAGGAAACACACACCCATTCTTCAGGGAGAGCAATGGGATCCCTGCTCTGAGTTCTGACTAGTGGTTTCCCCCGCCACTGAGAGCTGTAAGCATGGTGAGGAGGCAATGCCTCACCCCAGTCCTCTCTTGGTCATCTGTCTCCACTGATGACTCTTCTGGGCCCCATGCTGTTCCATGGCCTGTGCTGGTCTGTGCTTGCCCTGCAGTTGTGCTAACCAAAGCTTTTCATTACAAAGTTGCAGAGAATTGTCACAACCTCATGGTCACGCAGAGATTACACTTGAAATGTGGCGTCTTCGTTGACTGGCTAGGGCTCTGGCGACTGTTGTTCTGAATTTGCCGTTGGAAAGACACATGCAAACGCTGGGACCTAAGGCACCTCCCACTCTTCTGAGGAGATGCCTGCAAAATGGAGGCATTTAATAAGGGTCTCTCTGGCTTCGCCAGTCCTGTACTTCCTGGTTTCTCTTTGAGAGT
Source organism: Neomonachus schauinslandi (assembly GCF_002201575.2). Taxonomy (NCBI): domain Eukaryota; kingdom Metazoa; phylum Chordata; class Mammalia; order Carnivora; family Phocidae; genus Neomonachus; species Neomonachus schauinslandi. The sequence continues at coordinate 51,982,172 of NC_058412.1, forward strand.
CTCTGAGCTGCCTTGCAGGGCTGGAGGGGTTTTGGGATTTAACTTTTTGAACAGCAACTAGGTGAGGTACTACCTGAACAAAACACCCCCTTCTCCACCTTTGGCCACAGTCCATCCCTGAGTCACCCTCTCTTCTCTCCCCTTGTCATTTTAACCACTTCCTGCTTGCCCTTCGTTGTCTAGATAGCATGGTCAGAATGACATATTTGAACACTTCCCTGCCATCTCATGTAATTTTCCCTTCCAGGCTGATTTCTTTTCTGAATGTTAGAATTTTGTCTTCTGAGGATCTAAGTTACGTTTCTGACAGCACTAGTAAAATAATGATGTTCGCTCATACGTACTGAATGCTCCCGAAAGTCAGGCACTGGGCTCGGCTCTTTCCATCCCCTCTCTCACTTACTCCCCCCAACAGCCCCAGGAAATAGATACTATGATTATCCTCATTTTTCAGAACGGGAAGATGGAGCCCAAGACCAGTTGTCCCAGGTCACCCAGAGTATAAAGCTGGCATTGGCCCTCGGATCATCTGACCAGAGTCTGTGTGCTTGACCATCACCCAGGACCCCCTTCCACGGTGTCTAAAGGACATTCAGTTCCCCTGAGGCTCTCTCGTTCCGCTGTTGATCAGGATTAGTGCCAGAGCTCCATGATGATGGCGTCTTCTCCCTCCTGGGCGATGGGAATATCAGCAAGGCAAGAGTTTGTCAGACGTTTTTTAACGAAATGACGACCTTTCCAGCAGATGGTTTGGGTCTCCCAGCCCTACTGGCCACTGGGCAGGCTGGGGACTGCCCCCAGGTGTTATCCAGCCTGGCCATCTGGGTGACCAACAGCATTGGTTGGGCTGGTGTTTCTCCCTTTTCCTCTGTCCCCTAGGCCCTCCCAGGTGTCTCCTCTCCCAGGCCCATGGTTTCCTTGAAGGTGGACGTTTTCCTGACACACAGCTCCCTACCGTGGGTGTCATTGCTTACCTCTGCCCCCAGGTGAGGCCAAGAGCACCCTAGCAAAGGCTCCTCTCTCTTCCCTCAGGGCCTCGGTGAATCTCTCCAGCCCCTGAGTCCCCTGGCCACCAGCTCCGTCCTGGCCTTGGGGCCACACGCTTTGCTCTGCGCTGGCTCTTGCCTCAGTTTCCCCACTAAATCCTTAGCCTGTCTTTACCAGAGATGCTGCCTTCATGCACAGGGAGGGCAGATCCCAGAAGCTGCAGCCCGGCAGAGCCTGCCCTCCTGTCTGCCAAAAGCGTGTCCGTCACTTGCCTCCAACATGCAGCTGCTTTTTCCTCTGGGCAAATGTTCACCCCCAGTCAGCACTGAGTGGTCCCATCTGCTTCATGTGGTCCCCACAAGAACGTCCCATGAATTTCTCGCGGGACAGAGTGACCACCCAGTCAGTGCCAAACCCTGAACAATGCTTCCTGCGGAGTCCCTGCCTGTGGGGCCTCTGGCCACCGGAAGCCAAATGCCCTTAATGGATGGGAAGGCCCGAGTGGTTAGCGGAAATGAGAGGCTGCTATTCCAGAGACTCTTGGCAGAGAACCTTGCTGTGTCCCTCCTCATCTAGGTCTTGGTGACATCTAAGAGGTGGACCAAAGTGGCACTGGATTAAAGGGAACTCCAAGGCTACGTGGAAGTGTGTTAAGTAAATACTGGTTGAATAAAATGATGTCACAGGGTTCACAACCCAAAAGACGTGGTAGAGAAAGAATGTCTTCCTCAGGAGTCTGCTGGGTTATTGTCACAAGAGCCCCGTGTGGTTCAGGAGTCAGATGCTAACCCTCAGAAGGGACAGAGAGGGAAATGAAGATGGAAGTGAGGACGATGACTGACTTAGCAATGGCAATCCACAGTGGTCTTGTGTGTTCCTGGTTTCTGCCTCATTAACTGGAACCTAAGGTCCCTTCACAGAAAATAGATCGCTGCATCCAAAGGCTTTAAAAAGAAAAGATGCCAAATATGGAAAACGGATTACAGGGTGACACAGCTCTTGCAAAAACGGAGGCAAAGGAGTGTGGGCTCTGGAGTCCGAGTCCACCAACTCTGTGGACTGGGGGCCAAACGGCTCGCCTCCCTCCGCCTGTGTCCCCGCGCCCCCAGAGATGACCGCAGTCACCTCCAGGGCTGACGTCGGGGTTCCAGGAGGCCTGAGTTGACCATCAGGGTGACGTGGACCCACACGGCAGAAGGAAGGCCACTTCATCAGGCTACTGTGAACAAGCAAAGTCAGGAAACGTTGGGAGTAAGATTTGTCATCTTGCGGGGTGGGGCTCTCTGTCTGTGCAAGCTGACTTCGTGATTATCTGCGGCTCAGAGCTTCCTGTCCTCGGTCACAGTAAACAGGGAGCCGGCGCTGCGACGGATCGCGCCTTCCATCCCTGTTGTGGACCGTTCCCTCTCTGGTGGGTTTGCTTTGGAACCTGTCCACTGAGGTGGGTTCTAGAATCACACATCCTAGACTGGCCCAGCACGTGGCCCCTGCTTTTTGGAAAAAGCAGGAGGATGAGGCTACTTTTCCCAAGTGGGAGTACCAGAAAGATCCTTTTTTTTTTTTTTTTTTTTTTAATAAGCCCCGCAGGCTGCGGACCATCATAGGTAACTTCTAGGGCCCCATAAAAACCTTTCAGAATTTTTAGGTGGTTTTAAGAATAAGAAGTCACTAGTCAAGAGGGAGAAAGCCACCCTTTTCTCTCCTCTTGACTCTGAACAAGTGCTTTCTTGAGGGAGCCAGAAGAGGCAGGTGGGGATGGCGCTGGGCTCAGAGGCTTGCCGGGCGGGGCCCGAGGGCCAGAGCCAGTCAGTGACCCTAGAAAGCGGTGTCAAAGGGCAGGGTTTTGTGTTCTGTCCCTACATGTGTCCCTCAGCTCTACGACAGAGCCCGGCTCAATCCCTATTTGCTAAATGAGTGAATGTCAATTAACTAAATGGGTTCATACGTGAAACAACTAACCCCTAAAGCAGGTGCCTTGTCTCCTCTCAATCGCATGTGTCCTTCATGGTCGGCTGTCCTCCCTGCACGTGTCCATCACACACCACGTGCCCCCCCCCCGCCCGCCGTTCCCTGCAGGCTCGCTCCTGTCCTAGCAGACACCCGCTTTCTCCAGGGCCCACCTGGAAAGCCACCACCGCTATGATTTCTCATGGCAGGTCCCTGCCCAACTTTATTCCTCAACTGACTATGTGGCGTTAAATTGTGACTACATCCTGTCTTTCTCAGCAGAGTGTGGGCCTGAGCAGGGGCGCCGGCGCGGTGACCAGGGAGCCCAGGGCGAGTGCGGAGCAGGGAACAGGTGAGAGCAGCAACCATATGGCATCAGTTCTGAGCAACGCACGAGCTCTGCCCAGGTCGCGCCACCTAAATTCTTATCACAGAACCCGAGAGCTGAACATTTTTGGCCAGTGAATTTTCCAGGAAATTAAGAAGTCTGATTAATTAACTCAGTTCCGTAAGTAAAAACCATGAAAGGGTACAAAACATCAGGAAGACCAACATTTCTTTAATAATGAAATAATTTATTTGTTAACAGTGGAACAGTACAGAAATTTACATATACACAGCAAAGATGTCTAACACATGTAGTAGTTCTAAAAATGCATGTGCTAACTGTAGTAAAAAGCACCATTCTCTAGATCTTGACACAGGATTTACATTGGCTTCATATTTACATAAAGAAATAAACATCTGGAAACAGAATTCCATACTCTCTCATCTGCTGCTCCCCTGTTTCAGGCTGTGTTTACTACCAGGAAGATGACCCCAACATTGATGGTTAACAGCAATATTGCCGGAGCACCAAGTCTAGGGACAAGGGGGTAAAGGCAAGTTTGGTTCTCAGGTAAAAGCGAAAATGAAGAATGACCCATCAGCTCACCACCCCCCACAGAATAAGAAATCAAAATGAAAAATTTGGATAAACCTTAGAATTGGGTGCCTTACTAATTCTCATTTTATGATTTTGAGAGAAGTCAAAGATACTCCATTTCTTCAGCCATTCAGTAGCTGATTCTAGCAGTGCCAGGCAGTGATTTCTTCTTTCAGAAAAATATAAGAAAATCATCCATGTAGCAAATATTAACGAAGAAATCATGATAAATCACATATCACACACATACCCTTCCCTGTCCCCAGAGAGTTTCGAAAACAAGACATCTCACAGTCACAGAGATCTGAATGGGAAAAACCACCCCATCTGAAAGGGTCTTTGGGTCATCTTCTCCCAGAAAGGACTTGAAAACTCAGCAGCCAGCTACCTAAGCGTACTGCATCCAAGAGTTAGACACAGGAAAAAAACCAACCCCAGATTGGCCTGCAGGAAATAGCCTTGCAGCCGTTGACTTCCTGGGGTTCAACACACAGGGCAGGTAGAGGAGGAAGGCAAAGCAGCTTGGGGAACAAGTAAAGAAGGAAGAGAAGACAGATTCAAGAATAGATATAAAGCACAACGAAAGTGGTATTCTTGCCGATACAGCACGGTATAAAAACCTAAATGTGTATGTATATACTTTTCAAAAATAAGTTTTCTCTTTAAAGGATGGGGCAGAGGCAAGAAGAAAAAAGCCCATAACACCCATTCGTGACCCCCAAGACCCCGCTAGACAGTTACTTTGACCATCACCATCCTACCTAGTTGACACTTTTCTCCTCCCCCCCGCCCCTCGCCCCCACACCCCAGGATCTGCTCTTGGCCACTTCAGGGATGGATCAGAGAGGCCCACAGGAAACCCAGGTAAGGGCCCTTTGTTTCTTTTGGGGGGGGGGGAAGGTTAAAGGAAAACGCTTCCCTTAGAAGAAATCCGCTCCAGGGGCCAAATGCCGGGTCAGGGTCCTACGTAGTGCTCACTGGACCGACCCTGAAATTGAGTCTGGGGTAGACTGGGAGAGGAATTTAGGTCCTGCTCAAAAAAGTGATTCAAAAAGCATCACAAACTAGCATTAGGTCTGTGACTAGACACAGGAGTCAGTGGTCACTAGCAGCACCTTGAAGAATTCAAGATCTTTGCTCAGCAGCAGAAACCCACACACAATCCCCTGGGTGCTTCGCCTGCCGTTCTAAGCCAACCGGCGGGGAAAGCTAGGCTTTCTGGGCTGTTCACAGAATCCCCCAGATGTATTTTCTCACTGCATGAAACTGGACTACATACTCTTATTTTCTCATCTGCATTGCAATGGTATCGGTGAGAGTACAGATTTCGTCTTTTAAAATCAATTTTACATAAAAATATGCATGTGCCTATATTTACACACCTCTATAGTTACGTACAATTGTCAAAGTCTTAAAGGCTGGGGTTTCTATCTTTGCCCATCCCCTCCCTCCGACAACCCTCATAGAAAGGTTTTTTCATTTTGCTTAAAAAAAAAAAACCCCAAAACAACCAAAAAGACTTTAGAGCTCTGAACAGTCACGCTGGTGGATCAGTGAATGACAGGACAGGTTGGCCAATCAGGGCTGCTGCTGAGCTGCGTGAGGAAGGGGCGGGGTAGCTGCCTCAGACTGAGTTTGCTGGTTACAGTTTTGGTTAGAGAGAGGCCTAGCTCGCATGCCGATTCGGTCCACCTCTTGGGCTTTGAAAGGTAAGGTCTAACCCTGGTGTCAGTTTATCACAAGTGCATTAAAAATATATCCATTTCCACATTTATCTATGCAATCAAATTGAAAAGGACCAGACAAACAGTGCAAAGGTCAAATAATTACTGTTTTATATTGGGACAGTACATTTCATATTTCAACCAAAAGACAAAAAATGCAGTTTAACTTAAACAGAAAATAACGGCATCTCTCAGATGCCTTATTTCTAAATCGAACAAATACACAAATTCTGTTCCCTTCCCTCCCCCAATGCAAGCCCACAAGCTTTGCCCAAAGTCTTGAGTTTTCGATGCCATACGGCATCCAGCATCTTGGACTTGTGAGGCGCTTGAATGTAGCAATTAAAACGCTTGAGAGGTCTAGCGAATGGCATTTGAAAGGGACCTCAAAGTGCAGATATATTTTTTCAAACATGTTACAGGCTGAGCTGGCTCGTTGAACAGTATCACTCTGCTTAATTCAGGAAGCAGGCTTTAAAAATGCAAAAGGCATACAAGTTGTATTTCAGTGCAAATCTTTAGCTGGTCATTGGAAAAGATTCCAATAATAAAAAAAAATCCTTTGTGTCACCTGCCCCTCCCCCCACCCACCCACCCAAAGCTGAAATGCAGGAAAAAACAGAACAAAACAAAAACAGAAGTACAGATGACTTTGGAATCATTTAGGAATCGAACTACTTCCAATTAAAAATTTTAATACAGTAGAGAATCATTAAAATGAAAGAAAAGTAATCTTGCTTTGTTTAGACCGCTCTTCGTGTATAGAATGAGCTTCCGCGTGGAGGGCGTTTGAACTTTGAGTCGTGTGGAAGGTGGAGGCGGTGGAGGCGCCGGAGGCGTGGCGAGGCTGGGGTGCCAGAGAACGCGGGCGGCGGGGGCTCGGGGCAGCCGCCCGCCCACCTGCCGCTGCTTCAGCCGTGGAGCCCTTAGGTTGCAGTGCGTCTGTGGATTTTAGGAATGTTCTCGTCACTTTGTGACACACACTCTGTTTCAGCGTCACAGGTTTTACAAATGGTTCAAATTCAATGAAAAAGATTTGCCAGAGGCTGAAAACCTCGACCTCAAAAATATGAATGCAAAAATATTAAGGGGGAATGAACCAATTTTGTAGATACCTACATACAAAGTTTCTAGAACATCTATAAAAGCACAAAGTCATAAGAATTTGTTTTCCATTACATTAGTTTATATAAAATGAATAAATAGTATTTATAGATTTAATGTGTCTTATGTACATATACATGTGCTCTGTTTTAGCTTAAATAAAAATGCTACAAAGTGGGAGACCACTTAAGGGAGAAATCATAACCAAAAAGAGAGATCAGCCTTTTAAACTAGAAACCCAAAAGCCTCCATAAAGAAGTTTCTGGGTATATCCAAAAATAAGGAGAGGAATTCTGATAACACTGTACCATCCCCTCCTGTTCACCTGCAACAGAGAGTAGAAATGCGGACTTTTCCTTTCACTGATGATGGACACTAGCTCAGCTAGCGCCAAAGCTCAGTTATTGCTGAAAGTTAAGTAGGAAAATAGATTAGAATTGGACCAAATGTCACTTATTTGGGGGTGAAAAAAAAAGGCATAATCACTTTGTGTTAAGTGGGAAATGGAGATCTCGTTTATCTCTGAGGTAGGAAAAAAAAATGTTCCAGAGACAAGTAGCATAACAAACTTTGAGGGAAAAACGTGCCTTGGGAGAGCAGTACACAGCGCGGTCCCAAGAACATTGCACACAGAGAGATTGTACCGTCTTGTTTGTTCATGCTGGAACTTGCATGAGCTGTGCGACCCCAAAGACATGTTAGCACGGTGTCCCCTTTCAAGTGAGAAATACTGCTCCCGTCCACACGCGGGTCGGGGGAGTTAGCACGGAGGGGGTGTGTGTGCGTGTGTGTGTGTGTGAAGGGTGTTTTCTGGAGGTATTCCTGACTCCTCACGGGGGGTGAGGTCCACGGTGAAGTGCTCTTAAATGCCGCTTTCAAAGCTTACTTTGGAGTTCTGAGATCAGGATCTCAACTTTTAAAGTTTGTTTCCTTCCGTTCGCTAAGCACAAGAACATTCGGACATTTCTGCTAGGTGAGTAACACAGCCAGAAAACTTTAAGAAAGGTTTGCTAGACTACCGGGGACAGTACATAAGAGGGGGAGATTGCTGAGCTGTGAAAGTTGCTTATTCGGCCTAAGAATTCTTGGGTGCTTCAAATTGATTGGAATGTACAGTCTGGCAGACGGGTTTTTATGGAGAGAAAGAAGCTAGTGGATGCAGTCAGAAACCCACAATCCTAAGCACTTCCCGGAAAACGTTTACAGAGCTGATTCTGGTACAGGTGGTACACGGAAGCTTACGTGCAAGGGGACTGCGGCTGGGTCCGATACACTACCTAATCCGCTCGGCCGGCACAGCCCTCCTGGAGGCAGCCGCGGGCGACCCCGCGCTCTCAGAGGCCCAGACACGTCTTGTGATTGTCCTGGAGCTTTATTCTCTTCATGCTGGAGCTGGAGTAGCCCTCGTCGCTGCCCAGGCTCTGCATGCTGCCCCGCTCGTCCGAGTCGCTCACGCTGCTGCTGCTCCAGTCCAGGTCGCCCGTGAGATAGTCTGTGCTTTCAACGTCCACGTCGATTTCTTCTGTGGGGAGGACAAGAGACACGGGTGAGGGCGGGCTGCGGGGCGCTCGCGCCGAACCCCCACGCCAGCCCCGCCAGGCCCTGCTCCGGGCCCGGGGCCTAAGTGCGAAAAGGAAAGACGGGCTCGTTACGGGAGGCCCCGGGACTCGACCTCGAACCGGGTCTCCGTTCCTCCCTGGCGCTGCCTCTGGGGACGCGCACGCACGCGCACGCAGGCACAGGCCGGCACGCACGCAGGCACGCACGCGCACGCACAGGCACGCGCGCGGGGCGGGCGCTCACCCCGGTCGGAGTCCGAGCGCTCCGAGGAGACGGTGGAGCCGATGCTGTCCATCCGTATCCTCTCGATGCCCAGCTTCTCCAGCTGCCGCTTCAGGTGCCGCTGCTCTCGCTGGAGCTGGTCTATTTGGTGAATGGCTTTTCTGTCACAGTCTTCAAGTTTCTGCAAGTCAGAGCGGTAGTTGTTGGAGCCTGCAGGCCGATTTCAAAATTGCCAAGGACTCTGCATCTTGCCCTCGAGCCGCGAAATAGGGCAGTTTTCCTCAGAAGCCATTGGGTGTCAGTGGTCTAACTTCTCCCAGGGCGGGCCGGGGGCCGGGGCCTCCCGCCTCGGGCTCGGCAGCACCGACTTTGCTGCGGCTCCCTGCACCGTCACAGGGCTTCTGGGGGCTGAGCTCGGCCCCTCTAACACCGGGGAAGAGCCAGCAGCCCCCCCACCCCCCCCGGTCTGTGGTGACACCCGGAACCCCACTCTCTGAACTAGAGCCCGGCGTGGGCCATGCAGAAGTAGGGCTCGTCAGCTACGTGTCCTAATTATATCAACATACATATATCTAATTATATATTATTAGCAACAGTTAATATGTTCTATATATTATATAACATTATAACATATATCAACATATATATCTAATTATATCAATATCGAGTTATTCCAAATCTCAATCAACTTCTGTTTGGTAGCAGGGAACAATCAGTCTTTTGAAGTCCTGATTCCAAATTGTCCAACACAAGAGCTTAAACGCCTTTCCAAATACCACTTGTTTTTATAAATCTGTTTAACTGTGGTTATGTTGCCCTAAACAAAGGTTCTTTTTCCCTCCAGAATTGTCATGTATGCATGCCACTAACCATAATTAAAGTGACATTTGTCCAGTAATGACTAAAGGATTATTACTAGTGAGTTTTGGCTGTGGCTCGCAGGAGTCTGAATACCACTCCACTGCCTCACCTTTTGCTATTCAAGCTACGTGCTACAAGCGGACTCCCTTTCAGACCCTCTGGGAGGTGCTGGGGATACAAGGTGAGCATAAAGACCTCGTCCCCTCCTCCGACAATGGAGACAACCAAACAGTCACACAAACCATGGTCAGATGACAACTGTGATAAGTGCTAAGAGAGAAAGAGCCAATAATAACTCCATTTGTGGCAGGAAGGATATAAGCAGGTCAGCAAAAGTTTCCCTGAGCTAGTGATACCTGTGTTGAGATCTAAAGGATGACAAGAAGTTAACTAGGTGAAGAAGGGTAGGGAAAGCATACCAAACAGAGGGAACAGCACGTACAAAGGCCCTGTGGTAAGAGCATGACAAGTGCAAGGGGCTGAAAGGGCATAGGGCACAAGACGCTGCTGTACAGGCAGGTGAGGGCCAGGTCACACAGCCTGGGGCAGGCATGCTGACAGTCTGTCCTGAGCCACTGATGAATTTTAAACAGGGTGACATGTTGACTTGAGCTTTGGAAGGATTATTCTTAGGAGGCACAGAGCTTAGCTCAGAGGCGGCCAGAGGAATACAGGGAGGCCTCTGAGGAGTTCACTGCAGTAGATGACGGTGGGTGAAATGGGAGCAAGCCTGTGAAATATTTAGGTCTTGGAGAGGACTTAGATATATATGGCTACAGAGCAAGGGCTAGCAAGGATGACCCAGAGTTTCTGGCTTAATAAATGGACAACCCTTTCACTTCTACATAGGGGTAAGGAATATTCAGTTGGGTTCTGGACATGTTGGGTTTGGGATGCCAGAGATCATCTAAGAGACAGGTTGGAGGATTCCCTAGAGGAAAGGACTGTCCTGGAGATACACATTTGCTGTCCCTCATAAACAGACAAACCCTTATTAGACAGGTAAAGCTAAAAAGGAATCCCAAGGATATACTTACCTTTATGTGTAATTTGGCTTTTGTCAATAAACTCAATGTAGTGTGCCGGTTCGATTCGGGCCCAAGCGGAACTAGCCCCTTCAACTTCTCCAGGCACAAGCGAAGATGGGCCCGCCTACAAAAACAAGGTCACATAGCACTAAGAATTTCACAGTGGGCCAGAAGGCACTCTGGAAGAACAAGTTCTAAAAGAGTATGAAGTTGCCCAGGCCCAGTAATGGCAAATGCCACCAATGACCTCTGGCCAAATAAACAGCTTTGGAAATTAGACAACTCTGGTGAAAGCCATGGAGAAGCCAAAACTGGGGTTTTCTCAAGTCTCTTTATAAAATAGGTGTTAGGGCAGGGACTAATATCGACTATTATTAGGCATATTTATCAGGTTATTGCCAGGTTTCTGGGTTATGATGTGACCTGACAGAACATGCCAGGGTTTGAATCCTTTCAACCCATACTTCCTCTTTTCCCATCCACGGACCACTAGAACTAGCACACTGCTGTATATAGTATTTACACATGTGAATGACCTGCATGGTTATTCATTACAGCTTGCTTTAAAATAGCAAAGATCAAAACCACCCAAGTCACCAACAATAGGGAGCTGGTTAAATAAATTATCATGTATCTATGCAGTGGAATACTATGCAGCAATGAAAAGAACTAGGATGTGCTCTATTTACTACTAGGAAAGAACTCTCAGCTATATTGTGAAATGAAGAAAAGCAAGATATCAAACCATGCATACAACATGCCATCTTTGGACAAAATGGAGGAAAAGTAATTATGTTTTCTTATATGGACAAAAATCTTGAACAATAAGAAACTAATAACAACCGCAAGGAGAGAGAAGTCGGGGCATAGGCAAGGATAAGGAAAGGGAGTTAATTTTTACGGAACAACATATCTTCTGGTTTTTCAACTATGTAAACTGCTATTCAAAAAGTAGATTTTTTTAAAAATAAGGAAAAAGCACATCAGCATTGCTACACCACACAAGCATGCAGAACAGCTAGAGATAACCACATGTAGGCCTTGAAGGGTGTACAGAGGTACAGTGGGACGGGGCAGGAAGGGAGAAAGGCCAGAGGAAGCAGAAGCTGCAGTGAGCCACTCAAGAGAGAACCTTTAGTCACAGACTGACTGGAGTCCCTAAAGTTTTGGAAATTAACACTTCTTTTCTTTGTGCTTTATTTGAGAACCTAGCAGATCCCATGAATGGGAGAAACAGCCAGAAATCAGAGTTTTTGCCTCAGCCCAGCACGTCCTGAAAGCCTTCACAGGCCATTCCAACCCATAGTGATTCCTCCACTTTCTGAGCACTTAATGGTTTATACTAGTCAATGGGAAGTTCACGGTTCTGCCTGAATTGTTTGGTATTTGCTACTTAACCACTCATTCATTGCAAACTCCTCAGAAAGTTGGACTGCCACTTACTACGGTGCCCCTCCCCCCCCTTAATAAATGTCTGCTGAGTGGGTCATGTCACTATTCAACTAGACAGTGAGCTTCTGGAGGACACAGTCCATCTCTACTCCACCTCTGCACCTTCAACAGTGCTTAGGCTCCTGGGGTTTTAGACACATGCCCACAGCCCACACACAACCACCTGGAGCAGAGTTCCCGGGAGCCAGGAGACAACCGTAAAGCTTAATTTGCCCTCCGCTCCCCTTAAAATTTTTGACTGTATTAGCAAAAGTTGGAACTAAAAGAAAACTGCTTCAGAAAGCTCCAAGAGGTCCATATGTATGATAATGACCAAGGAAGTCCATTCACACCTTTCATATCAAGACTTCGGGATGTTCCTCCAAGGCAGATCTAACAAGTGGTGCATTAGACATCCTTCCAAGGCCCCTGCCGCCTCCACTTCCAAGCCTCCTTCCTTGTCTAGCTCTCGAAGGAGCTGTCCTAGACTCTCCGAGGGCCCTCTAAGCCTTGACAAACTTGAATACAGCAATTGCTCTTGAGCTAGGAAGATTTAATGGTACAAAAATGCCTTACTCTTTGACAAGACTTCCACTTGCCCTGAAACCCTGTCCATGTGGAATGGTCACAAGCAAAGTCTCCCATTAGAGGTTTGCTCCTCCTACCACTACAGGAGGAAAAACTGTGTGTAAAATGTACCTGTTCACCTTGGATAATAATATTCAAGAAGAGTCATGAAAATAGATATTAGAAACACCATGAGAAAGTATAGTCACTTATGCAGTTATCCAAATTATTTCTCCCAAAGTTTATAGACAAACTGTCAAGTTAGGAAAAAAGGTTCAAAAATTAGATGTAGACATTTTTCAGCTTGTTATCTGCAAAGACTGCATGATTCAGAACAGAGTCCTATTAGTCATTTTATGATGTGGGTTTATCTACAAATATGAGTATGTAAATTTTTTAGGAAGTTTGTCTACTGATAAAAATATAATAAAGTCATCTTTCCATGCATCGTCATTTCTAGTTGTACAGGGAGTCTAGCCCAGAAAGTATAATTCTCACTACCCAAATGTGGGTTCTTCCAAAGAAGACTTCCAGTTGTGAAACCAGAAATAAGCCATTTGACTAATTCAAGCTAAGGATAATACATGTTCATTCAGTGTTTTTTTTGGCCTGGTTCTATGAAAGTACGACCAGAGCTTTTCTGGATTTTTGTCGAGATCCAAAGCCAACTTCTGTCTTTGGTAGTGCCTGTCTTGGCCTCCTCTAGCACCACACTGCTCAGCCCACTGGCTGCCCTGCCCACCTGCAGACATCCCCAGGCTGGCACCTAGGCCAACCACAGGGGAGGGGTGAGGTCTACAGAGCAGGCTCGGTTCTGTCATGTAATAGTGAAATTCAACTCCTGAACCAGATAAATAAGCAAACAGACTCCTCTGTAAAAGCTCCCTCTGAGGCTCCTCAACCCTGACACACACACACACACACACACACACACGCACGCACGCACACTGCACCCTGGATCTGCAACCCCTCAGCCAGCCTTGAGAGCACCCATGAAGCACGAGATCCAGAGCAAGTAACACAAGCACCCATCTCAGCTCTTCCTCCCCAGTCCTGACTATTCCCCTGCCCAGGGCTCTGGTCCTCAAGGAGGGGATCAGTGTCCTGTTCTGAACTAGGTCTAACTTCCCCTTGGGGAACCAATAGAGGTTTTGCCACATGTACTTAAAAGGAAGCCACTCAATAGCCCAGTCTGATCCCTACTTAGACCTCCTCCCAGCCCATCTTCTTCAGCCAGTCATCCTGTTGCCAAGAGCTGCCTCCCTGCTCCCCACCCCCAGCAGAAGGGGCTTGTGCCAAACCCTGGCTCCTTCCTGCTCCCAACTGCCTCTTCTGTTTGTGCTGATCCAACTGCTTTGTACCTAGGTCATGAACCTTGACAAACTTTCTGTGCTGACTCTTCAGAAATATTGCTTTAATTATTCTGAATGGACAGATACACCTTTGGTCTATAGTAGCATAAAGAGACCAATCTTTGATCTGAGCTATAATCAGTAATGCTCAGAATCAAGTGTGCCCTATAACTAGGGATAACTAAATTAGATACAAACTACAGTTTTTCTTCAGTAAGGTTTTGAAAGGGATCTCAAATTTTGTTTTTAGTTCTTTTAATAGTCTGAATCTGTCTGTCACCATACAACCAAATGTTAGCATGGTATGTAAGAGCAAAGGTTTGGGACCCTGGCTTTGCCACTTACTTCCTGTGTGACCTTGAGCCGATCACAACTCCACGTGGCATCAGCTTTCTCAGCAGCAGACAGGAACACCACGCCCGACAGGGCCGGTGTATTAACTGGGACAAGGAATGGAAGCCCCTGGCCAGGATCTGACAGGAGTGCGCTCTTACACGGCAGCTGTTGTTCTTTCTAGTTTCTTCTGTGACCGATAATTACTGGGAACAATTTGTATAACACCATAATATTCCTTTGAAAATCAACAGGAAACTCAGGGCGCCTGGGTGGCTCAGTCGTTAAGTGTCTGCCTTCAGCTCAGGTCATGATCCCAGGATTCTGGGATCGAGCCCCGCATCAGGCTCCCTGCTCTACGGGAAGCCTGCTTCTCCCTCTCCCACTCCCCCTGCTTGTGTTCCCTCTCTCGCTGTCAAATAAATAAAATCTTTAAAAAAAGAAAAAAATAAAATCAATAGGAAACTCAAAAGTGTCTCACTAGGTAGATAGAAGCTATCTGGTAAAATCCAATTCTTCCTTAAAGAAAACACTTATCTTCTGTCATTAAAGAAATTTAATGGAAAACGTAACCTATTTTCTATGGCAATACAGATCTTGCTTATGCTAAAGATACTATTTTTACATTTTAAAAAAATCAAGGACAGTGAAGGAGACCATCAACAAATCTAAAAGGCAACCTACTGAATGGAAGAAGATATTTGCAAATGCCATATCCAATAAAGGGCTAGTACCCAAAATATATAAAGAACTGATACAATAACGCCCCCAAAATATAATCCATTTAAAAATGGGCAGAAGACATGAATGGACATTTCTCCAGGGAAAACCTACAGATGGCCAAGAGACACATGAAAAGATGCTCAACATCACTCATCATCAGGGAAATGCAAATCAAAACTACAATGAGATACCACCTCATATCTGTCAGAATGGCTAAAATCAAAAACACAAACAAGTGGGGGCAAGGATGTGGAGAAAAAGGAACACTCTTACACTGTTGGTGGGAATGCAAACTGGTGTAGTCACTGTGGAAAACAGTATGGAGGTTCCTCAAGAAGTTAAAAATAGAGCTACCCTACTATCCAGTAATCACACTACTAGAGCAAAACAACTAAACACTAATTCAAAGGGATACACGCACCCCTGTGTTTATAAGCAACATTATCTACAACAGCCAAAGTATGGAAGCAGCTCAAGTGTCCATGGGTAGATGAATGGGTAAAGAAGATGTGGTATAAATATATACACAACATAGTATTATTCAGCCATAAGAATGAAATCTTGCCATTTGCATGCAATGACATGGATGGAACTAGAAAGTATAATGCTAAGTGAAATAAGTCAGAGGAAGACAAATACTGTATGATTTCATTCACATGTGGAATTTAAACAAATGAGCAAAGAAAAAAAAAAAAGAGGCAAACCAAGAACCAGTCTCTTAACTATAGAGAACAAACCTATGGTTACCAGAGGGGAGGTGGGTAGGGAGATGGGGGAAATAGGTGATGGGGATTAAGGAGGGCACTTGGGACGAACACTGGGCAATGTGTGGAAGTGCTGAATCAGTGTATTATACACCTGAAACTAATATTACACTATGTTAATTGTACTGGAATTAAAAAAAATTCAAAAAATTAGCAAGGATCTTATAAAGCTAATGCATGCATAAGAGAAGACTCCTTGGCCACACATCATGTAGAGTCTTGGGTCGAAGGGAGCCCAAGCCTGGGAGGGAAGCATCTGAAGAGCACCCGACTCTCCCTGCCCCAGCTGCACTGCAAACAGCCCAAGGAAAGTATGGGGGCAAAGACTGACCTTGGAAGTCCACGCACATCTCTGGATGTGCTATCTATATCCAAAGCACCGAAAATCTCTCTCATACAACAGCAAGAAGAAAGGAGAGCATATTTAGGAACAAACTTAAAACAGCTTAGGAAGGATCTCTAGGAAGGAAACTATAAAACTTTGCTGAGAGACAAGAAAATCTGAATAAATGGAAAAAAGTAGCACCTTCCTAGACATGAAACCTAAAAGCAAAGATGCCAATGTTACCCAAGTTTGTCTACAAATTTAACATAATTCCAGGGGGAAAAAATCCCAAGTGTTCTTCTTAATGCTGGGAAATTAGTCTAAATTCCATCTAGAAGAATACATGTATAAGGGATTGCCAGATTTTTGAGAAAGAATGAGGAATGTGCTATACCAGATAAATTGTATTATAAAGCTTTAATAATTAAAAAACAGTATACACTAATAGAGGAATGGGCAGATAAATCAAGGGAACAGAATAAAAAATTCCCAGAAACGGACTGAAGAATAGGTATGAATTTAACATATAACAGAGGTAACACTACAAATCCTTGGGAAAAGCATGGATTGTTCGGAAGATAGAGGAGTGGGAAGACTAACATCAAAATAAATTCCAAATATATTAAAGATTTAAATATATGTTTTGATACCACACTGTTCTGTTGTTAGTTTTCCTTAAGTCTTGTCAGCCATGAATTATGGAAAACTAAATATCCAAGCGAACGGAAGTCATTAATGAAGAGGCTCTAGGCTGCTGGAGGCATACCTCCTACCAGAGCCCTGGGCACCGACAGAAGGCACCTGGGCTAGCCAGCGTGCTCTTAAGACAGTTCTGAATGCTGCTCTTTTTATTTCTGCCTCCAGACTTAAGCTCCCTCGAGTCTATCCGTGTCTCTCTCCCTCTCAGGCCAGCAGATTTGTCAACTGGAGAATAAACTGGGAAAAGAGTTAAGACCATAGATAGACTGTGCCATCTGCAGCCAGTGCTCCTGAATTTGCTAGGTTACCCCAAAAGTTCTTCCTGCCCGAATGTGGCCAACGAGTGGGAATGGTATCCAACCGGGCACATGTGTGTGTCTGTTAGGAGGAAGGCACCGCTGTCAGATTACTTTTTTTTAACTGGAGATATAACTGAACGCTCTCACAGTAGAGTGTAGGACAGGACGCAAAGAAGAGTTAGAAGGTCCGAGCAGAGCGTACAGGATGGCGGCCAGCGAAGGGGGTAGAGAAGGAGTTAAATTCACAGGTGGAAATCTAGAACCATGCACTTGGCTCTCATTCACTTTCTGAGAGATTACTGTGCGCTGCCACTTTCATCGGTGCTGGGACACATTGTCACGTTAGATCAAGTCCCTGCCCTGGAGCTTCTTAAAATTTAGTCGGAGATCAAACATAAACAAATTATGGCAAATTACTGATCTGAGCTGCCTTCAGACTATGACAAATAGCAGCCCTCACTAAAAGTTCTAGAACAGGCTCCCCTTTGCCCTCTACCAAACCTATTCTTTCTTTTCCCTCACCCATATCTTGTTTGACTTAAAAGGTTGTCAAGCTTCCATAGACCATCAGAACCTGCTTTTTCCCTTTCCAAATAGATCACATTCATTTCTTCATTCATTCACACACAGCACACTTCCTATATATCCAACTGTTCTTTCATTACAAAGTAATGGGAAAGACCAAGACTTCCATTTTGTGTTAACCCACTGGAGCCTAGAAATAATAATACATCTGCAGATGCTGACCTGAGAGTAGAATCTGGTATCTAGGCAATCCATGTCCCTTCTCTTTGAGAAACGCCCTACCTAACAAACATGATACACGGGACCGGAGTACTACTTCTCATTAAAACTGGGCTTCAGATTCTTCACTAAAGAAAAAAAGCAAACAATAAACAATAGCCTATTTAACTCTAAAGTTTCACCATCTTATTTCCTAGCTTTGTGTGGGCACAGAATTAGCCAATTAAATAGCTTCATAAATTCTATAGGATAATTGGAGGTTTAATAAAGATTTCAGATATGTATGAGCTGTATAGTGAGAAAAACAGGTTTGGTATAGTGAGTAAGAAGAAACAAATCATCTCATGGGGTCAAAATTTACTCTCTAAAAGTGATTACAGGTCACAAGAGATACTTTCTCCAGATTTGGGGTTGACAACAGAGCATTACTGGGTTAAACAAAAGGTCCAGGTGAAGACTACAAGTCATGCTTTGAGGAAAAATGTACTCTCCTCCTTTCCCTAAAATGATCCCTTTATAAATAATTGCCAGATGCATCATTACTACCAACTTAACCGGAACCTCGGAAGGTTTTGAAGATTTTTGATAATTGTGATAGTAATCCTTATAAAAAATACAGAGGCAGTTCTATATGCCAGCTGTATGGGAACAGGTCACTCCATGAACAAGGCATAAATAGCAATTCACGGTGGCTATATTCTGAAGTTATAAGATCACTTCTCTACTAAAAGTATGAAATACATAGTATATTCATTAATATTTCCTTTCTAGAGCCCAATTTTAAAAATGTACACAACACATCTTACGGTTGGTACTTGCTAGCTTTCTCACCCTTTGACTATTAATGTCTATGACAAAAAGTCAGGCAGTGCCCCCACTGCTCCAGTAGGGACAGGAAATTAGTTGAATAAGCAGCATATGTCTTTTCTCCAAGTTTTTCCAAGGGCAGATGCCATCTATCCAAGAGGTGTAGTCCAAGAAAGATAGATTCTAGCGGTACAAATCTGGGTGTTCTTCCACACCATCAATGTAGGCCAGATTTGCACACTGATAACTACATCCCTTTGTAATAACCAGGCCATGCCCTTAGCCCCATGTGGCAACAAAGCAATGCGGATTTGTTACAACACCCTAGAGTGAAATCTGAATGTGGTCAAGAAAGTTCAGAAACAGTAAGAGTGGTGCAATGCCTACCACAACTCGGGCCCAGTGCAAAAGTTATGCCCCTACCCTCTTCTGACAGAAGGAGCTTGGCCATTTGAAAAGCCAATATAACAATAGGGACCCGCAATAAATTAGAATATCCTGCCAGAAGAGACCTGACTGCAGTGGTTTCTCATACCAGACCAGATGCCACTGAAATACTGTTAAACCAAATGAAAGTAATAGCTTAGATCAGGCTGCTGAGTCCTCCTCACAGAGCACACACAAAAATCTTTTGTCATGGGGTCAGAAGACTCTAGCAGAGGTAATCTCTCTAGACCAGCTGCCTAATTCCAGCAAGGCCTGCATATGTACCATTCCAGAAAAACGAGTGTCTATTACTAAAGAAGATGCCAGAGCCTTCTTTTGAAAAAAAGTCCATTCTAGCACCTGACTCCTGACCCACTGGCTGCAGCTTATATGCAGTCAGTCTCCATTTGCTGAAGTGCTACTGAAAGGCATTCAGACCAGAGGAATTCCCAGCTAAGAGAAGGAAAATAGTAGAATTATCATCAACAAAGCCATATAACAACAACAAGATTCAAAAATTTTCTCTATTCCAGCAAAAATTTGTAATTACGATGGGAATACAATAGTGATTTAAACTTTTTTAAAAAAGATTTTATTTATTTATTTGAGAGAGAGAGAGAGAGCATGAGGGGGAGAGGGTCAGAGGGAGAAGCAGACTCCTCGCTGAGCAAGGAGCCCGATGCGGGACTCGATCCCGGGACTCCAGGATCATGACCTGAGCCGAAGGCAGTCGCTTAACCAACTGAGCCACCCAGGCGCCCATGATTTAAACATTTTTAAATGCAGGAATACCTTTTAAAAGAAATATACAAGATACACGGGGAAATACTATAAAACTTTAGAGACAGAAAACTGATCTCAATAAATAAAGTCACATACCAAATCCTGGATGGAAAGAGATTAGACGCGAACGTGAACTTTTAAAGGTTAATTTATATTGAAATTCTTAAATTTTGATTTTGAAAATCCCAAAAGGATTTGGAGGTTGGGGAAATGGATTGATTGACTATACAATTCATAGGGAAAAATAAACTAGTGAAAATAGCTAACAACATGGTAAAAAAAAAAAAAAAAAAAAAAAAGAAGAAGGGAGGAGTAGGGATTTGCTTTACCAGATCTTGAAGTGCATGATAAAACCTCAATGACCGAAACAATATTCACTGGCACAGGAAAAGCAGAGCAGATGAGCAGTGGAATAGAAGAACCAGTCTAGAAATAGACTTAGCCATGAACAAGAATTTAATATACAATAGAAGCAGTAAGTTCAAACAGTGAGAGAAAATGGACTCTCTTAAAGGAAATGATAAACTGGACAATAATATGATACTCAAAGGGGTGATCTCTTTCATATATATCCTTCATATTATATCATCTTTTCAAAATAAGGAAAAAACCAAACGCCTGAGTAGAAAATTGGGCAGAGATTATTAACAGGCAATACAAACACACAAAGAAGAGAAAATTATTTGACTGTGCTAGTAATGTAAGAAATGCAAATTAAAACAAGTTGTCGGCTTTTGTTTTTTATGTATCAAATTCATGAAGGTCTTAGATTATACTAACACCTTGTGAAGTGTAAGGCCTGTAACCTGCCAGGTGGGCAATCCAGTAGTCAACATCGAAAACCACAACAATGTGTATATCATTATTTCCACAACTATAAATTTACCCTAAGGATATAATTATGGTGTTGGACAGAGATTTATCTACAAGGTAGTTTAAGGAAGTATTGTTTATATTAGCCAAATACCGGGAAGAACTTAAAACGGGATTGGTTATATGAGTTACAGCACATCCATATGAGATACTACAGGGTATTCACTAAAAGTAATGTTAGAAAAGTAGACTTAAGGGACGCCTGGGTGGCTCAGTCGGTTAAGCGTCTGCCTTCAGCTCAGGTCATGATCCCAGGGTCCTGGGATTGAGTCCCGCATCGGGATTCCTGCTCCGCGGGGAGCCTGCTTCTCCCTCTGCCTCTCTCTCTCTATCTCTCATGAATAAATAAATAAAATCTTTAAAAAAAAAAAAAAGAAAAGTAGACTTAAGGACATGGGAAAATATTCATAATGTAGCTTGAAAAGATAGAAATTATTATTTTTAAAGATTTTATTTGACAGAGAGAGACAGCGAGAGCGAGAACACAAGCAGGGGAAGCGGGAGGGGGAGAAGCAGGCTTCCTGCCGAGCAGGGAGCCCAATGTGGGACTCAATCCCAGGATCCTGGGATCAGGACCTGAGTCGAAGGCAGATGCTTAACTGACTGAGCCACCTAGGCACCCCGAAGATAGAAATTATTTACTCTATGATCCCATGTTGACTTAAAAAAAGTATGCACAAAAGTCTAGATGGATACAGAACTTAGCAGGAATGTTAGCAGCTGTTACTGCTGCAAGATCTATTACAGGTGATTTTTATATTTTTTGTGCTTTTTGGAACTTCCCAATTTTCTACACTAAACTATACTTTTATTTTCCAAAAACAACTGTGGAGATATACTTCAAAGTTCCACTGCTGTCCTCTGGCAGCTAGAATTATGGATGATTTAAATTGTTTTTAGACTTTCTATATTTCTCAAGATTTTCTGTAAGATTAGTTGGTTTTTTGTTTGTTTTAAAGATTTTATTTATTTGAGAGAGAGAGCAAAAGTGAGAGAGATCAGAGAGGGAGAGGGAGAAGCAGACTTGCCCCTGAGAGGAGAGCCTGAGGCAGGACTTGATCCCAGGACCTGGGATCATGACCTGAGCCGAAGGCAAACGCTTAGCTGACTGAGCCACCCAGGCATCCCTGTAAAATTAGTTTTAAAAAGAAAAACCGCACACTCAAAGTGTTTCCTTAGGAGGCTAGACCCACAACGACCAGTTACAGTTCAGAGAAGCACAGACCGAGTGACAGATGCTCCTATCTATGCTGATGAACTGAATCCTTCACCCCAGGGGCTTGGGCTTCATCAGGCTCTGTATTCCCAGCACCTAGGACACAGCATCTTCAGTGCTCCATGAATGCCTCATCTAGAGAATGGAAAATACAAGCCTTCTAGAATGGTGGAGGTGGGGTATGTTCCTACCAACACCAAGAATATTAAAGTGGTAGTGTTGAGTATATGGTCCTCTTTGTGGAGTCCTAACGAACACCAATTACTCAGAATCTCTAAAGTGCCACAGAAAAGGTTTCTGTTTAAAAATCTAACCCAAGTATAATCAACTCTGCAATCTCAAAGAGGAAAACAAATTCCCATTGTTAGAAGGTCTTTCCCTAAGTTTTTGTTTTTTGTTTTTTTGAGAGCCATGTCAATCTTTTTATGTGATGTTTTAAGGTAAAAAATGGCTAAAGTGTATATGCACTTAGCAAAGCGGGATTGTTTTATAGGCGTCAACTACTAAAACCAGGGAGACTACAAGAGCAGCTGTTGAACTGACTTCAAAACCCGAAGATTCTTAAGCATCTACACTCATAAGGGGAGAAGAGCTGGGCAACTTTAAGTCCCTCCCCTGGACTGCAGCAACCAATTTTGGTTAAATTAAGAAATTTGAGTCTTTACTTCCCTCTTTTCTGTTCACATGCTCTGGACTAGAGAAAGAATTATCAAGACCTTAAAAGACCAAATTCCAAAAAAGAAAGGACAATAAGGAAACTAGATAACTCTTCAGCGAGCAAAAGTTGACTGGTCACACGGAAGCAGTCTGAATTAGAAGCAGCTTGCCCAGTGGGGACTCCAAATCCAGTTTTCTAGATTCTTTGCTTCCATAGCCTCTCATGTATACCTCAATCTGAGCCATAGCATATTCATTCAGACTGTCTCTGCATCTTTCCCATTAGACAGACAACATTTCTCTAGGAAGGGGACCATGCTGATTTAATACCCCCAGTGCGAACTCGTTTAATACCTAGTACTGAGTGCAAGTTCTTGAGACACTGTAGGCAAAAATAAACACCCCTGAACTGCTAAAAGGTAAAACTGACATTGTGTGGCATTCTTGCAGAGGTAAAAGGCATAAAGTTGTAGTAAGTGCAAAGAGCCCTTGCCTGAAGGGGTAAAATTTTAATAACAAAAATGAGTGTCTAATGGAATAAAAAAATAAATGCCTACGTAAGGTGCGGGAGAAGAACTAGAAGACTTTTCAGCAGAAAGAATCCCAGTTTACCCAGTTCACCCCAAAGGCAGAAAGTTAAGAATCTAAAGATGAGAAAGAGAAGCCACATCTGATTACCTTTCCACCTTAAAAGATACTTTCGAGTTCCCAATTCATGATCTGGAAATCCCTAAAGCAAAAACGAAGCTTTGACTTCAAACACAGTCACAATCAGAGAAAGTAAAAGGGAAGAAGAGGGATGGGGAGAAGCACGTGTGCAGGGAGGCACATGCACGCACACACAGAGTTCCTCAGCGGAATCATGCTAAATGTTCACCCTGTTCCAACATTCTCCTTCCTAGTAGGTCAGTCTGCCCTTTCACGGATGAAAAGTGTCATTCAGATTCTGACTTTCAGAGTCAGGCTCCCTCTTCAAAGAAGGTTTGCATGAAAAAACCATATGTATTTACAGAACCATCATTACACATCATCTTATTCATGCAGAGCACCGAGAAAGCCACTCAATCTGAATGGGTAGCCCGTATTTCAAATTGATGGGAGCTCGGAGACCAGAATGAAGCTTGTTCAATGGTTCTCAGCCCTGGCAGCACATAAGAATCACCTGGGGAGCTTTTAAAAAAAATACTAGAGCAGAGTCTCAACCCAAACCAATTAAATCAGAATTGCTAGGGGTGAGGTCTGGGCATTGGTTTCTTTTTTTCTTTATTTTAAAGCTCCACAAAGAATTACTATTTCCACCCCCCACCCACCATGGTAAAAGTGGTTGTTTTTTAAAAAGTCTTTATTAGAGATAAAAGATTTGTTTTCAAATACTCCATGCAGAGGGGTAGTTTTGATTATACAAGATTAACAAAATGTTGATTGTTGAAGCTGGGTAATGGACACATAGGACTTGATTACATTATTTGTTCTCAAATATTTGAAGATTTGTATGTTATTTTATAAAATTGGCAGAAATAAAATCTGTTCCTTCTCCTCAGATGTATACATGTGTGTAATACAAAGATATTTTTTAAAAAAACATTAAAATAAAAGCTTTGCAAGTGACTCTAATGTACAACCAGAGTCAAGAACCACTAGGCTACATCGTTGAAGGAGGGGCAAACCAGATTTAGAAAATAAAGACTTAAACAAACAGCAAGAGGCAATCCAGGTGAGAGAGATCAACTCAGGAAGCCAGATGGATCCAAGGGTGGGTGGCAGACCTCCTCTAGTGAATCACCATCTCCAATTTGTGCTATGCATATATTTGCCTGATTTTTGAGAATCTTTATTCACAAGTAAACTGTAAATACACACACATATGTATATTTATATATATCTGGGTGTGTACATGATTTAAGACAGAACTACCAATTATATTCAGTAGCATGTAATTTTTTTAAAAAACACTATCTGTGGAAACACTGCTCATGACCTAAACTGCTTTGGCCTGTGAAACAGTCACCCAGGAAGGCCCTCCTTAGGAGGAGTGGGTTGCAGGAGTGAGGGTTGGGGGTGTGGTTTCCGGAACCTGCAAGCCCTTCATCTACCTGAGTGATTTAGGGGTAGTGCTGCTTAGTCGGCCTGAGGAAACTCTTACATCAGGTGTTACTTGTGGGAAGAGCCCACGAAAAGCATCCAAGTCTCTAGGATCAGGGACTACATCAAAAGGACCCCCAACCCACCCCCAAAATCCCCAACTCACCTATTCTTCTCCATTTCATTGTGAGTTGATCTGAAAGAGGGAACAATAAGAAAACAGTAAGATTCTTCTTGTCTTAAAGAACTATTTCAGCACCAATACAATTACTTTAACTTCCTTCTCTCCTAAGTTGGTAGGAGAGAAAACAGAAAGGGAGGAAAAACTCAGTGGGATCTGCTAAAGAAATCAGTTCCTTTGAGGAGTTAAGTAAATGTAAATATGTAAAATAGAGTTCAAGGAGAAGTGACAAACTTAAGAGGCATGCAATCCCTAGTGGAAATGTAATCCATTTGAAGAAAGGAAATAAAAGGGGCCTATTTATACAATGAGAAAAACAGCTGCGCCATGTGATGTGAATTCAGGTTATAGAACACCAAAGCTTTCTTCAGGCTGAGGGTAGAAGAGTGGAGGTGGCACCTCCTCCTAGTCCTGCAGTTTTTTCTAGGTGTAGTAGATATGCCAAAATTTTATGCTAAGTTGCTTAACAATAGGATACAATTTTAAGTGGATAAAAATAATCCTTTTTCCCCTCAATCTTTCTACTCCCTGACGTAATTATTTGATCATGTACAACCTCCTGCAAAACGCTACTGGTGAACAGCTCCCAAATGATTTCAGGAAGGGGCTTCTAAAACTTAGCTCAACATAAAGACGATACAGACCGGTGAAAGCCACAGTGAGGGTGAAATGTGAAGTCTAGCTTTGCCACCAACTGGTACTGTAGAATAAAATTCTTTACCATCTTGTCCTTGGTTTAACCCCGCTGTAAAATGGGAGTAAAAATTATTGTCAATTATCTAGTGAACACACACAGATCAATGAGGTAGCAACTATAAAAGTGATTAGAGAGCCTTGGACAAAAGCTATGGTGGATGTGAAATCCTATTATTAAAGTGTTTATAGCTGACCTTGAATATAAGGTCTGGTCTAAGAATTTATGGACAGGTTTCCATAGAAGTCACAGGAAGTCAGTCAATATGGCCACTACTGTGTCGTCCTCACACAACTCCTCCCTAATTATAAACTTGAGGAACATCCCAGCATTATAAAGGAGCTCAATCTTGACCTTTCTTAATGGAAATTCTCCGGAATCTAACCCGTTCAGGAGAGAACACCCTGGCTGAGGCCAGAACCTTCCTGGGCATACAGAGGAATTCTCAACAGTAATCATGGAGAAACAGGACTTCTGTGAATGCTCCGCCACTCATTTATATCAGGGGGCAACCACCGCCAAGTTCATTCACACCAGAGAAGGGTGGTGGAGGGTTTATAGTCTTGGAATGAGAAATTTCCAATCCAGCAATAAAACTTCTCTTCCACAAGGCTCTTGGGACACCGATTTTTATTAACGAGAAAAACCAAGAAAATAATTACAGTATTTTAAGTTTTAGAATATTTGTTTCCTAGGTAAAGGACCCCAAAATTGGTTACCTTAAAAGCTTTACATTGATTCACTTGGTTTTCCCTCAACTTTCTTCAGTTACATTTTCCTGAAGGTTTACTTCCTGCAATGGCCAGCAGGCTATCACAGTTAACAAGAGTCAGGCCTGCACTACAAACCTTTGGCTTTAAAGCACGTGGCATTTTAGTTTTAACAGGGAATAACAAGTTCAAAGTCTGACAGATTTTTTAAATGGATGAAAGTATATGATAGCAGCTGGTCAGAATTTCCCCGTTTAACTGTAGGCAAGGACCATTCCAGGAAGGTGGTGGGAGAGAGAAGGGTGGATATTTGAAAAGAATATAATCTCTGATTATAGAAAATAGCACACAGGGCACTCTTACCAAAAATTTCTGGATTCTTTGAAGATACATATAAGAAAAATTCTGAATCCCCAAGATAAACTTTTTAACAAATTCTGTAGGACAGACAACTCCTTCCAGACTTTGAACAGTTTCAGTAACTACAGATCTTATTTGATTACTTAAGAGTATTAACACATTGGGATTTTTACAAGGGGACTTACATCTAATGGCTAAAGCATTACTGAAGTGCACTTGGGTGACTGAAACTGAGTTTGTCTTTAATGAAAATAAGCCTTTCAAAAACGATCAGATTGCTTGCCAACTGTTAATGGGTAAACATTTATATTTTTAATTAAAGTATTATGAGAATACATAGATACCTTGTGTCAAAATTATTTTCCATGTGGTTACTGAAAAGATTTGATAACTCTGGAATCACTGGTAAAGGTCAAATGTCACCATTGAAAAATATATTCTAACAAGGGGCGCCTGGGTGGCTCAGTCAGTTAAGCGTCTGACTCTTGATCTCAGTTCAGGTCTTGATCTCAGGGTCATGAGTTCAAGCTCCACATTGAGCTCCACGCTGGAGGTGGAGCCTACTTACAAAAAGATAACTAAGCCAAACTACAGTGTATGAGAATGGAAAAAGTTCTTGGGTTCAAAAAGATTCTCCATGTCAGCTCAGCTATATGGCCACTGTTGCATAAAAGAGCTAGGTGGCAGGTCCTGAACTTCCTCTTTCACGAGTGCCAAAGCCTGCTTTGCAATTTTACAAAATATACCTCTAAAAACTCTGGATTTCAGTTCTAAATAATTAGTAACTGATTTCAAAAACCCGTAGGAAAAAAAAAAGATTCCACCTCCCCTGTATTCCAGTAGTTCTCTGGATAATTCTGAAACAATCAATATTCACAATTTCATTTGTTTGTTTTTTAAACATGCAGCTAGAGAGACTGGATTAGGATCTGCATTTTTAGTTCCCAAGAAGTTGGATATGTGGCTAAATCTTTTTTTTTTGTCCAAGGAAAAGTAGCCCCCTGACTTGACTCTACAAGCAAAGAGCACAGCATTTCAACCTGAATTAACAAGAATAAACTATTATCTGGTGGTTATGTAAACCAGCAGTGATCTCTCCATCGCCCTTACCTCAGTTCAAAATCCTGACCATACATGGCCTTGGAGAGAAGTCTAATTCAAATCAAGGGTTCAAACTGCATTCTCTGGGGTGATGTCTCACTGCTCAGGTAAGGGTCATTCCAAACAGGGCATGAAGGAAGTGATCACATTTAAACAAAACAACCTGCTCTTGCTTCATGTTTGCTTCGTGCCATCTCCAGGTTTAATCATGGTCTCTCAGAGATCCTTGCACCACTGAGGATATTACCCTAATTCATTATTAGTCAAGAATATGAGAAACTGTGATAGCCTCCAGTCTGAAACCATGGAAAACAAACCAAGCCCATTAACAGAAGAGAGCTTTTCCAAAACTCAGAAGTTACAGCTATTTTTTCCATAATAACACTGGATATTAAAGAGAAAGAATCTGTTTCTTGACTTGCAGTTCTCAATTATCATTATTTTTCTTTCCTAATCACCTTTGGGGACCAGCCTACTTCTCTTTCAACATCCCTTTCTCTTCCTCTCCCCACCACTGAACCTCCTCCAAACTTAGGAGAAACTTAGTGAAAAGAAAACTTTACTTTTCCTGTTTCACTTTACTTTTCCTGTGAAACTTAGGGAAAAATAAAGTGCTAAGGATTAAGCCTTGACTAGTAAGGTGGACAGTTCGTCCCAAATCATGAATGGACAAAAGTAAAAGCAACAAATGGACTACCTTTTTCAGGAAAAATAAACCAAAAGGCTTGAAAGTTCTTCCAAACAAAATCTTAAAAATACTGTAACAAAATGCAACACAGCTAAATCATTTTATACCACTGCATAATACAAGTATTAACATTCTTCTTATAGGCCCTTAATACCCACACACAGACCTATTAGCTACCAGGTAGCTTTCACAGGTAATGTGAAAGATGGGAGGGAAAGGAAAAACCACAGGGTAGTTAATTACTAGGTTCATCCCTCACGTGCCTTCTTAGTCAAGAGCTCAGTACATGTGTGCTGTTCACATCCTGTGGTTCTACCAACACTAAGTACAATGGGATGAATCAAGGATAGAAGCAGCAGCAAGAACAAGTGAGTTTTAGGTTTAAGTGGGACCTCCTGGCTTTCAGTGGTCTGTATTATGCCACAGAGGCTAACCAAATACAGTTAGTTGCAGGGAGGAATAAGGATTCTAAGTCAGTGATGAAAATGTGAATGACTTTAATTTACTGGAATGAAAGGTGTAAGTAAATAGACCTAACAGATTTCCTACCTAACTTATATTTTAAGGGCAAAGAAGGAAAAAAGGGAGCAGTAGCATTAATAGAGTACTCATAGGTACCAGGAACTATAGTCAGGGTTTTAACGTGATTTCACTGACCATTATCCACATACTTCCCAGTGAAATTCACAGATTTTAAGAACTATAAGGCTAACATAAAAGGACTGTTGCATATTAATCCTCCATCACTAAAAAGGCAGGTTTTAACCTCTATCATTCCTCTTTGCCATTATAAATAGATGTAACAGATTGAGACAAACCACTGCATTTCATTTACATGTCAAATATGAAATCCTACCACCTACGCTAAATCAGATACTTTAACATGTTTATAAAATCTTCACTATGAAAAGTAAAAGAAATGGATAATGTCCAGCATTTTCAATTATAAAAAACCTGCCCTGAATCTGCAACTTCTGAAGGCAACACATTGTCATTGTTACTAATTTCACTGGAAGTTTCCAGAGATTTTTGTTCCAAAAGGGAAGAAAAGCAAAATTAAGTTTAAAAGTTCATAAAGAAATATAAAACATTTCCATTTCTCTTTTCTGTCCCCTCAACCCAAACAGAAGGGCTGCTTCCTCAATGGCTTAAGACCATGTGTGCCTTACTGAATCATGATTGCTACTTAACATATTTACTGGGTCATAAGCACAACAGGCAACTTCCATTCTGCAGTTCGTATCATCTGCACTATAATCTAAAAGAAAAAGAGAAATATTTACCAAATTACCTGCTACTGCTGTTATTCTTCTTGGATTTGTTCCTCCGTTTTAAGGCATCTCTGTCCTTGTTATTGTATGGTAACATGGAGGCATAACCATGTTCAGCTTCTAGAAAACCGAAGGATCCAGTTAATGAATGAGCCTAGAACATTCAATACTCTCTCCCCTCCACAGTATTTCCTTTTTAAATTTTATTTTTCATTAAAAGAATATTGTGTTAAGAAACAAACGATGCAAGGTGGAATTCTTAGAACAATGATTTTTTTTTTTTTAATTGTGTGAATACCCTCAGTTCGGAGCAGGTGTAAAGGAGCATTCCAGCTGCTCATTGTTGAGAAAGACACAGCAAGTCGCTAAGCTCATGGAGCTTGGGTTCCCCATTGGCAACGTCCAGCAGGTTGGCGTGCTTTAAGTGGGACCAGCCTCAGGCGAAGGTGCGGGGCAAACACCCGGAACCCAGAGGGCGGGGAAGGGGGGGGGCGCAGGGGAATCGCTGCTCCTCCAGTTGGGAGACCGGGCGCCGGGCCCACTTGGGGGCCGGTCAGGACGAGCCCCGGTGAGGTAAACCAAGGGCCTGGCCGAGGGGACCCCGGGCACCCCATTTGCTTTGCGGTGGGGGGCGGCGCTTCGGACTCCGGGGGGCAGCGGCCCCTTTTCCACCCTCATTCATTGCCTTTGGGGCAGCGGCGGCCTCCCTTCGGACCGCGCGTGGGGAGAGCTGGAGGGGTTGGGAGCGCTCGCGGTCGCGCTCTCTGCGCCTCCAACCACCCCCAGAGCGTCTGGGCGCCCCTACCCCGCGGCCGGGCCCCTCAGAGCCCCCGACCCCGGCTCGGGACGGACCCCTCCCGACCCCGTGCACCTCTCTCCCGCCGCTCCAGGTAGTCGGCCGCCTCCAGCAGCATCTGGATGTTCATCCGAACCGCCGCCGCCATTCTGCACCGGGGGCCGGAGCCGCGGGACCAACCCCCACTGCCCACGGGCTCGCCGCCGCCGCCGCCGGACACCCGCGCCCTGCTGTGGACCCCGCAGAGCAGGGTTGAGAGAGCCTCTTTGGCTACCACGCTCGCCAGAAAGGGGGGGGGGGCCGGTGAGCTGGGCACCACCGACACCGTGACAGAACCCGAAGAAGAGCAGCAGCCGCCACCGCCGCGGAGTGTTTATCTCCGACTCACCATCCCCCCGCCCCCAGGCCCTTCTCTTGACAGGCCCGCTTCGGCTGCGTTCCTCATTGGGCACCCAAAAGAATGCCCCGCCCCTGACCTTGTCCGATTGGGGAAAAGCATTACGGCCCCGCCTACTAGAGTCCGCTCCTCTCTCTGGTTGGTCATGCTTGACAAGGCCCGGGCTCCACCCCCCTTTCCAATTGGTGACAGGATTCGCAACTCCGCCTCGTGCTCCTTCCCTGTTTTCCATTGGTTCTATACCGACAACCCCCTTTTGCTTTGTTAGTATTGGCCCAGAGCTACAGAAAGCGAGCCACTTTGCCTATCTCCCATTGGTGGAGCCGGCTGAAACCTCCCAGTTACGATGACGTCACCTTTCTTCGGGTCCAGCGAGCCCTGAGTGGCTGGTGATCAGCGGCGCCGCTACTCCTCCCCTGATCTGGCATTGGCTGGGAGGGCTGACCTGGGCGCTGGCGCTGATTCACCGGCCGCCGTGGAGCTCGGCTCTGTCCGGCCCTGCCTCGGACCTGTTGCCTGGACCTGTCCCCGGGGAAAAGTTCCGAGGGCCTGCCGGGTATCCCTCGAGTGGAAGGCTGGCACCGCGCGTCGCCTGGGCGCTCTGTCCCGCTCGGGTTCCGGGCCGGAGCCCTTGGTCTGGCGGCCACGGTCTCAGAGGTTCCAGGCTTCCCGGGACCCGGGCGGCGGTGGGTCCCGCCGCGAATCCCTCTGAAGGGAGAGGGGCGCCGGCAACCTGGTGGGCCCTGGGCTCCCGCGGGCGCCACGTGGCTGTGGGGCTTGAAGGAAAAAGCTTGGCTCGCGTTGAATGCTCGCCGCCCAGCGTTTCTTCTCTTCTCAGAAAGCGGTGAAATCGGGCGGCTGTTTACAGCCCTGCGCGTCTTTTATGGCACTCTCCACCCCTACCCCAAGTGCAGGCATAATCACTCCCTCACGCGAGGGGGTGCTTCAAAAGCTCAAAAACTTACTGCACCTACAGAATGATTGGGGCTGAATCCCGAGGTTCTTTGACCCAAATTTCTTACAGTCTTCCCTTCCCTTTTAATTCTAGATGAAAACATTAAAAACAAAAAACAAAAAAACTTCCTCTGTCCAAGTCTGTAAATCGTGTTTGTGTGGGGGGTAGTACCAGTAGAAATATATAGAACTAAAAATTTAAGGATTATTCCCTAAGCCTATCAAGATTTTTGAGATAAAAGCTAGCTATCCGGAGAGCCAAGTTACATTGTTAATATACTGACATCTCCATCTTAAAAAGGAGGAATAAATGTCTTGGTAAGCTTGAACATATTTCATAAAGCTTTTAAAAAAGTTTACTGTTGGCAATATATGAAAATAATAGCTTACTATGTGTCACCTGCATTATCACTAATCCTCAGTATAACCCAATTGGATAGGTATCTACATTTTGAACACCAGGAAACTGAGACCCAGAGAAGCTAAGTGACTTTCCTTAGATGATGGAGACTCAACCTAGATCTGTTTCACCTACAGCCCATGCTACCAATGTCTTAAACAAGAGTTAAGAAATAGATTTCCAGACTGAGTCACAAACACTGACACTCAAACACTGGGGGTAAAGGAAGAAAAACATTGTAAATGTAATCATGATGGGAATTTTTTCAAAGGTGTCCTTTTTAGTGGTTGACAAATCCATTAAAATTAAAATCAACAGAATTAACAGGTAGAATAAATGTAGTAAACCATGCCTGACGTATAGGAAACATTTTCTGGTTTTAATGGTTAATTGACTCTAAAAGCTTCTTCTTATGAAAGCTAATACACTGAAGATAAAGGTTTTCAAGAAAGCACAGAGTTAGAAATGAGAATGGGGATATAACATTTTTTTTTTTTTTAAGATTTTATTTATTTATTTGAGACAGAGAGAGCACATGAGAGGGGGGAGGGTCAGAGGCAGAAGCAGGCTCCCTGCCGAGCAGGGAGCCCGATGCGGGACTCAATCCAGGGACTCCAGGATCATGACCTGAGCCGAAGGCAGTCGCTTAACCAACTGAGCCACCCAGGCGCCCGGGGATATAACATTTTTAACAAGTATTTTTTTTTTTAAGATTTCATTTATTTATTTGAGAGAGAGAGTGAGAGAGAATACATGAGCGGTGGGGAGGGGCAGAGGGAGAGGGAGAAGCACACTCCCCGCTGAGCAAGGAGCGTGGGACTTGATACCAGGACCCTGAGATCATGACCTGAGCCAAAGGCAGACGCTTAACTGACTGAGCCACCCAGGCGACCAATTTAATGAGTATTTTTTAATTGCAAGTTATTTGTGAAACAAATATGAAAGTCATAATGAAATAAATACAATTCTACTAAAGTACTAAAACTGACAATAGTAAAAACACTTCATTATCTTAAATTTGGACTTTATATACTTTTATATTTTCTATGATTTTATCATGAACATTCAGCATATTTCTTTATTCTTTCTCTCTTATCCGCAACTTTTTTTAGTCCGGTCTTATTTCAATACCATGATCCTTCCCCTTGAATCAATGTGATTGAAAACCACTACATAAAATGGAAAAAAAGGTTGTCAGAAATAGCAAATTAGTAATTTAAATACCAACGGGTTTATCTTTTTTTAAAAATTTGACAGAGAGAGACACAGTGAGAGAGGGAACACAAGCAGGGGGAGTGGGAGAGGGAGAAGCAGGCTTCCCGCTGAGCAGGGAGCCCGACCCGGGACTCGATCCCAGGACCCTGGGATCATGACCTGAGCCGAAGGCAGACGCTTAACGACTGAGCCACCCAGGTGCCCCTTTTTAAAAATTTTGAAGGTTCTATTCTTAAGTAATTTCTACACCCAACATGGGGCTTGAACTTAGAACCTCAGATCAAGAGTTGACTGCTTTTCCAACTGAGCCAGCCAGGTCCCCCCAACAGATTTATCTTAAACCATGGACAAAAATACTAAGTTATATAACAATCACAGAATTAGATGAAAGAATGGGCCCTTTCTAATCCCTGGTGGTGGTGGTGGTGGTGGTGGAAGAAATTACCAATTAGCCAATAACACCAACTAGAAATTAGTATCATGAATTTTAAAGGGTATTTGGTGCCATCTACTGGAGATGAAGTAGTACAAAACAAAGATTTTGTTTTGTTTTTCTAGAAATTATTTTACACAAATGTACACAATGTCTAGTTAAGATAATCTAGAAGTACAGGTTTTGAAGAAAGAAGTAAAAATCCTAAAACAAAGAATAAGTGGTAACCCCCAGCACCCAGTGCCTCAAAGGCATTATAAAAGCATTGACTACTAGGCACAAACCCAAAAGTGAAAAAATGGGAATTCCAGAATGTTTGAACCTAAACTTTGTGACCAGAATTTTAAATAAAAAGTTATGCATGAATATGGGCTGTCCAAAAATAGTTCACATTTTCAAGCAGGCATCAAGATAAACTAATAGAACTGGGAAGGAGAAAGAAAATGCTGAAAATGCGGAAGCATAAACACAGAAGATATTATACTTGTTAATCTTTACTGCATCTTTTAGAAGACTAAGACCCAGCCTCCTTCGAGGGCCAGAAAGGCATAAGATAGTATGTAAATGCCAATGCCAAATGGCAGGCTCATTAAATGCTACGGGAATTGTGATACAGAGATGCCTCTTCAGTGAATCCCTCAGAGTGGCAGGAAGACTACTGTTGTATTATAATCCTTAAATGTCTAAAAAGTTCCGAGCTGTGGGAATTAAAAAAAAACTCTATTTGTAACTGAGCTTGACACCTAACCACCATGACATTAAAATGAATTTTGTTTTATATGTTTCTGAGGAATTGATTTTATTCTTTGAAGTATAAAAATCAGGACTGAAATTTGCTACTTCCCTAATATTAATCCCCTTCTTTGTGGCTACTTTGGATGCTCTGATATCATAGTATTATTGGATGATCTAGTATCATGATATAAGCTTTAAAAACCTTTAAAAATGCTGCTTTCCAAAAATTAGTTACTCCACGAATTATTTGTGATTTTAAAAACAGCAATAGCTAAACAAACAGTGGTAGTACATTCCACAAAACACTATGGTAGCAGTTAAAAAAAGTAGAGGTATATATATTGGCAAGGAAAGACCTCCAATGCAGTGTTGAGTAAATAAGCTGTAAAATGTTCCTGTAGTATATAATTTATGTGTAAAAAAAAAAAAAAAGCCCAAACTATGTACTTCCCTCCTTTGCAACTTTGTTACATACATAGGTACATAGGCATAAGTCTGGAAGGATATACTGCAAAGGATTCACAGTGAAGGAGCAATAGGACCAGGACTGTGGGTACTGTTCAAAGGGGGTTTTGCTCTGTCATAATGTTTTAAAATTTTTACAGGAAAAAATGTGTCCATTTATTACTTGGGTAACTAAAGGTTAACACAAAGATCAAAAGAAGTGGTTAAGTGAAAAAAAAGGTTACTGAACTCTTTTCATGGATTGAGCAGATATTTTTGGGTGCTTTACTCTGTGCCAGGAACTTTGTGGTGCTGGGGCTACAGCAACAAACAAGACAGAAGCCCCAGTTCTCAGAGCCGGATGTCTAGTGTAAGAACCAGACTGTAATAAATGAACACGGTATGTCAGGCAGTGAAAATTGCTGTTAGGAAAAGGAAACTTTGCACAGCATATGAAGAAACTGTAAGCTTCACATATGCTGGTGGGAATGTAAAATAGTGCAGTTGCTTGTGAAAACCGTTTGACATTGCCTCAAAAAGTCAAACATTAATAATATGAGCCAGCAATTCCACGCCTAGTTATATACCCAAGAGAACTGAAAATATGTTCATACAAAAACCTGTATACTAATATTCATAGCATCATTATTTATAAAAGCCAGAAAGTAAAGTACAAATGCCCATCAACTGATGGATTATAAAAATGTGGTAGATTCACAGAATACTGACCATAAACAAGGAATGAAATAATGACACATGCTACAATATGAACAAGCCTTGAAAACATTAAGTGAAAGAAGCCAGATATAAAAGGCCACATACTGTATGATTCTATTTATATGAAATGTCCAGAATAGGCACATCTTTAGAGACAAAATATGCGTAAGTGGTTTCAGGGGTGGGGAATGAGGGTGGCACAGAAGGTAGAAGAGTGACTGTTAATTGGGTATGGGGTCTCTTTGGGGTGATGATACATAACTGAATATACCAGGAGCACCTGGGTGGCTCAGGTCATGGTCCCAGGGTCCTGGGATTGAGCCCCACGTTGGGCTCCCTGCTAAACGGGGAGCCTGCTTCTCCCTCTCCCTCAGCCCCTCCTCCTGTGTTGTTTCTCAAGTAAATAAAATCTTAAAAAAAAATAACTGAATATACTAAAACCCACTGAAATGGTACCACTGTAAAAGGGTGAATTTTAGCTCAATTTTTTAAATGTTAAAATAAGTAGAGCAGGGTAAAGGGATAGAGGGAAGCAGTGTTGCTATTTTGGATACGATGGTCAGGAATGACCTTATTTTGGGCAGAGACCTAGAGCTACCCAAACAAATTGGGGTGGAAGTCGGGGAGCAGAAAGGAACATTCCATGAGGAAGAGCAAGTGCGAAGACTCTTGAGGTAGATTCACACGTGTTCTCAAGGACCAGCAAGGTCAGCATCATGGCTAAAGGCAGCAGCAAGGGGGTGAGACTGTGGGAAGCCAGGGTTCAGACAGTACAGGGCTGTACATTATAGTAAGGACTGGACTTTATTCTGTTTTTTTATAGATTTCTTTTAGTGAGAGAGCGAGAGCAAGAGAGAGTGACTGCATGGGTGTGGGGGGGAGGATGACAGAGGGAGAAGAGATAATCCCAAGCAGACTCTGCAGTGTGGAGCCTTGACGCTGGGCTCCATCTCATGACACTGAGATCATGACCTGAGCTGAAATCATGACCTGATGCACATTTTAAAAGGTTCACCTCTGCTGCTGGGTGGAGAATAAACTAAGGCAGCAAGAGAGGCTATTGCAGTAGTCCAAACAAGACAGATGACTTATATGTTAGTCTAGGTGATAAGTGGTCGGATTCAATGTCTATCAAATCACCACGATGTATACATAAAATATCTTAAAATTTTCTGTGTCAATTTTACCTCAGTAAATCTGGGGGGCGGGGGGGTCAGCAGTTGGACTCAAAATATACTCTGAGGTTAGAGCCGAAAAGTTTGCTAATGAATGCAGGGTATGAGAGAGCGGAGTCAAAGATGACCCTAAGGATTTCGGTCTGAGCAAAGGAGTGAGAGGATGGGCCATTTACTGAGATGGGGAAGCCTCAGAGGCGGCTAGCCAGGGAAATGAGAATTCAGCCAACCTTAACTTTAAGGTGCCTAATAATCTAGGCACATAGTTGCACAATTGCACAATCCCTGCAATTCAGTAAAATGGCCAGGCTGGAAGAGAGCCATGGCTGAAGATGTTTGAAGCCACATTGAAGGCTCACTAAGGAAGAGAATGGAGAGTCCAGGAATTAAACCCCAGAGCACTCCAACATTTAGATACTTAGAAAGAGAAGATGTGGTACAATTTATGTCTGAGAAGCAGCAGCTTGTTAGGGGAAGACAAAGATGCTCCATATATGTTCTTACAGAATCAGATGATCTGATGGATAAAACTTCCTTTAAACCAGGACTTCCCGGGGCGCCTGGGTGGCTCAGTCGGTTCAGCATATGACTCTTGATTTCGGCTCAGGTCATGATCTCAGGGTCATGGGATTGAGCCCTGCGTCGGGCTCCACGCTCAGCACAGTCTGCTTGTCCCTCTCCCTCTGCTCCTCCCCAGTGCTCATGCTCTATCTCTTAAAATAAATAAAAAATCTTAACAAAAAACAGGACTTCCTTTGGGATCATAGGTATCTTATCTCTGGCTTTTCAGATGTCTTCCTCTTCCATTTCTTGGTGTTAGCTCATGGAGAGCAAACCTATTGACC
Source organism: Neomonachus schauinslandi (assembly GCF_002201575.2). Taxonomy (NCBI): domain Eukaryota; kingdom Metazoa; phylum Chordata; class Mammalia; order Carnivora; family Phocidae; genus Neomonachus; species Neomonachus schauinslandi. Next base: position 52,019,727 of record NC_058412.1, read on the forward strand.
TACAAGGTATTCTCATGTTACTTCTTTACAAAGTATGCTGCTTTGAGGATCTCAAGTCATATCTCTATTAACACCACACTAAGATGACAATCCAAAAATTTGTAATTTGGTCTTGGGTATATTATTTTATCCCAGAAGTTTTAGCTTCCTTATTAAAACCACAGTTGTATCTGCCTTCCTTAAGTGTGCACAAATGTGGTAAGAAATAGTCCTTATCATGGATAATTTAGAGACACACAGCTCAGCTGGCAAAAACGCCAAGCAAAATAATCTAACCACCTAGGGGCAGGGACACTTGTGCAATGGGTATTACAAATTGTGCAACTGATATAGCATAAATCCCAATATTTTCTGCTTTTATGGTCTGAATAGCCTCAGCTTTCTCATCTGGGAAATGGAGATAATACTACCTTCTCTATCTCATAAAGATTAAATAAACCAAGGTGCTCTGTGTACTGTATTATGCAAGGCAGTCACATTATTATTTTCTTTATAGGAAATGAATTTGCCAGGAAAGTTTTTAAAGAACTACAATAGGTGGTCAAATTTCAGATGCAATAAGGATTTACAATCCAGCTAAAAATGCTTATAAAATCATTTACATATAAGGATAGTGATTATAGAATTTATGTTATTTTATTTTTTAAAGATTTTTATTTATTTATTTGACAGAGAGAGAGAGAGACAGCAAGAGAGGGAACACAAGCAGGGGGAGTGGGAGAGGGAGAAGCAGGCTTCCCGCGGAGCAGGGAGCCTGATGCGGGGTTTGATCCCAGGACCCTGGGATCATGACCTGAGCTGAAGGCAGACGCTTAACAACTGAGCCACCCAGGCGCCCCTAGAATTCTTTTTTTAAAGATTTTATTTTTTTAAAGTAATCTCTACACCCAATGTGGGGCTCTAACTCATAACCCCGAGATCAAGAGTCACATGCTCCACTGAAAGAGCCAGCCAGGTGCCCCCAAAATTTTAAAAATAGTGAAAGACTTAAAAAAATGATGTGAGTGCCCATCAATAAGGACTATTAAATTATAGTCCATCCTATAATGAACTGTAACTGCTGCCCTTAATAAATAGAGGCACTATTACATGTACTGGTAAGAAACAATCTTGGGGCACCTGGGTGGATCAGTTGGTTAAGTGTCTGACTCTTGACCTCAGCTCAGGTCTTGATCTCAGGGCTGTGAGTTCAAGCCCTGCATTGGGCTCTATGCTAGGTGTGAAGCCTACTTAAAATAAAATAAAAAAAAAAAAAAAAGAAAAAGAAACAATCTGAAGACATACTAGTAAATAAAAAAGGATAGGTGCAGAATAATGTGTAGAGTCTGCTTACATTTGAATAATAAAGTAAGATAAGTACACATATATGATAAGTACACATATATGGAATATCTCTGAAAGGACGCACAATTAGCTCTTCACTACATACCTCATATGTTTGTATTACTTACTCAAAAATAAAGTAAAATAAAATCTAACCACAGAGCCTCAAATATCAGCAAGATATGAAACAGAATGGGTAGTGGTTGTTATCTTCAATATAAAAAGGGCTTCCCTCAACTAAGAAAAAGAAAAGCTTGCCAAAAGAGAAGTGGATCCAAGACTGGGAATTAGCATTTCACAAGAATATATATATATATGGTTAACACATTTTTTAAATGTTCATCCTCCTTAGAAACTGAACAAATTAAAACCAAATACTATTTTACCCACCAGATTGGAAATTAAAAAAGTATTACACCTGACATTGGTGCACATACATGAAGTCGGTATGCTCATACTTCACTGGTGAGAGTTGGTTGTTACCTTTCTAGCCATACATACATCAAAAGCCTTAAGACATGCACACATACCCCTTTATCTCACCCAGCAATGCCAGATCTAGAAGAGAACCTGAGGAAATAATGCAACAAGTACCCCTGGGTGGCTTAGTCGTTAAGCGTCTGCCTTCAGCTCAGGTCATGATCCCAGGGTCCTGGGATCGAGCCCCGCATCGGGCTCCCTGCTCCACGGGGAGCCTGCTTCTCCCTCTCCCACTCCCTCTGCTTGTGTTCCCTCTCTCGCTGTGTCTCTCTCTGTCAAATAAATAAATAAAATCTTAAAAAAAAAAAAAAGTACAAAAAGATATATGTAACACGGATACTACTCACAGTTTTAATTAAAACAGCAAGTCATGGGAGGGAAGCCAAAGTTTGCTCATAAAAGACTAGTTAATAAATTATGGTACACCAAGTAGCTAAACTTAACTAAAAGTTAAATTTCTAAATAACATGTAAGAGTATTAAAAACTGTTCACAGTACCTGGGAGAAAAAAGATTAGCAAAAGAGAACAGCATATAAATTCTGATATAATGGGTGGGAGCAATAAATATACACCACAGGAGTCTGGAAAGACATATACCAAAATATTGATTGTTTCTGGGGGTAGATTATAGGTGATTTTTGGCTTTTCTTTTTACTTTTTGATTTCTCCCAAGTTTTTATATAATAAGCATATATTGCTTTTAAAATGAAGAAAAACAATAAATGGAGGAAATAATTGGGGGAAAAAACCACAGAAGATACAAAAATCCAGTTATTTGTAAATTACAAATGAAATCTAAATCTAAAAACTGTGTAGGGGGACAATTTTACATAGCAGTACAAATATTTATCAAATACAAAAGGGTAGAAATACTGCTTTATTTGAGAAACTTACATCCAAATTACTTTTATGTGTTTTAAAAAGTCCTAACAAGCATCCAAGAAGAAAACATATACAGCTTCCACAACAATAAGAACCAAAAAATAGGGCTGATGATTGCCCCAAATGATATTTCCTAAAAGAAAAAAAATGCAGTATTTAACTTTCCTTTTTGTGAGTCAGGGTAAGTGAACTGCACACATCATAAATAAAATTTTCTTACTTTACAAGGAGGAAGGACTGTGATCCTGTTTTTTATGCATATTAAAAATGAAATACAAAATCCACTCTTCTGAACAAGGTAAGGGAAAAAAAAAATCATTCTTTAACATTTCAATTCTCATGCTCGCTTCGGCAACACATATACTAACATTTCAATTCTCATGCAATGAAATCCAAAGGTCTGTTGAATCCGCCTTTTCGATTCATATATTGCCTATGATGAGAAGAGAAAACTCATTGTTTATTAAAAAAAAATTCCGGACTCCTCTTATAAAATAATAATAATAATATAAATCATCTTTAAATTGGCAAGGTCTAGGGTAAAAAGTATTCATGGTTATTTAATGCACACTTATTAAGGATATTATTTCACTTTCAAAATAACCTAAAGCCTTTCAGATTTCTTTGAAATCCAAATAGAAGTATGGAAATATACTCTGAAAATTATTTGGAAAGATTCTACAGACTTAAAAAAAAAAAAAGCTGAAAGGCCATATTTACAGGTAACAATAAGGAAATAGAGAAGAGCTCCAAAATAGGTACCCAGCAAGTAAATCCAACTAGTTCTCCTCATTAAGACTTTCTCTGAAAATAATTTTACAAAGGACCATTAAAGATGATTCTGGTCCTCACCTTAACTCACAGAATTCTCAGATCAAATTATACATATTCTAAGTTAATTGGAATATTAGTCTTTTATCAGTGGTAAAGGTTGAGAGAAAGGCATGTTTGAAGATGTCTTGACTTTTCAATTCATTAGGAATTCAGTGAGATTTCAGGTATGGATTGTTTTTTTCCTGTGGTATTAATAAAATATGCCTTAATATACTTATACTTATTATATTTAACAAAAATATATTTACAGTTGAAATCCTTACACAATCACTCACAGAATGGCTCTAATTTAAACCTATAATTATAATGAAATTAAAGTCTAAAGATTTGAGATTATGCTGTTCTGAAGAAAGAAAAATGTTGAGCTTTAAAAGATTGAAGCCTTCTCTGTAATAGTTAGTGGTTCACATGTAAACTGGAAATTATTTTAACACACCAGAATATAAGCAAAGAATATCAAGACAAGGGACTATATGGAAACTGCTACATTTCCTATAAATACAACTATCTCATAAATAAATACTTTCCCAAGCACCTAATTTATATCATTAGTTCAAACATAATAATGGGGGCTAAGCATACCTGTACTTCCTCTTCTGAGACACATTTATGGCATAAGCATTTACAGAGCCATCCACCTTTTTCCCCTAGAGAAAAGCAATAAACAAATATAAAAAATGGGAAGGAGGGCGCCTGGGTGGCTCAGATGGTTAAGCGTCTGCCTTCGGCTCAGGTCATGATCTCAGGGTCCTGGGATCGAGTCCCGCATCAGGCTCCCTGCTCCTTGGGAGCCTGCTTCTCCCTCTGCCTCTCTCTCTCTGTCTCTAATGAATAAATAAATAAAATCTTTAAAAAAAAAAAAATGGGAAGGATATATTAAATGCCTCAAAGAGCTGGATCCTATAGACATACTTAAATGGCAAAATCCATTTAAGAATGAGGAAGCCCAGGGGCGCCTGGGTGGCTCAGTCATTAAGCGTCTGCCTTCAGCTCAGGTCATGACCCCAGTGTCCTGGGATCCAGCCCCACGTCGGGCTCCCTGCTCGGCGGGGAGCCTGTTTCTCTCTCTCCCACTTACTCTGCTTGTGTTCTCTCTCTCTCTCACTGTGTCCTGTGTCTCTCTGTCAAATAAATAAATAAAATCTTTAAAAAAAAAAAAAAAAAAAAAGAATGAGGAAGCCCAGGGGCGCCTGGGTGGCTCAGTCGTTAAGTGTCTGCCTTCGGCTCAGGTCATGATCCCAGGGTCCTAGGATCGAGTCCTGTGTCGGGCTCCCTGCTCAGCGGGGAGCCTGTTTCTCCCTCTCCCACTCCCCCTGCTTGTGTTCCCTCTCTCACTATCTCTCTCTCTGTCAAACTAAAACAAAACAAAAAACAAAAAAAACTTTAAGAGTGAGGAAGCCCAATGAAAGAATTTTCAGATACTGATGATATTCCATGAACTCCCATGTATTACAACTCTGCTCCCATTTTTACAGTCATACATAATCTAAGATATTCAAATATTCAAGTCAACAAACTTTCATGGTATATATACTTATGTGCAAGGCATGCAAAGAAATAGGGTAGCAGAGCCTAACCTTTTTTGGTCCAAGAATTCTTTGAAACCAAATACCAGTTACGGATATTTTCTCTAGAAAAATTTAACTTATGACAGCTCATAGCTTTCTCAAATCACAGCTGCAACAGTCACCATTAATTCAGATCTCATTTCTTGCACAGGCCTTGAAATTTTGATTTTTAAATCACGAATCAGAATACAGGGGCGCCTGGGTGGCTCGGTCGATTGAGTGTACCACTCTTGGTTTCGGCTCAGGCCATGATCTCAGGGTCGTAGGATGGAGCATGGCATGGGACTCCATGCTCAGCTGGGGGTCTACTTGGGATTCTCTCCCTCTCCCTCTGCCCCTCCCACCTCCCCACTCTAAATAAATCTTTAAAAAAATCAGAATACAGAATAACAGATGCTAATGTTAAGTGTCACTTTTATCTTAGCCTTTCTTATGTGGTATCTACCCTCTTTTTCACTAATTCCTTTATAGGTCCTTTGATTTGGCCAAGTTAACTCATCATTTGCTGTTTCTCATATCTAAATTGCCTTCTCAACCCCCATCCAAGAACCCCAACCATCTGGTTCTTATCCATCATTCAAGGGCCAATTCAAGTGGTCCAGCTGCCAGAAATCACCCTCTACCCTTCCATAAAATGCTAACTGTGCTTCCCTCATAATACCTTCCATTTTCTACCTTGCATTATCATGATGCATATACATGATGTTACCTCCCGAGACTGAAAGCTTCTTGTTGGAGGGATATGGATGCAAGTCACCTTTGCATTCTCACATCCTAGGCCCTGAACTTGCAGGTGCTCAGAAAACAACTGTTAAATATATGAACACCACCGATTAATGCCATCTCTTTCATACACATACACACACACACACACGTGACCTCCAATTCCCTCCCTCCCTCCCCCATTATTACTCAAGGGAGTATACCCTAACTGCATAGCACACTTACTAGATATTTGTGTTAGGATAAAAAAAGGATTCTTATCCACTGCCCTGAAGTCACGCACAGGTAAGATACATATTTGAGGTGGAGCTAAAATAAATGTATTTGGGGGCACCTGGGTGGCTCAGTTGGTCAAGTGTCTGACTCTGACTCGTCAGGTCATGATCTGGGGGTTGTGGGATTGAGCCCTGTGTTGGGCTCCGCACTCAGCGGTTCTGCTAGAGATTCTCTCTCTCTCCCTTTGCCCCTCTCCCTGCTCACACTCTCTCCAAAAATGAATAAATATATCTTAAAAAAAAAATGTATTTGGTCTTACTTTTCTATTCCTGTTTTCACTACATTGTGGGGGTGTGGTGAGGAGAGTAGAATACTACTAGGTATATTACTTGAGGTGTACAGTTTTGCCCTCCCAAGAATAGGAAGTAGGTATGATTTGGAAAGACTGGCTTAGGAAAAAAATAAATGATGCTAACCATTTTAGTAAGTTCAATTCCTAAAGGATTATTGGTTTTTGAAAACTACTTGCAGAGCTGTGTATTATTAGCCTGTTTTGATTTACATGCTGAAATAGAAAATTATCCATTAATAAACATAACCAAACTTTGAAACATTCTAGAATGTGAAAATGGAAGGCAAAATAAGTGACTACATTTGCACATGAAAAGGTACCACCATAGATCTATGATGAAATATCACAAGATACACATTACTGAAAAGCAAATGAACTGAGAGGCTTAATAACTGATGGCCATGAAGCCAACTGCATACAAAGTAAATTAACATCCTTGTACATGTCCTTAAGAAAACAACTGACATCATTTGTTCTCATGGTACTCCTTAATTTTTATGGGATCTATGAATTCTTATCTATTTTTTCCTTTATAAACAAACACCTTCAGCATAGACTACAGTTAAAAGTATGGCTCCATTTTTACATCTGATTCTCAGAATTTCAAACTTAACAACAGGCAAAGGTAAACCCGCTGCCCCAGCCTCACCCCAAGAAAATAATTCTGACAGGTTCCCTTCCTGTTTTCTTCTAAAAACAGCAAAATTATAGTTGTTTTACTTTGGAGATATTTTTGTTCACCATATTAATACATATTAATGTATTAATATGTATTATATTTTATGTGTATAATATTAATGTGTACATATTAATAAACCATTTCACTTATAAAATACTCTTTGGAAAAACAAATTAAGAATTTGGTGTACTCAAGGAAAAAAAACTGATACATAAACTGCATTAAATTCCAAAATGGGAAATAACCATTTGTGAAAACAAGAGCTTATAATTTTTTTTTTTTTTAAGATTTTATTTATTTACTTGACAGAGAGAGAGAGAGAGAGAGTACAAGCAGGCGGAGTGGCAGGCAGAGGGAGAGGGAGAAGCAGGACCCCCACTGAGCAGGGAGCCTGATGCAGGCTCCATCCCAGGACCCTGGGCTGAAGGCAGATGCTTAACCGACTGAGCCACCCAGGTGCCCCAGAATTCGTAATTTTCTTACCTCAAAACAGTAATGCCTCAGTATTCCTCTTGAGTTATACACTGTCATACATGTGAGCCCTACATAATCACAACCATTAGTAAGAAACTTTTACAGCATCTACGATTAGCCCATTCCATTCAAAGATTAGGGGAAGTGGATTATTTTTGACAATTTTTCTTAAAAATCTCTATTTCCATTTACAAAACTACATGGACTTAAGATTCTAGAGAATGTTTTTAAACCATATTCTCAAAGAAAATATATATTCCTCCCACACATACTCTCCTTCTCTCTATTCTTACTAGCTCCCTCTGTCCCTTCTCTCCTCTTTCCACATCTTCTCTCCATCTCCCCTCCCCCCATTTGTCTTTCCATCACATCTCCCTATGTCTTTCTACTCTTTCCCCCCTCCTTCCCTATAATCCCTTCTCTTCATCTTCCTCTCCACAAACCCTCCCTCTTTTTCCTCCCCCACTTCCTTATTCTCTTCAGTATTATGATCAAGGCTAGACAGCATTCACTTTCCAATCCTTCCCCCTTCTGAGCTATGAGATATATACAGCTACCCAATGTCATCGTTCTCTGCAGCTGAACTTCATTCTTGTTTCACAGCACTTTCCCTTCCCAGAACCCTTTCTTGGTTAACCCTATCCCCCAGTCTTTCAGCCTGTCACTTTGGAGTCACCACTGACTACTCACTCCCACTACCTTGACAACCACCACCACCAACTCTGGCTCCTGAGTAGACTCAATATTCTGGCCTCAGTTCAGGCCTTCATCATCTTTCACTTGCATGGCCCAGCAGTTCTCCCTGCCTCCAATCTAACCTGACTCCCATCTGTCCTCCATGTTGTCCTGGCTCATCTTTCTAAACGCACGTATCATTGCTTCCTCTCCTCAACACCTAAAGAATTAACTCTAAATTCCTTGGTATGTCTAAGAGTATCAAAAGCTTCCACAATCTGCTTCCTATCCCACTTTCTAGCCTCATTCAGAGCCACCAGCCTATCAGCACCCTTTTACCAGTCACTGAATTTGAAATTCCCACAATACACTATGTTCCTTCATGCCTACATATAGCATTTTCATGAGTTCTTCCTTCTACTTCAAATGATCTTCCTCCTCTTCATCTGATCACCTTGAAGATCAAACTTAAACATCAGGCAACACTCCCTGAATTCTAATGGCAGCTCAGTGCTTCCTTCTCTGTGCTCTCAATGCCCTTCACACAGATACTTCATGTCTTCTAAAGGAAAAAACTTGTATGAATGGAAGAAATTATAAGCAACATTAAAAGAATATGGAAAAATGTGACAGTAATAATGGATTAATTCAAATCAGAATGTTTAACTGGCTATGTGTTTTACTTACTTTGGTGGAGTCAAAAGAGGCAAATCCCATTAATTTCATCATTTCTATTTCTTCCTCTGTTTTGCCCTCTAAGTCCTCCTCTGCAAAAAATAACACAAAAATACAAATTTTTTTAAAACTCTTTCATTTTATATATAGGCATCCCACCTTCCCAAAGTTTGTGGTACCCCACTTTGCTTTTAGAAAAGACCTACATTAGGGGCACCTGGATGGCCTAGTTGGTTAAGCGTCCGATTCTTGGTTTTGGCTCAGGTCATGATCTCGTAGTTGTGGGATCCAGCCCCGTGTCGGGCTCCGTGTTCAGTGCGGAGTCTGCTTCAGATTCTTTCTCCCTCTCCCCCTTCCCGCTTGTGCTCGCTCATGCACATACTCTCTCTCTCTCTAAAATAAATAAAAAGACCTACATTAGTACTTTTTTTGCTAACCAAAAGAAATGTGAAGAGGATATTTCCTTTTAAGAAAAAAAGCAATTACTGTACCAATGTAGGTCTTTTGTAAAAGCAAAGTGGTGTACCACAAACCTTCAGAAAGCATGGGATACTCTTTGCTTTATGCCATTTCAGCTTAGGAAAGGTTTCATAGGAAGGCTCTACTTTGTACCAAGGGGTGGGGGGACAACGACATGTGTATATAAAAAGAGAGCTGTCAATAGATTAATAGTTACTCCAGGGTGCCTGGGTGGCTCAGTCAGTTAAGTGTCTGCCTTTGGCTCAGGTCATGGTCCCAGGTCCTAGGATTGAGCCCCACATCGGGCTCCCTGCTCAGCAGGGAGTCTGCTTCTGCCTCTCCTGTCTCTCCTCTCTGTTCATGTTCTCGCTTGCTATCTCTCTCTCAAAAAAAAAATACATAAAACCTTAAAAAAAAAAAAAATAGTTACTCCACCTCAGCAGCAGAGAACACACAAAACAATTAGCTAAAGGACTAGGAAATTGGGAAAAAAATTCCTCTTCAGTTTGGACACAATGTAACTTAAGATGCACGGAGGGAATACACTCTACATCCTCCATGAGAAGAGACTGCTTAAAAGGACATGCTTGGAGCCTTTGGGCAGGACCACTTTTAATATCAGATACGACACTAGTTTTGAAGGTACTTCCAAAATAGAATATTCTCATGTTTTTAACTGGCCTTCTTATATCAGGAGCACCACAGATAACCAGCAACTAAGATACAATAACAAAATCTCAAAACCATATGAACACTATAAAAAATTTAATATTTAAATGTTCCCAAATTATACTTTTATAATTTTATCATGACTAAAGTTATATGAACAAGGCTGTATTTTTCCTACAGTTATTTATCTAATAACATTACCAGTAATCTGGCGTTCTTTGCTCTTTGTTTCTTTTGTTTCTTTCTTTTCCTCATCTCTTCTTTCTTTCAGTCGAGAAGGGGAAGGAGATGTGGATCTATGTCGTCTTGGGGATCTAATATTTAATAAGTAAAGATATCAGAAGCAGAGACATAACTGGTGACGTGTTGATTGATAAATATATACACAAGCTCCTAAAAGGTAAAGGCTGAACAAAAGCCAGGCTCCAGAGAACCAGGAGTCCATTCCGCATAGCAGAACAAGGCCTAGGCCCTGACTGTTAATGAAAAACCAGAAATATAATTTATTGCTTTAATCATCAGTCTTAGTACAGCTAGGGCTAAAAAAATTTTTTGTAAGGCAGAAAAAGAAAAGTTTCTAACAATTACAAATACACAAAAAGTTGACTTAAACAGCAATTGATACTTAATAAGAATCAAGAGTCAGTTTCTAAGGTTCTTTCAAGATCTAACAATCTTGTTTATATATCTGAGTAAACCTTCATCACCAAAAAGTTAGTAAAAACAAAACAGGGCCACCTGGCTGGCTCAGTCCCTGGAGCATGTGACTCTTGATCTCAGGACTGTGAGCTGGAGCCCCAAGTTGGGTATAGAAATTACTTATAAAAATGAAATCTTAAAAAAAAAAAGAAAACCAAAATCAAAAAACCCCAAAATACAAAATCCTCATTTCCTACTCCTGCCAAGCACCACGCTAGTATTTTTCATATATTATTTCTCATTTCTTCCTCAAGGCAACTCTACCGCAAAGAGAGTGTGATGAACCCCATTTTACCAATGGAAATGTTGGGTTTAAAATAAGGTGGGCTTAAGTTCCCCTCATTTCATGAAACTGTAAATCCCTTGTGATAAAAAAAAAAAAACTAAGGGCAGCGACTAGTTTCTTTGGGACTTGTAGTAAAACTTCAGGTTTTTTTCCCTGCACTCACCTGGAGCGTCTTCTGTGCGGGGATCGAGAGCGGCTCCTTCGCCGATCTCTCTCCCGGGACCGGGACCTTTCTCGGCGCCTGCGTTCTCGCTCACGGGATGTGGACCGGGACCGCCTGCGCTCTAATACAAACACACAAAATCTTTTTGCAGAGGCAAAATATTACCTCAAATATCTAGGGCTGCGCCGTCCGATGGAAATATAATGCCAGCCATTTCTAGTAGTCACATTAAAAAAGTAATAAGACACAGGTAGAATTAATTTTAACATTATTTGACCCAATATATCCCAATCATTATCATTTTGCCATGTACTCGATATGAGAACTGAGATATTACTTCTTTTTGGTATTAATAGGAAATCTGGAGTGTATTCTACACTTAACTAGCACTTCCTAATTCGGACTGAGCACATTTTAAGTGCTCAAGAGCCATATGCGGATCGCGGCCTCATTCAACTTTTTACAAAATCAAGTTGAAGGTGATAAAGACTAACCAGAGGAGGAAGAACCGAGGGTCTAAGTTGCATCTCCTGATCGAAGTCCGGTTCTTTACATCCCACTGCCTCATTTATGGGGGTGGGTGCCAGAAGATATTACGAGGTGAGCTCCCTGGACGCAAAATTCTAAATATCGATTTTCCTATTATATAAATTGGGAAGGAAACTAACATTGAGCATTCAAGAACTAGGCATTACCACATGCTGAGTGTTATGGAATGTGACATTAATTCTCACATCAGTTTTTTAAAGATAGGCAGTACTACCCCCAATAATTATAGGAATTCGGTCTCAGAAGGGCTGGATGACTTGCACAAGGCCACCCAGAAATTAAGTGAGGGAACCGTGGTCTGATTCTAAATCCCTCAGTCACAAGTATAACAAGTTATTGTATGAGGCTGACAAAGAGTCCGCGAAACTCTTAGAGGAAGGAAAACTGCCTTCAAACCGGAGGGCTGAAGAGTAAAGGGCTCAGGTCTTTGTCCCCCCCTCCTCCATCCAACCCCACTCTTCTCCTCAGGAGAAAAGGGCCCTTCTCTCCGCTGCGTTCGTTCTTGGGGTGAGAAGAAGGAGGGGGGCCTCGCCTCCGACCAAGCCCCAGACCAAACTCCCTCTGGACTCACCCCTCCGTGGGGAGCGGCTGCGGCTGCGACCCATTCGGAATCTTCCGCCACCTCACCCTACCCCGGAAACGACTGCGCAACAACTTCCGGGAAGGCAGTGTACTGAATTTTCACCGCCGACTGGAAAACGTAGAAACGACTCTGGAGGGTTCCGGCTTCTAAAGAAGTGAAGCTGAACTGAGCTTGCTTAGAATCGTGCAGCCTGCCGGGGTGCCACAATTTCTGAGCCCAGACGTTGTCACCAGGGAGTCTCTAAAAAGCTCCATACAAGCCACATAGCCCAATTTTCGAGTCCTGCTTGCAGATGCTGCTTGCCACCAGAAATTAAGGCCAGATACCAGAAGCCATAGACTCCAAACAAGCCCCCCATGACCCAGTTTTCCACCGCTTTGGTCTAGTTTAGCGGCCGTGCTAACCCTCCACGTGGCCTCCGGATCATTGACATCTAATAGGAGTAACAGAAAACACAGCTACCAGTGCCATGATAGATCTGACTGCACTCATTTAAGGGAAGAGAATTGGCACTCTCATTCTGAGAAGTCTCCTCTCCCCTCAAAAGCTGTGAGGTCTGCTTGCTTACCATCCCCTTAATTCCCTTAACCCCATAAAACCCTGACAGGAGACTTAATAGGAAAAAGGTACCTTTAGAGCATGAGCTCCCCTTCTCTATTCTCTAGCTACTGAATAAATTACCTGGTTGCCCTCAAATACTGTTTCGTTATTTGGCAAACGGTATTGAGTAGAAAAAACAAAAACAAAAACAAAAAACCCTGCCACTTTGGTAACAAGATTCTGGTGAGAACAGAGTTTTCATCTCTGCTCATCTAGCCTCACTTTCCCGGTGGCTTCTTAATCTTCTTTGTCCACAATGGGCTTTAAAATGTGCTACCTGATATTCTCTAAAGGTCTGATAAAAGCTGTATACCCTCCACCCCAATACAGTTCTCATTTTCCCATTTTTCTTTCCAGTTCTTGCCCACAGGCATAGAATAGTTTATACCAAACCAATTCTAGACAGAGAATACACAAAGTTTATGTCCACACAGGGAAGCACTATGGTGGGTCAGGAGCCAGGAGCAAGGGGAAAGCATGGGTGAGAGCCTTTATTGTGGTTTTTGCAGGAAGGAATAGCAGAGGCAGGGTACACATAAGAGGTTTTGTTTGTTTTTTAGAGAGGGGGAGCGAGGAGAGGGATGGAGGAAGAGGAAGAGAGAGACTCTCCATGCCCAATACCCCGCCAAGCCTGATGCAGGGCTGCATCTCATGACACTGAGATCATGACCTGAGCCAAAATTGAGTTGGATGCTTAACTGACTGAGCCACCCAGGCTCCCCAAGCTAAGAGATTTAAGATTGGATAGAAAAGTTTCAGTGGGCTTTGGGATGTAGTGGCTATCCTGAGTTGTTTGGTACCTGGCCCCGGGGTCATTAGGGCAGAGCAATATTACCTTGGCTTGTTAAAGTTTGATAAAGAAGGTGATTGGAGGGTTTGGGCTTTTATTGGCTAGAAGGAGAGACATTTGCTATCTCTAGGAACAGTTAGCCCTGGGAAGGGCAGTCTCAGCAAGGCCCCAGATGACAAAAAATAAAAAAATTAAAAACCATGATTAATACAGTTTTCACACAAACATTTATTGCACACCTATATACCAGATGATTAATCAGTGAAAAAAACACAAATCCGCTCTTGAGTAGCTTGCAGTCCAGTGAGGGATACACACAAGTAAATAGCATGCGAGTGCATTGATAGGGGAAGAATTAGATATTGTGAGGGCACAGGACAGGTCCCTAACTGGTTTTGAGGGGAAGAGTTGTCAAGAAGTTTCCAAGAGGAAATAATGTTCAAACAAGACCTTAAGAAGGAGTTAGAAATTAGCCAGGAGAAATGGGGTGACATTTGTGGGGAGAGATGGAAGAGATTTTCCAGCAGTAGAGGAGTCTGAATGTGTGAGGGCAAGAGGCATGGGAGAGGAAATACAAAGGCTGAAATAGGCTTGTAAACTATGGTAAAGAGTTATTCTAAGGCAAAGGCAATAGGGAGTTTTTGAGGGCTTTTAAAGATGGGAGGGAATCAGATTTGAGTTTATTCAGAGAACACTTAATGTGGATACTTGACTAGAGGGGGAATATAATAGGAGGCTGGTAAAATAATCTAGACTGGAAATTACAGTGGCATGTACTAGAATGGTATCAGTAGATAAAGTGGAAAGTGGCTGAATTTGAGAAATAGTTGCTAAAACAGGAAAAACGTGGGGATTTTGGATAAAGATGATGAGGGAATTAGAAGATTCAAGAATGACATGCAGGATTCCGGCTTGTTACACTGGATCGTTAGATGGTAGCATCACTTGCTAATAAGATAAGGCATATATGATAAATTCAGGAGAAAGATAATGTTCAGATCTGGACATGCTAATTTGAGGTGCCACTTTGAACACTCAGGAGGATTAGCGTTCTAGTCCTCTAGATGTGTATCTGAAGCTCATTAGAGATCCAGGCTGGAACTACAGAAAAATGAATCATCAGAGGGGTGCCTAGGTGGCTCAGTTGGTTAAGCATCTGCCTTCAAGTCAGGCCATGATCCCAGGGTCCTGGAATCCAGCCCCATGTTGGGCTCACTGCTCAGCGGGCAGTCTGCTTCTCCCTCTGTCCCTCCCCCTTGCTTGTGCTTGCTCTCTAATAAATAAAATCTTAAAAAAAAAAAAGGGAAATCATCAGAATATAGATGTTCATTTGAAGCCGTGAGTGCATGAAATCACTTGGTGCAGGCTCAGGACAGAAAAGGGCCTGGAGACAGCCAGAGTAGGCTAAGATGAGTCACTGAAAGGAGACTAAAGGAGTGGGCAGAGAAACAGAATGAACCGGGTGAGTGTGATGTCAGAGAAGTTTAAGAGAAGGCTGCTTTTTAAGGAGGCAAAGTGGTAAGTTTTAAGTGTTACTGGAAAAGAATGAAAAAAATACATCTAACTTACAGAATTTAGCAACAAAGTCTCTGTTGACTCAGACGTTTTAGTGGAGTTGAGCTGTGCATGGGTTTTGAAGTGGAGACAGAATTTGGAGAAACTGTATGAGAAGTTTAACTGATGCAGGGCAAAATACGGCAGTGGGTGAAGGTAAATGTTTGGTTTCTCAAAGATATGAGAAACTTAAGCACATTTAAATATTGGTGTGAATGAGCCAGTATAGAGAAAAAAAAAAAGTAAAGATAATAGAAGAGAAAGGGAAAAACCAAAGGAATAAGTTCCCTAGTGGAGATTAAATCTTATCTGGGGAAAAAAATGGTGTGTCTCCAAAAGTCTCCTTCCCCTTTAAAATGTGGGACAGAAATTGGGTTCTGCTAGGGCTTCCTTACTTACTGATCAAATTGCCTTCTCTCAGGATGTAGGTTATCCAGCACTGTATATCTTTCAGCACTGTATCTGGAAGAAAATCCTTTATATTTCTGATGAATAGTTTGAGGTACCCTCATTCCATTTTAATGGAATTCAAGTGGAGTAGGGTCAACACTTGTTGACACACTTGCTTTTAAGTTCCCTCCCCAACAGTACTTTTTCAATAAAGGCAAACTGTACTTAAAGTATGTATATACCTTACATAAGAACCAACATTAACGGGGCGCCTGGGTGGCTCAGTCGGTTAAGCGGCTGCCTTCGGCTCAGGTCATGATCCTGGAGTACCGGGATTGAGTCCCGCATCGGGCTCCCTGCTCAGCGGGGAGTCTGCTTCTCCCTCTGACCCTCCCCTCTCTCATGCTCTCTGTCTCATTCTCTCTCTCAAATAAATAAATAAAATCTTCAAAAAAAAAAAAGAACCAACATTAACAATCTGTGATTGTCCGCAAATGTACTAATCTCTAGCCTTGGTTAAATTTTGTTTTACTTTGCTAGTTCTATTTTTTAAAAATCACCAGCTTTTACAAAAGTATCCTACTTTATCATTACATGTGGGTGCATGCTGTTGAGTCAGTAATCTACCCCCCTAAATTAGATGCAGTCTGACCTCTAGTTAACAGTGATTGATGATGTTTGAGGCTTTTTTTATACCCCTGCACCTGGACCCTGGGAAAAATGTCAAACTCTCTGGCTGAGGAGGAAGTGTACTGTCTTTTGTTTTTTAGGTCCATATTGCTTTAAATTATGAATCAACATTATCATTACAAGTATCTGATCTAATCTACCATTGGCACCCCTGGCTCTATCATCTATTATTAACATGGGTTCATCTTTAAGGGAATATAACTTTTGACATAGTTTCAACATTAATAGTTCAATATTCTGGACCAACTGTTCAACAAAACTTTCTGCAATGATGGAAATATTCTATATCTGCACTGTCCAATACTGTAGCCACTAGTTACATGTGGTTACTAAGCACAATGTGCCTAGTGTGACAGAGGAAGTAAATTTTAACTTTTATTTAATCTTAATTAACTTAAATTTAAATAGCTACAAGGGCTCCTGGGTGGCTCAGTTAAGCATCCGACTCTTGATCTCAGCTCAGGTCTTGATTTCAGGGTCTTGAGTTCAAGCCCTTAAAAATGGGATGAGCACTGAGTGTTGCCATCACTAAATTCTACTCCTGAAACCAGTACTACACTGTATGTTAACTAACTTGAATTTAAATAAAAATTTTTAAAAAATAGCCACAGTGACCCTTGGTAACCTCACTTTTGCACCTGATTTTGAAAATTATTCATATATAATGGTAATCCCATTAAAAGACTTAAAATGTGATAAAACGTTAGCCACTGAACACTTAATAAAAAGCTAGTGACTACCACTGTTCATTTAATTTTGCCTGTACCTTGCTAAGTTTCAAGGCAAATCCATTAAAAAAAAAAAAAAGGTACGTTCATATTCCTCTTTGGCATGAGACTCTAGAATATTTTCTCTTAAGGACCTCTTCTTTACTGATAACAAAGTTAACTGATACTAATAACCAAGTTACTGATAATAATTATTAATGGGTAAATATCATTTTCTAGCCTTAGAAGCTTAAAAAAAAAAGACTTGGCAATGGCTATAAGGCAAAGGCAGACAAACACAAAATCTTTCATATATAATGGTTTACATGATACTTCAGCTGACATTATTAATACTTTATGGAAAATATTCCTATTGAAAAGAATGAAAAATTGATGCTAAGGAAATAAAAACAAAAGCAGATCTCTACTATCAGTAGCTGACAATTACCAATTTCTCAGATAAGAATACAACCTACTTGTGATTGAAGAAGTAGTTATTATTTGTGGACAACGTAAGCAATTTGGCTAGGAAAGAACCAAAGGAAAGGAACCATAAATAATTCAAATTGGGTTAATTTATATAATGAAATGAAATAGTTAATTTTATGCACTAATACACTCAATCTTTCTCTTTACTCCCAATATTTCTAAAAATTCAATTAATCACAGAATTCAAATTAAGGTTGTTACTTATAGTTTTTAGCAAGGAACCTCTGATGCTAGAATAAGATAGAAAAAGAAGTATCTCATGAAAGAGATATAATTATAGCCAAATATAAAAATAAGAAAAGCAGACTTTATATAGCTAAATTATTATATTTAAAACACTTAAACTACAGTTGGGGGGGGGCATTTAAAAGGTTCCTTTAAGTCAAAGAGGATGAATTTTGAAAGGAGAAAAGCAATTTATGAACCTATGGACATATTACTGGGGAAGAAAAACTATCAAATTCCAAAAGTTAAATCTAATTGGAAAAAAATCTAACTAGAAAGAAAAAAATTCTGTTTTCAACTAAGTTTTGTGTCCATTTTATATAAGAGCTTATTTATTCTTTTTCCAAATGGGTATTTATTATTTGTACAGATACATAAAAATGATTCCCAATTTTTAAAATATACTAAAAATATACATTAACCACAAAAAGCATTTACTCTGACTGGAAAGAAGATGAGCATGGCTATTTGCAAAATAGCAGTAAACATAAGAAGCAAACATATAAATCATGACAAGTGTACATCCCATTTTTGACAAAAATAAGTTCTATTTTTACATTATGCTTTATTGTAAGCTTCTGTATGAGATCCTCCGACCTTATTTACATATACTATGAAATTTCTATTAGCATGTATAACTCAAAGGCACTCAATTCAGAGGTTATAAGGTCCTGAGCTTAAGTAGGAAATAGGATTCCCAACCAAAATTTGAACATAAATAATTCTGAAGATCAGAGAATATGAAAATGTTTAAAGTGTAATATTTGGTACATAAATAATCCATGACCTAAGAATAAAGTACAGAATGTCAAAGAAAAGACCATGTAAGGCAAAGAAATATCCTCAGGTTCAAACTGATTTTCTCCCCCATTCAAGTTCATTTGAAAGTATAAAGCTGATTTTGTTAAAAATCCTAAGAAAGCTAAATTAAAAGCAAAATAAAATAGCATGAAAATGCTTATGTTAAATAAAAAGTTCCCCAGCTTAGTCTCCAAAACCACAAAAAAGTATTTAATGATTAAAAACAAGCACAGCTTGAAGGGTATCAGAGTATGAGGAGGAATCATAAAGAGCAGTTGAAAAAATTAAAGGACAGCTTCAAATGCACCAACTGAAAGAGCATTTATAATTAGCCATTCAAATTGTTCCTTTAGCGTTCTTTTAGCCAAATAAAAATAAATTTACAGATAGATAACTGATGTTCACTAACATAGGTAGGATCAAAGTTTAAACTAAAAATTAAATCTATATTAGGCTGCAAAGTGAAATTTACCTACAGCGGTTGTCTTCTGATGCTTAAAAATTAAAAGCACAAGTCAACATCTTTATAACAGAAATGGTTTGACAGGTATTTTCTTGGCTTTAAAACGTTTTTTTTTTTTTTTCATGTATGCACAGAAATGTAATGAGCATAAGAATAGTCTTCTGTATTATCTGTACAGTTCATAAGGCCTTTGTCATTGTTAGTCACCTTAGATGTGAATATCAGTAGGGCCATTAAATTAAAGCTGGCCGAAAAAGTTTTCAAAGTAAGGAAGTTGCAGTTGTTTCCAACTGATGAGATCCTCAGTTTTCTGGATTTTCTGGATGACGATTATTTTCAGTTCTTTTTTCTGGTGATATATACAGGAAGTTACAGCAGATGTATAAAGGGAAGATCAGAAGCCTGCTATCCAAGTTCATCACTACTTGTTCCTATAAAACAAATTTGGAGCTTTAATGACAAGACAAACAGAAAACAGAAAACCATACTGTTGAACTGAGTAAACTAAAGGAGATCATATGGTGGTTAAGAGCTTGCATCTGAAGTCTCAAAGTCACCGTTCTAATCTTGAAACTCCCACCTACTAGCTGTGATGCTGGACAAGTCAATGACTTGTCAACTGCAGCTTCCTTACTGTAAAATAAATAAAAGTACTCACCTCACATGATTATAGTGAGGATTAAATGACACAATGCACATAGAGGACTCAGCAAAGCCAGCCATGTATGAAGTACTCAGTAATGGTAGTTATTTTCATTATTGAAAAATTTCTATCAACTACCTACGTATCTTATGAACAGATATAGTCAAGAAAAATATAGCAATTTGGCTTCATTTCCTGATGGCCTGTAGGTATAGCAAATAAATGGGAAGAACGTGGCAAGCCATTATTAGCACTAACAAGCATGGTTCCCACGTTCCCACTCTTGTCTATGATTTTCCACTATCTCTAATGCAAACATATTGTCTCTTGGAATATAAAATACATTATCATGTAATATCAATTTCAGGCTCAGTTACATCAGCACACATGAGAATGCCTTGAAATCTCACAGAGACAAGAGTTGATCCTATATTTGAGAGCCACAAATGTAACCATCTCTCATTCTACAGATCTCCATTTGGAACCCTGTATGAACAGCATTTGGTGAACAGCGTAAGTCTTCAGAGGAAAAGGAGCAGCACTGGAACTTCTACTTTCTGAATACTTAGATATATTCTCTGCAGTAATATACATTGGTTTTGCCTTATTTTATATATTTTGAAGAACATACTATTAAACACTATTTAAGCCTCAAGTTTTTGATTTTTTACTAAGGAAGATGCTCCTACAATGAAGAGAGACTAACATACTGGAATATTTGAATGACTGATGTAGGCTTAACTGGACATAGCTTCTGTATTGGGGGAAAAGCAAGGTAAATTGGATAAGGAAGGTAAGGAACACACACACACACACAAAGTGGAAGCAGAGAAGCCCATATATCACAGCATCAGACAGAGTGACAGCATCCTCCTAGGTTTCCATTTCTACTTCCAGACCGTTTTTCTCCATCTTCGTTTACAAATCTCTGCTTCTCTGAGCTTCACCTCCTGTTCTGTACAGAGCTCTATTACTTCCCCACATTCTTCATCTAGGTCTAAATTCCAAGATCTATACATCTAACTCTCTAGTGGAAATCTTCACTTAGACATAAAGCAACTCCAATTCAAACCATCAGCTACTGGCTACCACCTCTTCTTTACAGGCCATCTATACTTTCACTCTTGTAGTTTGGCTTTGACTCGCCATCCCAGCTCTTAAATGTCTCACCAGGTTACTTTTTTTGCTCATCCCTCAAATACCAGTATCCCCTAGGTTTCTGTCCTGTTAGATTCTCTACACATTTCCTGGAGGCTATCTCATCCAGTCATTATTTCTAGCCCAGGCATTGCTTGTAAACCCCAGATCCATTTATCCACCACCCAGCACACTTTCATCTCAATGCCCTCAAATTAAATATGGCTTAAACTGAATTCATCATCTTTTCACCTGCAGTCTGTCATGTTCATTTTCCTTCCTATACTTCAAATCAAAGGAATAAGTACTATAAATCAAGTTGCCCAAGTCAGAATACTAGGAACTATTTTTAAAAAAGGTTTTATTTATTTATTTGTCAGAGAAAGAGAGAGAGCACAAGTAGGGGGAGTGGCAGAGGGAGAAGGAGGCTCCCCACTGAGCAAGGAGTCTAATGTGGGACTCGATCCCGGGACCCTGGGATCACGACCTGAGCCGAAGGCAGACGCTTAACTGAATGAGCCACCCAGGCAACCCTAGGAACTATCTTTAACTACTCTCTCATCTTCACACAATTAGGCACCAAATTCTATCAACTGCACTGCTTTATTTCTAGAACCCATCAACGTTTCTTCATCCCCATTGCTACCTTCCTTAAGGTTTTCATCCTTTATCTGGATTATAACAATAGGTTCTAAATCATCTTTCACCTATTACCATGTCTCTAATCCTTCTTACACATTGCTGAGATCCTTCACCTAATGCAAATCTAGTCTGCAAAGTCCTGTAAGATAGAGAGCTATAAAACAGGGGCACCTGGGTGGCTCAGTCATTAAGCGTCTGCCTTCAGCTCAGGTGGTGACCCCAGGGTCCTGGGATCAAGCCCTGAGTTGGGCTCCCTGCTCAGTGGGAAGCCTGCTTCTCCCTCTCCTACTCCCCCTGCTTGTGTTCACTGTCTTGCTGTCAAATAAATAAAATATTAAAAAAAAAATTTAAACTGAATCAGCTCTGGGCGCCTGGGTGGCTCAGTTGGTTAAGCGACTACCTTCGGCTCAGGTCATGATCCTGGAGTCCCTGGATCGAGTCCCGCATCGGGCTCCCTGCTCAGCGGGGAGCCTGCTTCTCCCTCTGACCCTCCCCCCTCTCGTGTACTCTCTCTCTCTCTCTCTCTCTCATTCTTGCTCTCTCAAGTGAATAAATAAATCTTTAAAAATAAATAAATAAATAAACTGAATCAGCTCTTTAAAAAAAAAAAAAGATAGCTATAAATTATACAAAAATTGGGGGCACCTGGGTGGCACAGAACCTAGCACATGGCAGGGACTCAAATGTTTGCTGAATGAACACTCAAGGAACACTTGAAATACAACTATTATATTGGCCTGGTGTTTTTGAATCTCTGGCTGCTTTGAGCCATGACAGTATTTTTTATGAAGTTCCAGGTAGAAAGTAAAGATAGCCATTGTTCATGCAGCTCCAGAGGGTGCCAGGGGGACTAACAAAGTTCTATTGAAGGCAGATCTGAACTTTTCTTATTATGTATCTACCTTCTCAAATACTATCTACCATGTGTGAGAGAGTCTGCTCTCTGTTGCTAGAATTGCAACAAGTGGAGGATCCTCTGTCAAAATGTTGTTAAAGGAATTCTCATACAGGCTATGTGAGGTCAGAACTATGTGAGGTTACAACTATCACTCCAAGGTTCCTTGCAGTGCTAAATTCTCATGTTCTGTACGAGGCTCTTCAGTTGAAGAAAACGGCTAGCTTCTAATAATTAATGTGAACTACAGACTCTGAACTTTTTATTAAAAAACAGTATGTCCCTTGGAATGGTGGTTAGTTTTAATAGAAGTAAACTTCCTTAGTATTTTTTTTTAAGATTATTTATTTGAGAGAGAGAGAGAGCATGCACGAGAGCGAGCGTGTGTGCCAGTGAACATGAGCAGGCGGAACAACAGCAGGGGGGAAGGAGAAGCAGGCTCCACGCTGGGCAGGGAGCCTGATGCCGGACTTGATCCCAGGACCCGGGACCATGACCTGAGCTGAAGGCACTTAACTGAGTGAGCCACCCAGGTGCCCCTAAACTTCATTAACATTTTAGGACCTCTCATGTTACTTTTTGAAAATGGTTTACTTTCTTATCATGACATTTTGAAACTTCTGCATGCATGTGATATATGAAGAAACAAATGGCTTTAGAGTTTGGGAACATAAGAGATGCTTGCTACTTTAGAAATCTATTGCGCTAGAGGATAATGTTCTCTTAATATTCAGGAGCTATGCAGACATACTGGATTATCTTCAACGTGTTTGCTATTTTAAAAAAAATTTTTTTTTTAAAGATTTTATTTTTTTAAAAGATTTTATTTATTTATTTGAGAGAGAGAGAATGAGAGAGAGCACATGAGAGGGGGGAGGGCCAGAGGGAGAAGCAGACTCCCTGCCGAGCAGGGAGCCCGATGCGGGACTCGATCCAGGGACTCCAGGATCATGACCTGAGCCGAAGGCAGTCGCTTAACCAACTGAGCGACCCAGGCACCCAAGATTTTGTTTATTTATTTGACAGAGAGAGAGAGATAGTGAGAGCAGGAACACAAGCAGGGGGAGTGAGAGAGGGAGAAGCAGGCTTCCCGCCGAGCAGGGAGCCCGATGTGGGGCTCGATCCCAGGACCGGGACCCTGCCCCCCAAATCAAATTGTTTCCTTTTTTTTGGTCTTAGTTACACTTCTAATAAAATGGGGGTAAATTATGCATATGTGAACACAGTATTTCCATCTCTACCTTCAAAAAACTTTTTTTTTAAAAAAAGATTTTATTTGACACAGGGGCGGGGGAGAGGAAGCATAAGCAGGGGGAACAGAGGGGCAGAGGGAGAAGCAGGCTCCACGCTGAGCAGGGAGTCCGATGTGGGGGCTCTGAGGCTCAATCCCAGGACCCTGGGATCACGACCAGAGCTGAAGGCAGCTGCTTAACCGACTGAGCCACCCAGGTGCCCTCAAAAAACTTTTAAACCGATCTTTAAATCAAATGTTAATTCTACTTAAGAATTTTCAAGAGGATTCAAAAGACAAATACTATAACCAAACAACAGAAAAGTAATCAAACATACCTGATCCTTTTCAAGTGTAAGTATTTGATAGCCAGTTGTTCTACTACATACTAGTTTTCCACTACTATCAAAAGAGGCCAAACGTAATCTAGGATTAAAAAAACAAACAATACAAATAAAAAAAATAAACATTTTTTTTTAAGTAATCTCTACACCTAACGTGGGGCTCAAACCCACAACCCCAAGATCAAGAGTCGCATGCTCCACTAACTGAGCCAGCCAGGTACCCCTAAACATATGATTTTTTTAACCACAGATTAATTTAAACAAGCCCTCCTTCACTTTAATATTTACTTTTCTCTTCCATATTCTTTTATTTGATAAAAGATTTTAAGAAGTCTTTTCAAATTCTAAACTGATCCTCTTGGAGATATGTAAGCTTATGCTATTATACAGACCTGGGATATAAAATAATTCATAAATGTCTTTTTTATTGTGGTAGAATATACATAAAATTTACTATTTTAACCACTTCTAAGTGTATAGTTCTCAGCATTAAATATATTCACACTGTTCTGCAATCATCAGTGTCATCCATCTCCAGAACTTTTTCATCTTCCCATCTGAAACCCTGTACCCAGTGAACACGAATTCCCCATTTCCCCTACCTCGGCCCTTGACAACCACCATTCTAATTTCTCTGTCTATGAACTTGTCTACTCGAGGTACCTCATATGAGTAGAATAATACAGTATCTGTTCTTTTGTGACTGGCTTATTTCACTTAACATAATGTCATCAAGGTTCATGTTGGTGCATGTGTAAGAATTTCCTTCCGTTTCAAGGCTGAATAAAATTCCATTGTAGATACGGACAATATCTACATGGACACCCGTTGATGGACACTTGGGTTGCTTCCACCTTCTGGCCACTGTGAATAGTGCTGCTGTGAAAATGAATGTACCAATAATATCTGTGCCAGTCCCTCCTTATAATTCTTTTGGGTAAATACCCAGAAGGGGAATTGTTGGATCATATGGTAATTCTATGTTTAATATTTTGAGGAAACGCCATTTCATTTTCCATAAAGGATATACCATTTTACATTCCCATCAGCAATACACAAAGGTCCAATTTCTCCACATCCTCATCAACACTTTTTGTTTTTGATAATAACCATCCCAATGGGTTTGAGGTGGTATCTCACTGTGACTTTGATTTGTGTTTCTCTAATGATTAGTGATGTTGAGCATCTTTTCAAACATGAAAAGATGCTTATTGGCCATCTGCATATCTTCTTTGGAGAAATGTTTATTTAAGTCTGTTGCCCATGTTTGGATGAGGTTGTGTTTTTGTTGTGGAGTTCTCTAGATATTCTGGATATTAGTTCCTTATCAGATACATGGTTAGCAAATATTTTCTCCCATTCTCTGGGTTGTCTTTTCACTCTTGTGATTCTGTCCTTTGATACACAAGAGTTTTTAATTTTGATGAAGTCAAATTTATTTTTTTCTTTTGTTGCCTATGCTTTGGTGTCATATTGAAGAAATCATTGCCAAATCCAATGTCAAGAAGCTTTTCCCCTATGTTTTCTTCCAAGAGTTGTTTTATAGTTTCAGCTCTTATGTTTAGGTCTTTGACCCATTTTGAGTTCATTTTTGCATGTGGTGTAAGGTAAGTATAAATATATGACTTAAAAAAATCCACTCATTAAGCTATTTTCCAATTTGTCAGTATCCTCTCAAGAAAGATAGCCAGCTCAACTATCAGGCAAAGTTGGATATATGAAATCCCACAGAAAGTGAAGGACAATACCAGACATGCTTTCCTAGAAAAATACCTTACCGTCTTTCCTTTCTGGACCTTTAATTTGCAAGAATGGCAGCAAGGCAACAACTTCAAGCCTATTATCAATCCTGTATCATTCATATTCCAGCCTATTCTTTCTGACATACTAGATCCAGGCTTTTTGATTTTGATTATTACTAACATTTCACAGGAATAGAACCTTAATAGTTCTTTGCACTTTCATATATACTGTCTCTTACCAAAACTCTACTACTATCGGTGTAAATTACTGGTTTTATTTTATTTCTTATATTTTTTCTGGAGTGAGGAAGGGAAATTTCATCCTACCTAAACGCTATGCTCCTTCGAGGTTGTAAACTGACAGATCCACTACACGGCTGATTCAGTGTATTGCGTTTGAAAATGATGTATCGATTGGTATAAGTTACAAGCAGGTCAAAGCCGAAGTTAAAACCTGTCCAACGCCAGCAGTACTAAGAAATACAAAAGAGAAAGATCTACTTCAGTTTATCATAGCAAGTCAAAAATAAAAAGTTCAAAATGTCTTTTCTTCCTTTAACTCATTCCAAATATTTCTCTCTTATGGGTACCTTCCCCTTAAGGCTTGCCACACATGATATATCTGTGAATATATATAAAGGTTTACCACATGGGTATAATATAGTTCAAACCAGAAAAGCAGCCTTTATGATCATCATTCTTTAAGGTACTTTCCTAATATCACCTCTTCATAATCTCTTTTGTTTTGTTATTTCTCCACACTGTAATTCTATCATAAGTAATATAGCTTTTCACTGCAACTCTAAGGAGGTATAGCTTAGCGGGCCAGGAGGCTATATGGAGGTAGTAAGAACCCATTAAAATCCACCTTGCTTTAAAAATACTCTAAATTCCTTAAATAACTAACCAACTGATACATATTGTTACTTTATTTATTTATTATTTATTTTTAGAAGATTTTATTTATTTATCTATTTGACAGAGAGCCCAAAGTGGGGTTCGATCCCAAGACCCTGGAGATCATGACCCGAGCTAAAGGCAGCCACTCAACCGAGCTGCCCAGGCGCTCCTATTTATTTATTTTTTTAAAGTTTATTTAGTAATCCCTACAGCCAGTGTGGGGCTCATGACCCCCGAGATCAAGAGTTGCATGCTCTTCTGAGTCAGTGAGGCACCCCACAACTGAATTATTTTAAATACCCTCATGAGGTTCACAAGTTTGTTTGATCTATCACCTAATAGTTAATGGACTATTAAGCAAGCTGGTATGGTATAGTGAAGGAAAGTTAGGGCTTCAAGTGTTTGGTTGACACTCTGAATTACAACATTAATTTAATAGCTCACAGCTATTTATTGAGCACATATTATGTGCCAAATACTGTTCTAGGCATTGAAGAACAGTAAGTTTCTGCCCTGGTAGAATGTGTATTTTTTTTTTTTAATTTTTTATTTATTTATTTGACAGAGAGAGAGATAGCGAGAGCAGGAACACAGCAGGGGGAGTGGGAGAGGGAGAAGCAGGCTTCCTGCCGAGCAAGGAGCCCAACGTGGGACTCGATCCCAGAACCCTGGGATCATGACCTGAGCCGAAGGCAGACGCTTAATGACTGAGCCACCCAGGCGCCCCTAGAATGTGTATTTTAATATGTGTATATGTTTGTGTGGAATGGAATGGAAGAGAACAAAACAGAATAGAATGTCAGGATAGAGTGACAGGATAGAAAAGAGGGGGCTTCAGCTGGGGAGCCTCCTGGTTCAGACAGGTGGTCAGGGAAAGTCTCTCCAAGGAGATACTAGGTGGAGCCGGGCCCTGAGTCAGCTAAGGAGCAGACCAGTAACTATCTGGGAAAAGAGTGACTTAGGCAAAGAGAAGAGCAAGTACAAAGCTCTGGAGATAAAAACATGCTTGGCTTATCTGAGGAACTGCAAGAAGGGCTACGTGGCTAGGGCAGTCACATGGGTGGACAGGCGACGGGGATAAGTTCAGAGAGTCAGTCAGGGGTCAGAAAATGTAGGGCTGAGGAGTCCATAGTAAGGAAGGGCATGCATTTCTTCTAAGTGCAGTAAGAAGCTGATGGCAAGTTTTAGGAAAGGAAGTAACATGATCTAACTTACATTCTAAAAAGATGACTTTGGCTGTTGTACAGAAAACAACATGTAGAAGAGCAAGAGTGAAAAGAGGCACAGCAGTTATGAGGCTACTACCACAGCCCAGGCAAGAGATAATGCTGGCTTGGATTTGGGTGGTAGTGGCAGACATGCTAAGAATAGATTTCACAAGGACAGCCTGGAAGAATTCCTTATGAACACCAGCTGTGGTATTTAAGAAAGAAGAATCCAAAGTTTGGAGCTTATTCAACAGATTAACAGAGGGGCCATTTATGGGTTAGAGAATTACTTGGAAAGGAGAAAGTTTGGGGATGATAAAGAGTTCAGCTTGGGACTATTTTATTCAAGATGCTACTAGGATTCTAAAAAAGATGTCAAGTGAGTAGCTGGATATATGAATCTGGAGTTAGAGGTCATCAGTGTGAAGTCTAAGGAACTAGATGTGATCACTTCGGAGTGAGCTTCGACAGGTAAGAAGTCCACTTGTGGAGAAAGAGAAGGATCTAGGCAAAGACTTAGAAGGAACAGCCAGTGAGTTGGGAAGAAAACCAGCGGAATATGCTGTCCTGGAAGTCAAATGCAGAAAATCTCTAAGAAAGAGTGACTGCAGATGTGTCATGTCGCCAAGAACTTCTGGAAGACTAAACAGTAACTACCTGACCTGGGGATGTGGAAATCACTGGTGACAAAAGCATGGCAGTTTCACTGGAGTTTCCTGGGATAAATGAACTGGAATGAATTCAAGAGAGCATTGGAGAACAAGAAGTATAGACAAATATGAGCAACTTTTTCCATGAGTTTTTTGCTTAAAAGAGATGCACAGAAATGGGAGTGGTAGCTAGAGAAGAATGTGGGGTCGGGGTGTGGTTCCAGATGGGTGATGGTATGGTTTGTTATATGCTCAATGCCAATGACCCAGTACAAGAGAAAAACTGATGAGGCAGGACAGGGAGGTGATGACTGCAGGAGCAAAGCTTCTGAACAGGGATGGAGTTTTTTATGATGGGAGGGGATGGACGAGGACAGAAGCAGATGGTTCATCCATTCTAATAAGAGGAAAAGCACAGCACACAGCTACAGCTGCAGTGAGACTGGCAGAACCGTTTGGTAGGAGGATGTGTAGATTCTCTTCCTACTGCTTTTATCTTCTGAGTGATGAAAGAAACAAGGTCATCAGATAAGAATGAGGGTGGTAGCACTGCCCCTTTTAAAGAAGGTCT
This sequence comes from Neomonachus schauinslandi, assembly GCF_002201575.2. Taxonomy (NCBI): domain Eukaryota; kingdom Metazoa; phylum Chordata; class Mammalia; order Carnivora; family Phocidae; genus Neomonachus; species Neomonachus schauinslandi. The sequence goes on from NC_058412.1 coordinate 52,048,689, forward strand.
GAGAGGTACTCAAAGAATGGCAGGATGAATTCACTAGGGAAATGTAGGAGGATCGCATGCAGCACTTGTTTGAAGTTTACAGTTACAAACATTCAAGTGACACCTGGTGGGGTACACTTTTTCTTTAGTCATATCCATCTGTTTGGAAGCAGGCATGGAGTGCACAGCAAGTCAGGATTTCACAGGAATTGGGAGTTTAGCCAGCTGAGCTTGACAGAGTAAAAAGGGAAGTTAAGAGTATTAGCCAGGGACCAATTTTAAGATGGAACATATAAGTCAAGTAAAGAAAGAAGTAGGGACATGGTGAGAGGGTAGTGGGAAAAAAGTAGTACGAACAATGTATTCTACACTGGTGGAGTTAAAAAACTGTTGGGAGTCCAGGTTCTAGAAAGAGAGTGCTAGAAAGATAATAGGAGTGGAGTCTGAAAATGGTCTGCTTGAAATGGTGATTTTGAAGGGGGTTTATTATTTAGTAAAGCAAAAACTGAGGATATGCTTCCAGGAAATGGGTGCCGGAGGTGGGGTAGAGCATAAGATCCCTGTGGGGAGGAAGGTCAGGGAACAGAGACACTAAAATCACCAAGACTGATAACAAGAACAGTGATAAATACAGATGGCCCAGTGAAGGATGGCTACAATAAGGGTCATGAGTGGCGCAGTAGAAGCATGTGCTTCAAAGGAGCTGTGGTTCAATGAGAGATGAGGCGGGAACACGTTGTAGAAGCAGCAACAAGGAAGACTAAGGAATAAAGAAGACACCTACCTATTCCCCTTTGATACGCTGCTAACATTTATCACAATTACGAATGCAAACAATTAACTTCTAAAAACAAAGAAGTTGAAATGAGGGAAAATCTGGGAGAAAAGTAACTGAATGGTTATCTAAATTAGGCTGAATTATTATTATTTTTTAGAGGGGGGAGGGGCTGAGGGAGAGGAGAGAGAAAGAACCTTAAGTAGTCTCCACGCCCAGTGTGGGAGTCTGACTCGGGGTTCGATCGCACAACCCTGAGATCATGACCTGAGCTGAAATCAAGAGTCCGGTGCTTAATCAACTGAGCCACCCAGGTGCCCCAGGCTGAATTATTTTTTAAGATGAAAATTACAATTAGAGTGGGATTTTAAAAACTGTAGTTCTTGTCCCATTAAAATCAATTTAATGAGTCACAATAAGCTTTTTAAAAAAATTAAATAGAAAATAGGTCCTTTGGACACAGCAACAGTTAAGTATTGTTTCATAATACTTTTGTTTCACTGACATACATTTATATATGACGGTAATGAAAAACAGAAGTCTAAATGTGGGTAGCAATCAAAGGGTTTAAATGTCTTTGATTTAAGGTAATTGTAAACTAGAAAGAATCACTTTTAAGACTACGTAATAGCTCCCATATAATTTCTTATTTATCTTAATTTCTGGATTGCTGAGGGATATTCTTATATCTCTTAGCTGGACACAAAAAGTTCAACAGTCTCATGCAATACAACTGAGCACCTAACTCCTTGTCCAGGAGATCACGCTATAGAAACTACCAAAAAAGCTCTTCTAGTGTATTCTACTTTAGTGTATTTTGCACTAATAGTACAACAATTTGCATGAGAATGTTAAGAGTCATAACCCATACTTACTTCCCCATCTTTGGCAAGCTTTCTACCACACCTCATGCTATTTCCCTCTAGTTCTTCTTTATTGATTTCTTGAGGCCTAGAAATACACATAAGATGTGAAATTTCACAGAAAATAGGCAACTAATAGTTTAAAAAGAACTGTTAAGTTTAGAAGAATAGAAAAACTTGCTAATAGATTTAAAAATACCTTTTTGTGTTACAGATAAAATAAGAATGCACTGATTAAAAATAAAATTTAACTTTAATGTTTCACTTATTGCCCTGACTTCTAGAATACTTTTTATTAGGTCTCAGCCAAACCAGAGAAGAGGAAAAAAATGTCTATGAGAAATTGTACTCCTCAAGAAAATAAAGCACTTAAAAGTTTAACTACTAACTAAAATAAGTTAAAATCTACTATTTAAGACGTGACTTGGTATCATCTACCATTGGACATTACTATTTCATATCCAAGCCATCTTTTTTTTTTTTAAAGATTTTATTTATTTATTTGACAGACAGAGAACAGGAGAGCACAGGAAGGGGGAGCGGCAGAGGGAGAGGGAGAAGCAGGCTCTCTGCTGAGCAGGGAGCCCAATGCGGGGCTTGATCCCAGGACCCTGGGATCATGACCTGAGCCGAAGGCAGACACTTAACCAACTGAGCCACCCAGGTCCCCTCCAAACCATCTTTTATGTAGTATAACCATGCAAACTCAATATTTAATAGAAACAGCTGTAGAATTTTATCAATTGATCTTTACTTGGTTCCCTACTTTAAAAACCTTAATCAACTAAGAAAAACACCGTTATTTCAAGTTATGATAACAAAAAATGCATTATTATTAGTGTAGAATTCCAAATGATAAAAGTAATACAAAATATTCACTACATACAACATTTATTAAGTGCCTAGACTGGGGACCTCCTCACCATCAAGTTCAAGTACTGAAATACAATATATAAAAAATAAGTAAATGTATATAAAACTAATAAAACATGTCCTTGACACCCAAGAGTTCAGCCCAGTAGAGAACTATACATATAAGTAATATTTACAATAATGTGGAGAGAGTTGTGATGTTAGGAGCATGAAAAAGGCAGATTTACTGCCTGGGATTAGATAGAGATCATCACAGAGGAGGTATTATTTGTGCCTGAGTGGGAATTTGTTGGGGTAGAGGTCAGGGGTGGATTCTATGCAGGTGAAGGGCATTCCAGGTAGAAGGTATAGTAGGTAAAAAGAATCTGGAGCATAAATGAATACCAAATGTATGAAGAATTTAGTACAGCTAGAGCCTAAGATGAGCATGAGAGGAGATGAAGTGAAAGACGTTTGGGATGGACTGTAGATGGGCCCCCCAGGCTATGCTAATAAGAGTTTCAACTTTTCCTGTAGATAGTAGAGAGTTCTCAGGCTTTAGTTCTGTTACTTTTACATTTTTTATTATGAAAAATTTCAAACCTAAAAGTAGATAAAATATTTAATGAGTCAAATTTTCTCACCATCTAGCTTTAATAATCTTGTTTTAGTTTTACTCCAAGCCCACTTCTCCCCATAACCCTCCTGACGGATCATTTTGAGGCTAATCCTCCAGACATATCCTTTAATCTGTAAATCATTCAGTATGAATTTCTTAAGGATGAGGAATTTTAAAAAATGTTTATATCACACATAAAGAATAACAATAGTCCCCATCATCAAATCCCTGGACATATTTAAGCAGAGAAGTGACACAATTCTATTTCTGCTTCAGAAATATAACTCCATCAGCAATGTGGAAGAGCATGGAAGAGGAGATCCCTGGAGGTAGACTTTAATAGATTATAACCTAACATCCAGGAAATACACTGTCTTCCTCACTTTAGTAGCCCTGCAGCAATGAGCAGAGGCTCAGTGTCTATGAAATAGAGCACTTCGTTGGGGTGCTATGATCATACATACACTTCTGAGGGGAGGAAACCCACTTAGTCCGGCTCAGTCTCTTAGGTCAAATTCTATGTTCAATTCAGTAAAGATACAGATGAGGAAAATCTTGAAAAATAAGAACACTTAACATCTAAAAACTGAATATACAAAAGAATGAGGATGATTTTGAAAATATTTCATATATTACAAAATGCTTTGAATCTGAATTCCATTAAATAATTAACTTTTTTTTTTGGTTTTTGCTTTGTTATTATTTCTATTTCAACAATCTTACTATATTTGTGTAGGATAAGTATGCTGTGAATATATTTGGAAAAAGATGGAACATAAATTATAAATAAAGTAGAAACCAAGAATCCTGGCTAATAACCTCATAATCATTACCATGAGTTTGTATAACACTTTCATATAGTCACTGTTTGGATATAAACATTACTAGGTCATATATTTTAGCAGGTTTTGTGGTGGATAAGAATGGGTTAAGAGATCAGGGGCAAAAAAAGTCAAACTTAAGGCCTCTTCCATATCCACTCTCAGATGGATTGTCTGCTCACACAGCCTATACCAAGGAGTCAGTATACAGATCAAATAATAATGTGGAAGTACATCTGTGAACTGCAAAGCACATCGAAAAGAATAGATAATCTGCTTTTCCTTCAAATGAAAAAAGCACAGAAATATTTTTTGGGGGGGGTCATATGCTTCCGGGTCAGGCATCTATAACTGGATTATGTTAATTCATTACAGACTCAAAGGTCTTCAAAACACTTATTAGCTAATTAGTAAGAATTAGAATTTCATAATACTACCACAAATAAGAAAATTAGCTTTACCTATATATATAAGTATGAAAATCATGCTTTGTGCAAGCATTATTCCAAGTAATATTTCAGTATGTTGAAAGAAAATCATTATACAACACTAGGTGAAACACAGTTTATGAATTACTCAATTTTTACAAATACAGCAAATTACTACACAAACATTCCATTAATTGATAATTCCAATAATATTGATAATGTTACAGAAATATAAGAATAAAAGTTGATTAATAATCCTGTTTCTCTACTTTAACATTTCTTGATTTTTCAATATAATAAATGCATTTAAAAATTCACAGCAGAAGTTACATTGTTTTTGGTTTGTTCCTTTTTTATGAACAATGCTATGATCTAACATACTTACCCCACCTCACTGTCTTGTTCTGCCCGGAGCATAGCAAGCCACTGCTGTTTGTACACTGAAGAGAGCCATTCTAAAATATAAAAATAAATAAGCATAAAAGAATAATAAATACTGAAGAACATAAAGCATTTAAAAATTTTAAGAACTTGATAAAATTGTTACCATTTCTAAACTCAAGTTTAAAATAGCAACAAATAAAGCTAGTTTATATTTTACAAATATGCTATAACAATATGGCCTAATGATTTTTAGTGTGGTAAACACTATTATGCTTTGCTTTAGGATAGACTCCACTTAGATTACATGCATTTATTATTTTTTTTAAAGATTTTATTTACTTATTTATTTGACAGAGAGTGAGAGTACAAGCAGGGGCAGCAACAGAGGGAGAGGGAGAGGGAGAAGCAGACTCCTCACTGAGCAGGGAGCCCAATGTGGGGCTCGATCCCAGGACCCCAGGATCATGACCCGAGCCAAAGGCAGATGCTTAACCCACTGAGCCACCCAGGCGCCCCAGATTACTTGCATTTAAATTAGGATTTAAACCTTTAGTTAAAAGTAGATTCTTGCATTTAACAGTTTCCTTTTCATAGCTCATATTAACTTTTGTAAGAAACATACCTGAAGTAATATTTTCAGTTTTTATGTAACTTTTATAGAAAACTGAATAAATTGTTTTATTAAATTATCTAAAAATAACAACTAATTAATGGGAGATAAATTATCAGATAAATCATGCATGCTCAAAAAATAATTTTGGGGGGGCGCCTGGGTGGCTCAGATGGTTAAGCGTCTGCCTTCGGCTCAGGTCACGATCCCAGTGTCCTGGGATCGAGTCCCGCATCGGGCTCCCTGCTCCTTGGGAGCCTGCTTCTCCCTCTGCTTCTCTCTCTCTGTCTCTCATGAATAAATAAATAAAATCTTTAAAAAATAATAATAATAATAATAATTTTGGGGGTGCCTGTGTTGGCGCAGTTGGTTAAGAGTCCAATTCTTGGTTTCGGCTCAGGCTGTAATCTCAGGGTTGTGAGACAGAGCCCCACCTCGGCGCTCTGTGCAAAATCTGCCTGAGATTTTCTCTGCCTCTCCCTCTGTCCCTCCTGCTTGTTATCTCTCTCTCTAAAATAAATAAATCTTTAAAAAAATAACAGTAATTTTTGCATACTAGGTTTAGGTGACATATTAAAAAGAGATTTTAATTTATTCTAAATGAAATAAAAGTTATAACTATATTTTTCCTTTAATAAAGCATATCATTTTTTTTTAAAGATTTTATTTATTTATTTGAGAGAGAGAATGAGAGACAGAGAGCACGAGAGGGAAGAGGGTCAGAGGGAGAAGCAGACCCCCTGCTGAGCAGGGAGCCCGATGCGGGACTCGATCCCGGGACTCCAGGATCATGACCTGAGCCGAAGGCAGTCGCTTAACCAACTGAGCCACCCAGGCGCCCCAAAGCATATCATTTTTTCCACAGGTCTATGTAAACTGAAATTTTAGTTAAAAAATCTACTAATAATATAAGTAGAATTGGCTTAGTACCATATTTATTTTTCTGCTTTTATTTATTCCCAACCAAATGAAGTATAAGTATACTTCTAATACTTCAAAACTCATTTTTTTTTTTTTAAGGATTTTATTTATTTGACAGAGAGAGATACAGCGAGAGAGGGAACACAAGCAGCGGGAGTGGGAGAGGGAGAAGCAGGCTTCCCGCGGAGCGGGGAGCCCGATGTGGGGCCCGATCCCAGGACCCTGGGACCACGACCTGAGCCGAAGGCAGACGCTTAACGACTGAGCCACCCAGGCGCCCTCAAAACTCATTTTTAAAAGTCTGGTCTAGAGCTAAAAAATCCAGAAAACATAGTAGAAGGGAAAGTCAAGTTGGGTCCAAAACAATCCTAGTGAAGTATCTCAGAAAATGAATAAGACTCGTTTTGCATATTAATAAATTGCATACAGCCCATTCAAAAAATAAAAAATAAAAGTCTGGTCTAAAATAGTGTACTAGTTAATCAAATTAAAGAACATCTATATTAATATATAAACTTGGGGTACATATTATACTTTTGCTTTTATTTTAATGTATATATATTAATAAAGAGGACTAGAAGAAATTCACCAAGATAATCATTCTAGATGATGGGATTAGTTTCTTTTTCCTCATACTTAACAAAACAAAACTGTATCACAGAAAACTAGAGTCATTTAAACAGTCTGGATAGTGCTTAATGATAGGGGAAAATACTAAATACAAAATGTGAACACAGAAAATTACCTATGTAGTATGATCTCACTTTGGTACAAAAATGTGTATCTTGTTGGGATTAAGGGTAATTTCTATTCTCTTTTTATTCTTTTCTAGGACATATATTACTATAATAATCAGAAAGATGTTACTTAAAATCATAATTTTGTCATGTTCTCTTACCTGAAGGTACTAGGGAATCTTGTTCAATAATTCTTGCAGAGGCCAAATCACTGATAATATACTGTAACCTTAAATGTCTGAATACTGACACAAATGGTTTTCCTTGTTCAGTTTCAAGGAAGGTCATACCTTCAAAATCTATAAAGAACAGTTTAAATTCAATAGGCATTCTTTTCAAGTCTATTTATTTTATTCCTAAATGTTTTTATGGGCAGGGAGACACACACACAGATATACACACACATATATTCAATTAGAATAGAAATAAGCTAGTTTTCAAAGATTATAAAAACCTGTGGAGTATGGATAAATACTTAGACTTAGAAAGAAGCCTCAGGAAACTAATTTTGGTTCCAAGTGGACTTTGGGCTGGGAATTCAGTTGTACACCTAGTTTCTGGAGTTTGGAGCTTCCAGTGCAGCAAGGTTTGGGAAAGGAAGGCTTGAGAATGGTAGTTAGAGTTACAGTATCTCTCCAGAGATTGAACACTCCCGTGGAACTCCAGAGCTCAAATGCCAAACTCAAGGGTCTTCATAAGATACAAAGGACGTGGATTTGTCTCTTGGGATTCATCTAATTTATGCTTTAGCTGTATGTGGTGAACACTCCTAGTTAATATGTTAATTCTCTATTAAAATACAAAATAAGATACAAAGACACTATAGCCATTGCTTTGCAACACATGTATTGAAATAGTTCAATAACAACTAAAATCCAAAGATATATTGTCCAGTGGTGTGCTGGAGATGGCTTGCACTGGCTTATAGGAGCTGATGGTGTGCATTTCTTCTCAACTCTGCATTCAGTGGCAATGATGTCATGTTGGTAGACTGGAATCAACCACACTGGGAGAATTTGTATCATGGAAATTTTAAAAACGCTGAAAATCAGGGATTATTTTTTCAGAGACCAGCTTACTAGCACACCATTATGTTATGTATATTAAGACATGCAATAACATTTTTTTAAGGGAATAACAAACACAAAATTCAAGATAGTGGTTGGAAAAGTCAGATACACAACAGGAGAGAAGCACAGGAGTAGACTCAAGTTACTACTGTTCTAGTACTTCTGGGGGTTCAATATACAATTAAAAATAAGCAAAAATGGTGGCCATGCATGGACCAAAAATGACCACGAACTAAGAAAATCATGAACTAAGGATAATGATTTATCCACTTCTTTGCACCCAGAATTTTTCCCTATTATCTGTTCTAGCAAAGTAAAAAATAAATACATCGCATGTTCCACCTCTGTCCCAATAAGAAAGAATTTAATAGCAGTTGATCTCAATGAATTTTAGATGAGTCTTCTCCGAGACTCTGACAAAAGGTATGAAGTTCTCACCTTGCAAAATGCATGCAACACATGCATACATATAAAGTTCTGCATACACTTTTGGGGGTGACACACTGAAGCCTGTAGATGGGCCCCCCATGTTAAGAATTGTTGCCTGATAGACAGAGTTAATGTGTTATAGAAAATTCAATGTGGTCAAACAAAAGACAAATGTAATCACCAAGACCTGCTGGTGATAAAATGGGAAAGGTAATAGTTCGGGGGATCAAACTATGGTGTTAGTTCGAGGAGTAATAATTCAGTTAATACTTGGCAAGGCATTTTTCTTTTCCAGCTTTACTTTTCTCAATTTAAATTAGGGGCTGAATTAGATAACTGCTTAAGGTCCTCACCAGATCTAAAATTCTCTAGGTCTACAAATAAGTTAGGAACTGATTTTAATAAATTTCAATTAAAAAGATGCCCAAACCAAGTTCTCAATAAAAATTTCAGGCATACCTTTTCTCCTCTTAGAAAACCAGACATCTGTTTCAGTCAAAAGCTGTTTTAAAGATCCATTCCACGAAGGCACAAGTTGAAGGAACATCCACTAGGTTAAAAAAGCAAATTAAAAAAAACTATAAGATTTTATCATGTTACAATTTTACATTCAAACTGCTTCCACCTTAAAACATAATATTTAAAAAATTTGATTTCCAGTACACGCCACTGAAAGTATTTATTTATTCGACAGAGAAACACAGCGAGAGAGGGAACACAAGCAGGGGGAGTGGGGGAGGGAGACCAGGCTTCCCGCCGAGCAGGGAGCCCAATGCGGGGCTCGATCCCAGGACCCTGGGATCATGACCTGAGCTGAAGGCAGACGTTTAATGACTGAGCCACCCAGGCGCCCCAACATGCTCACAAGCTTTAAATTCATCATGGGTTTGGGGCACCTGGGTGGCTCAGTCGGTTAAGTGTCCGACTCTTGATTTCCGCTCAGGTCGTGATCTCAGGTTTCTGAGATTGAGCCCTGCATTGGGCTCCACGCTTCGCTTCGTGGAGCCTGCTTAAGATTCTCTCTCTCCCTCACTCCTTCTCCTTTTGCCCCTCCCCTCCCTCTCATCATGGCTTTAATCGTGGTCCAATGATAAAAACTAAAACAATGTGTGGTAAAGAAAAAATGAATTCCTGAGAAGTATTTATGGCCTCAAACACAGTATAGTTTCACAGTTAAAATGGTAAAGGTTTAATATATATATTACATTAGTAATTTTACACTAATTTATTCTACTCATCAACTAACTTAATTTTGCTAATTATTGTGTAAGGTTATAAAAATAATCTTAATTATTTAATAATAATTTAATAGATTATTTAATAATAATTTATTAAACAAGAGAAAAAGGAGTTTCTTACTGTTTTATTACTGTTGAGACAGTATACAGAGTAGTTAGGAGCATGGACTTTTAAATCCTGGCCCTGCCAATTAACAGGTGGACAAATTACCTAATTTCTCTGGGCCTTAATTTCTTCATTTACAAAATGAACATGATACCTCATAGGACACTAAAAAAGTTATTATGTGTCACTTACTTTGAATAGTGCCTGGCACACAGTAAGCACTTACCATTACTGGCATAAAAGCAATTACAAGAATAGGAAACAATGAACGTTACCACTGGCTCAGAGACAGAAATGGCCTGTCTACCCTTCCTTCAATGATTACATAACTCAAGTTACTAAACTTCCTTGAAAAAAAAAACAGTAGTAGAATCTCATCTCTACCACACAATAAGCAATTGCAATAATATAACTTAGAAGGTATCTCATTCTCAGGTTTCAAAGCTGGGTTAAAGGAGACTTTGTTGCCGGGGACAAAAGGCTAAGGGCAAAATTATTCAGTGGGAAAAGCAATGGACTAAGACTCACAAACCTGGGTTCTACCTCAAGTCTGCCACTTAGTAACTGTAAAGAGTTCTAAGTCCTATCATCTACAGAACAAGAATGATAGCTGACTTGTCTCTTCAGAGTTGTGAAAATAAAATTACATTAAAGATGTTAAAACCTTTCAAAAGGATGAAAAGAAACATATGCCTGAAGTGCAAATAAGGTCTTTAAAGAATTTCACCATTTTCTAGAAAAAGTGAAAATTTCATCATAAAGTCATTAATTCAACTTTGAAAACATTTCTGAAAACCATATAAAATATTTAACATTTCTGATTATGTAAATAACGTAACAATAGCATGCTTGTTGTTGAAAAAAATCTGGGAAAAAAATCAGAAACATATTCCTAGGATAGAAAATATGTAAAACCAAAGAAAGGAAATAGGATGCAAGCTCTCATGGCCCACCACTTATTGTCAATTGCAGACCTAACAGTCAGAGAGGTAACCTTGCATTCCCAACAGGAAGAAGCCAACTTTACTACTCTAGTAGGAGAAAGGAAGAATTTCTTCTTGCCCAGCAACAAGCTCAGCCAATAAGAAGATACCACAACTCAGTCAACAAGGAACTCTAGCTTTCCTCCAATGGATTTTCGTTTCATTCAAAGCAGCCACTCCCAACTTCCTCTTTTTTTCAATAAAGTAATGTTCCTCTCCTTTGAGGTCTGGACTTGCCTGTGGTTTGTCATAGCTTACATGTACCAAATTCCAATTGCTCTACTATTCCCAAATAAATCCATTTTGCTGGTAAAATAACTGGCTATTATACTTTCAAGGTTGACAAGTATAAAGAATGAAATTAAAATCATTCATGACAGCAAATCCCTAAATAAAGATTTTTTTTTTTAACATTTTGGCATATTTCTTTCATTTACACCATTCCTTAATCACTAGATACTAGCTGTTTCCAGTTTTTCACTATTATAAGTAATGCTGAGGTGATGCCCTTACATATATATTATGTCAATACCTTTTTAAGAGCTGTGTATACATCCATCTCCACTTGCATCACAAATAAGTTAGATGAACCAATGAGCTGTTTCATGACATTTATACTAGAAAAGATAAAACAGAGGTAGTGAGTTTATTCTCATGCACAGGCTAAAAGACCCTGGTGAAACTAAAAATTTAAGTCTTTTTAATGAAAAGAAAATGTCATCAGTCTTTTTGCACAACACAAAGAATCTTAGACAGAAATAACCTATCTGAACACAAGGATACTTTTAATTCATATAGTATACTATGAAAGGTCTTTATTTGAACTGACAGGAAAACAAGGCTTTGATCTGCTGATTAATCAAGTTAAAACAAGGTCTCAATTAGATAACTTTCAGTATGCTCTGATAAAGTGGCAGTGTTCCTGTTTTGCCTTTCCTGAGCATTCATTGTTTAAAAAAAAAAGACACTTGTCAAAATTCACTGAAACATCTTTATCTTCAAAGTAACCTTTAAACATTGACGCTTAACTGCTTAGTCATAAAACATGTTTTCATTACTATTAAAGAGTAAGATCAAGAAATATGTATTAGTTTAAATTTAGAGTGGAAATTGTATCACCAGTTGTTTTTTCCCACTTCCTTTAAGCCATAAAAAGCCAGAAGAACATCTAGGTTTTTAAGATGACCACTACAATTTATCTTCTTTTTGAAAGAGTTCAATGAGAAATTATAAAAAAGAAAAAAAATTAGTGTTTCTAATGATTTTCTTTCTTTTTTAAAAGAGTTTATTTATTTGAGAGAGAGAGAGATGGAGATAACAAGCAGAGGGAGTGGCAGGCAGAGAGGGAGAGGGAGGAGCAGGCTCCCTGCTGAGCAAGAAGCTGGATGCGGAGCTTGATTCCAGGACCCTGGGATCATGACCTGAGCCGAAGGCAGATGCTTAACTGACTGACCACTTAGGCACCCTGATGATTTTGAAACCAAACATAATGCAGAGCTTTGTTTATACCTTGACATCTTTACGTAATGATTTTTTTGGTAGAAAAATGCTTCTCAAACTTTTCTACCAAAGTACATCCTAAGGGCAGAGGAAAGGACAGGACCCAGGAATCCAGGAGATAGTCTAGCCATAAAAATAACATTTCTACTACTTCTTGTATTTCATCTTTAAAGCTCAAAGAAACTTGAATTCTCTCTATTCCACATTGTATTTAAACAAAAATGTTTATCTTTTTCCCCATCACTTCCCCACCCATACTTGTAAAAAAAAAAAAACAAACAAAAAAACCCAGTAAAATTGACATCACAGGAATGATCTCTTTGAGGGCAGAAACCATGACATAATCATCTCTGCATCCTTCACAGCCTTCATATATAGTGGACATTCAGGAAGTGTTTGTTGAAGTCAGGCAGGAAGGAAGGGAAGAAGGAAGGCAGGAAGGAATAATAATAGATGCTATTCTTTTTTTTTTTTTTTAGATTTTTTTATTATGTTAATCACCATACATTACATCATTAGTTTTTGATGTAGTGTTCCATGATTCATTGTTTGCATATAATACCCAGTGCTCCATGCAGAACATGCCCCTTTTAATACCCATCACCAGGCTAACCCATTCCCCCACCCCCCTCCCCTCTAGAACCCTCAGTTTGTTTTTCAGAGTCCATAGTCTCTCATGGTTCGTCTCCTGAATGTTGAATTTAACTTCATCAGGCCTACCAAAAAGTTTAAAACAACTTCCTTAAACTTAATTTTGCTGGGGTGCCTGGCTGGCTCAGTTGGAGCATGTGACTTGATCTCAGGATTGCGAGTTCAAGCCCCATGTAGGGTGTGATTACTTAAAATAAAATCTTTAAAACTTAATTTTGCAATGGTAAAGATGGTTTTTAAATAAATTTTTAGATTCTCTAAGAGCCCAGCAAAAGTGAGGTAACACTTATTTTTCTATAGTTTTATAGTAACAATGAATTTTTCTATTAAAATTGGTTAAAATAGTAGACACATAATATACATATTATTTATGACAAAGAAATCTATGAAGCATTTCTTCAGTTCATAGATGTCAAGATACCTTTCATTAAATTATTCACTTTTCATAAGTAATATAATTTTGTATAAAGCAAATGCATACTTGAACAAATAAACATTATTTTAGGATGATTAATTATAAAGTTATTTAAAATTAAAATACCTGAGTTCCTTAAAAAGTTCAACATTCTGGTGAGTCATCAAATTGTTCAGAAGCCATTCAAGGCACCTGAAATTAAAACATGGAATTATTTTTTACATGATACATAAATAATATATCATGTATTTATGACTTATTGGTAGGACTTACAGTTAAAATAAAAACGATTAGTCTTGCCAGAACATGCTCAAATTTTTAAATTTAACGACCAAAAATTTAGTATTGTTTTTGTCAGCAGTTATTAAGGAAATACTACCTTATATTAATAAGAGCATTTCTACTTAAGAAAACATCATTTCAAGTTGGTGTTACATCATTTATGAAGGGGCTTGCACACTTCTATTACCTTCTTTATAATTTGAAAATGGGTACTGCAATTCTCAGGAGTTAAAAACATTGCCAGTAGGTGTACTGATATAATGTCTATGATGCCTACTACTTAAAAAATATTAATAGAAAACGCACTATAAAGAGTGACCAGAGTTTTTATAAGCCACGTATAAACATGTATAACCCACCCATGGTCACTTACAAAGACAACACTTTCAAGGAATTTACTAATTCATCCAAATGTAAAAAAGGACTTTTTATAACAAAATTCTAGTCCTTTATCTTTTTTCTTTCTTTCTTATAGCTATACATTCTCTTAAGAAACCAAAGCAGCCAAATTCCCACAAGTGGGATGGGAGGAAAAATAAAAAAGGTAACTCACTTTTTCTTTACAGAATCTAATCCATAGGTCCCTGCTGATGTGTAATAGCCACATACAGTTTTCACATTAATTGTTTCCTTCATTGTCTCACCACACTGCTGTATTAAACCATCCTGTAAATATAAATAAGCACTGGAAAGGCCCATTTCACGTGGGAAAAATTAGCTCTGAATATGTGCTTGTACATATTAAAAAGTAAAAAAAAAAAAAGGAAGAAAGAAAAGAAAGAAAACTCATTTAAGTGCAGCAAGCCTAAATTTTTAAGTCCAGTAAAAATACTGAAAAAAAAATCCAGCAAGAATTCAACTAAATACTTGGAACCGAAAACAGAATGTAGGGGATAAAAGCAGTAAGGCAGTAAAGTAGAGATGAATACTGCTATTCTCTTTTTTATTCTTCCTCTCTCTGGGACCTTGCAAAATTAAGCAGCATTATATCTGGTTTGTCTGTTCTTTTTAAATTTTATTTAACATGCTCAGTCAACCATGTGATGGAGCTAGGCAAGTAAACAGTATGAATCATCAGAAAATGTTTATTAAAGTATAAAACACTTATCAATTTCTAAGAGATGCACCTAAAACAAATACATTTACATTGAAATATTAATCTAAAATGTTTATATGTAAGATTTCAAATGAACTAATTTTATTCAATATATGGAAAGAATGTCACTTTTTACCTAAATTTCTGAAATATATTCATCATGCAAGTATATTATTAAGTTAGTTAGTTAAATCATAAAGATAATGCAGAAAATGGATTTAGGACAAAACCAAAAGGACTAAAGTTAGAAAATAAAGTGCACTTGTTGAAAGTAAGTATTGAAAGGATGACAACATATAAAAAATCAAATGATCTCAGCTAAATATATTGAGCAAGCTATTTACTAATACTTCAAATAAATAAGTATGCAAATATCACAGAAAAGGAAACTTAACTTTTTATAAAGATCAAAATAAAATTCCCCATTAGGATTTTAAACTTACCTGAAAGTCACTTGAGACTACCCCCTCACCCAGCCCCTTCCGAGTTCCTCTTTTTTTTTTTTTAAAGATTTTATTTATTTATTTGACAGAGAGAGACACAGCGAGAGAGGGAATACAAGCAGGGGGAATAGGAGAGGGAGAAGCAGGCTTCCCGCGGAGCAGGGAGCCCGATGCGGGGCTCGATCCCAGGACCCTGGGATCACGACCCGAGCCGAAGGCAGACGCTTAACAACTGAGCCACCCAGGCGCCCCTCCGAGTTCCTCTTAACATCTTGTCTGTCACCAAGTCCAGTGGATTATCCCTGATTAATCTTTCTGTGATCCAGTTTTTCCTCTCCATGCTTACTGCTACTACCCTACTTTAAACCCTCACTTGGGCTACTGCAGTAAGATTTTGTCTCTAATGTACTCATCTTTTCTTCAATACATCCTTCACATTATTTCTTTTTTTTTTTTTTTTTTAAAGATTTTATTTATTTATTTGACAGAGAGAGACATAGCGAGAGAGGGAACACAAGCAGGGGGAGAAGGAGGGGAGAAGCAGGCTTCCCTGTGGAGCAGGGAGCCCGATGTGGGGCTCGATCCCAGGACCCTGGGATCACGACCTGAGCCGAAGGCAGACGCTTAACGACTGAGCCACCCAGGCGCCCCCCTTCACATTATTTCTGAAGTATTCTTTCTAAAACACAACTGCCTTTTCTTTGATTAAAAGCTTCCAAAAGGGGGCACATGGGTGGCTCCGTCAGTTGGGAGTCCAACTCTAGGTTTCCGTTCAGGTCACGGTCTCCTGGGTCATGGGATCAAGCCCCACGTGGGGCTCCGCACTCAGAAGGGAGTCTGCTTGAGGATTCTCTCCCTCTGCCTCATCTCCCACTCACATGCAAGCTCTCTCTCTCAAATAAGTAAAATAATTAAAAAAAAAATCTTCCCAAAGTACCTACATATAAAGTCTAAACTTCTTAAAAGGTATAGAGGGATTTTCATAATCTGGCCTCTGCTGCCTTCTCAACAACCCTTCCTTGATTGTGCTAGAGCTTCTTATATGTGCTTCTTATGTCTGTGCTAGAGCCATGTTCCACTCAGATTCTCTGATCCTCCACTGTTTCACATCTCTGGGTATTAATTTACTCTGTATAAAATGCTTCCTTCCCCTCTTCTTTCTTTGCAAGATAAATAGATTTTCAGTTTTCAAGACTCAATTTCCTTCTTTGCACCACCAAGTAGAACTGACCACTCCCTCTGTTCATCTGCTAAATCCTACAGGATGTTTATTATGATACCTATAATACTGGATAGTTCTTACTCTGTCTCTGGGTCTGTTTATCAACCCTCCTGCCCCCATTCCACACACACATTACATTGTGAGTTCCGTGAAGGTTGGGACTATGTCTTAATTTACCTTTGGATTCCTATGCCTAGTTTGACACATTGCTCAATATATATATATATTTTTTTTTTTTTTTTTAAGATTTTATTTATTTATTTGACAGAGAGAGAGATAGCGAGAGCAGAAACACAAGCAGGGGGAGTGGGAAAGGGAGAAGCAGGCTTCCCGCCGAGCAGGGAGCCCGATACGGGGCTTGATCCCAGGACCCTGGGATCATGACCTGAGCTGAAGGTAGACGCTTAACGACTGAGCCACCCAGGTGCCCCTGCTCAATATATTTCTGTTGAAAGAACAAATCTGTCATTCTACCAATGGATTATATATATATTTATGTGGTTTACCACAATTATTTCATAATTAAGGAAAAGTTGACAAAGTAAGCACTCAATGTTTTTCAAACCCATGACCTAAATGAATTAGTAATCATAAGTGATCTGCTTAATAACAGTCAAGATAAATCACTAATGAATAGAAATCTGTAAATGGACTTAGACAAGTCAATTCTTACCACATTATAGTAATTCTAAGGTATCTACACTGAAATAGCTTGCATTCATCTTACACAGACATGATGACCCCCTCAGCTATAATAAATTGGTTTTCTTTTTTTTTTTTAAGATTTTATTTATTTATTTGACAGAGACACAGAGAGAGAGGGAACACAAGCAGGGGGAGTGGGAGAGGGAGAAGCAGGCTTCCCGCCGAGCAGGGAGCCCGATGCGGGGCTCGATCCCAGGACCCTGGGATCATGACCTGAGCTGAAGGCAGTCGCCTAACCAACTGAGCCACCCAGGCGCCCCAATAAATTGGTTTTCATTAAGCATTTTATTAGTAGTATTTTTTTTGGTTAAGCTTCTTAAATGACTTATCACAAATGACATATTTACACATTTCATTTTTATTTTAAAAATTGTAAAAAGCTAAGCTTTATTTTTGTTTTTAGAATAAATACTTTGAAACAAAGATCCAACTGTGATCCTTTCTTTAAATAATGTGCATACTCCTCTACAGCCATCCCACCCTGAGCGCACCCAATCTCGTCTGAATAATGTGCATACTCACCAACTGTAACATACAAGCTGCTGCCAAAATGGCAATAACTCGACTGGGCTTTATTAAGACATCATCTCGATACAGTGACCCAAATGCAACCTGCAGTGCTGAAAGCAAAAATAGACCCAGGGAATGAAATAACAGTGATATCTATGAAAGTATTACAAAAATAATGACGGCTGTCTTTATACTCTAAGATATACGTCTAAATTTAGGATGTACATAAAAGGATAAGAGAGTATCACTAATTAAAATGCTAATAATGGTTACTGATTAATGGTGCTAATTTAAAAATAATGTTACAAATTTCCATTTATTCAACCTAACAGAGCTGGATTCTTCTGCATCTAATCTTGACATTAGTTGGTGGTCAGAAATAAGATACCCTTGGAAAAAGTTTTATAAAGATACCCTGAATAGACCAATCATTAAGTACACATACCCCAATGATAATCTTAACCCTCGTGCTTTCAGTGCTTCATTCCTGGGGAGTGGGGAATAGCTCCTGGTCCTCTTCATGCCACACTCTCCCCCAACCACCACAGCCATCTAGGCCTGTCCTTCCTTCTCTGCACTGCCACTCTTGTGGGTGTTTATAAACACCCTTAACTTTTCTCTTTGCCTATGTTGTGAGTACTGGGTACTTACACGTGGGCAATCAAAGAGGGGAGCCGAGGATGAGCACTGGAACAGGAATTAGGAGAACTATAGGCTGACTGAGGCTCACTAAAGTGCTGAGACCTAAAATAAGTCCCTAAAGCCTCTGGGCTTCAGCTTCCTCATCTAAGAACTCAGAGCTCTAAAACACCGATTACATGATTCATACCCTACTGTTCCCAGAGAAAGTCTTCATACATGGGGAATAATCAATAAACACTATTTACCAGCTCTACTAAGTAGATTAGGGACAGATAGAACAGAATTGATAAAAACTATGGGGCAAATCAATACAAAGTTGACACTCTAGGGTGTTAAATGGAGCTTTTTTCCTAGCCTACAAGGTTGGAAGAAAATATTTATTTTCTACCAAAAGAATAAAAAGGTTATGTTATACTTTTTGCATAATAGTAAACATGGTGGTGGTTACCTTCTATATCAATATTCTGGTCCGGAATCTCCAGTTCAATAATATTCATGCTGGATTCTTTCCAAGAACCACTGAACATACTAGAAAAGTAGCCAGACTTAAAAAACAAAACAAAACAAAAACAATTATCTAGTACCTTCTGTGCCTTCCAAATTATTTTCCCATTTCTAATTCCAAGCAACTCTTCTATCAAAATGAATCCATATTATTTCAGGAGAAAAAGAGTTGCTAAATATGTCTACAGGAAAATGAGATTAAGGACACTTGAGGTATGTCAAAATACTTTGTTTAGGATTAATTTAATGAAAACCAAACCAAATTCTCATATTACTATCTGAACTGAATTCCTATATTACTATTTGAAACTTACATTAATTTTTTACTTAGTTAAAACAATTTCTGAGTCTATTACAGGTATATGTTTTCCTTCTCAATGACATTTTAAATTCAAGCTTAGAAAACATATCATGTATTTAAGACTCTCATAAACATATGACAAAACACAAGGTGAATACATAATCATGTACTGAGGAGGAGTGAAGACTAAGAACTTTCCTACTGTTGAATCCTTACTGTGTTAGTGGCTGTAAATGGGATGATCCCCAGAAATTAGGATAAATCTAAAGTTTAGTTTTAACTAATCAGAAAATTCCAGAATGGACCTAAATTCTTGGAAAGGTACCAAAATGGATGAAGTCTTTAGTTACCTTCTAGATAGTACCTCTTATAATTAGAATTACTTTGGACTAGATCAAATATTAACTAATTTCAATGAATACTTAGTATGTATAAGGCACTGTGAATACAGCAGTAAACAAAACAGACATTGTTTCTGTCCTTAGGAGGCTTACTATATTTTAGCATGTGGCTTGCACTATAATCAATACAGTTTCTCTTGAGAGGGAAAGCCTTCACTGAGGCATTCTCATCCTTAAATTCACAAAACTGCTTTCAGTGATTAAAAAAAAGGTATGGACCCTATCCTCAAGTTGAGACCAATATTCTGATATATTCCCTGAGCTATAAACTTCAAGCCAAAGTACCTTGTTCAAAAAAATTAAATAAAAAACATTATGATTAAAATGTTATAGAAAAAGTTTTTTTTTAATATTTCTACTGAAATCTTATACTATACTGTCTTACCAGTAATTATTGTCAAACGGTGAAGAAGAGAGAAAATATAAACTCCATAGGATAGAAACTGAATTGTTCACTGTTCTATTCCCAGTGCCTAGAACAATGATTTGAAGAAAGAATAGATAGATTTGATGAAAGAATAAATGAATAAAATATTTGAGCCATTAGAGCAACATTTTCTTTCATTTTGAGAGTTTTGAATCTTTAAAATGGGGTGGCAGATGGTAATATTTTCAGCACACAAACCAAATAGGTATTATCAGCTAAATGAATTAGTCTGTATTTGCTGGGTTTTGTCTTTAATTTAACTGCATTTTCCAGAAGGAAAGAAGAGTAAGTGTCAAGAACTTTCCATTCACTTTCAATCAATCATATCTACAAAATCACATTTTGGCTAAATGCATCCAATTTAAATAATTATATACAAAATAAACAAATTCAGCAATCTTAACTTTAGACATTTTTCCCTAACTTTTTTCCCTTTTATCAACGAAAGGCACCAAAATAAGAACCTTACTGAAGTAATGACAAAAAGGTATTTGCTGGGCTGGTATGACAAGGAAAATTCAAAATCTGTTTTCTAGACCAAACTAAGTGTGTGCCGTATTTCTGATGAAACAAGACTTTGGAACGAGATGATAGGACTTAAACAACTACTGTAAAGAGATTGCTGTGAAATGCAATTAGAAAGAACATGACTTGAAAGAGTATGAGCTATTTTTAAGTAATTACCTTCTTTAGTCAAATAGAAAAATAAAATACTTACTTGACATAAATATATTTTGTGTAAGTTCCACTCTTCTCCTAGAGCACAAATCTTAATGTCACTATTTTCACCATTCAAAAATAACGTTTGATAAATATATTTGGATGTACTCTTTAATTTTTTCCTGTTAAAAGAAAAGCAAATATTACATATGTGTAAAACTGAATGTTTTATTGATTTTGCACAAAACTCAGAATACTCCTTTTGTTCAGTTTCTATGAAATAGAGCCAACTTATCCATTGTGTAAAAGAATAGAAGGACTGGATGCCCGGAGCCAGCGCGGTGAGGACCATGTTGCTTCTGAACATCCTGCTCACCGGTCAGGTACACCAGGGGTTGGAAAAACCACGCTAGGCAAAGAACTTGCATCAAGATCAGGACTGAAATACATTAATGTGGGTGATTTAGCTCGAGAAGGGCAGTTGTATGATGGCTATGATGAAGAGTATGAATGCCCCATTTTAGATGAAGACAGAGTAGTTGATGAATTAGAAAACCAAATGAGCGAAGGTGGAGTTATTGTTGATTACCATGGTTGTGATTTCTTTCCTGAACGCTGGTTTCATATAGTTTTTGTGCTGCAAGCAGATAACAGTGTATTGTACAAAAGACTTGAAACAAGGGGTTATAATGAAAAGAAACTAAAAGAAAGTATTCAGTGTGAAATTTTTCAAGTTCTTTATGAAGAAGCATTAGCATCCTACAAGGAAGAAATAGTACATCAACTGCCCAGCAATAAACCAGAAGATCTAGAGGATAATATCAATCAGATATTGAAGTGGATTGAGCAGTGGATCAAGGATCATAGCTCCTGACTTATAAGACTGGCCACTTTACAACCACTCTTGTTATATCCCTGCCATAATGAATAAATTGTCCAGTTATCAGTAAAACTTTCTTATTAAGATTGTGCTGCAGGACTAGTATATGGATAATCTAAAGGTTTATGTTTGGGCTTTTTTTCTCCACGAGAAAGCAAAACATTCTCAAGTATAGTATATATAATATCATTAAGGATTTAAAGTAAAAACTGTCATCTTAAATGCTTCAACTGCTGAAGAATAAATAAATCTGACCAAATGGGTGGCTAAGCTGGTTACAAAAGAAAATGAAGATGATCCCTTAAAATAAAACTTAAGACTAAGGATAAAAAAAAAATAAATAAAAAAAAAAAGAATAGAAGGATATTTATATTCAAATTTGCATTAGTACATAACAAACTAATAACAGTAGTTATCTCTAGTACTCTATTCCCAAGAGGGTTAACAGTGGCTAGATGGGACAGCATGTACACGTGACCTTTCACTGTGCACCATTTTTGCAATTTGTGATAGTTGAACTAACTGAATTACCTGTAGGTCAGCACAGTGATTTTTGCTTACTTCCTCGTTTAGAAAACAGTACTATGGAGGATCTCAATACAACTGCAATGATACTTCTATGCAACTACAAAATGGAGAACAAGAGTAAAAATTTTACCTACCCAAGTAATTTTTAGAATAATTTATATTTAATCTTATTTTGGTATCAAACCATTCTTAAACAATTTTTTTTTTTCCCCATTAGCCAAATGGTTTGCAGCCTTACATCAAAGGTTTTCAAAACTATGCTCAATGGAGAAGTGTCTTCGGGGCCACCAGAGAGAGCTGATGAGTAAACCCTGGGCATCCTCACCTACCTTCAACTAGAGCAGCATCACATCTTAGGGATTTCTGCATAAGATTTCATTTAAAAGATGAATTATATATCTTTTTAAGTTTGATAATCATTGTTCAAGATGGTCCAATGAATAAGAAAAGCCCTAGGCAGAGGCCGATAAATACTTTTTTATATTCCTGGCCAATCCTGCCAAGTTTTCTTGGTAGTTAAAAAAAAAATTTTTTTTCTTGGTAGTTAAAAATTTTTAATCTTTTAAAAAATCAAGTAATTTCAATGACGTCTTGAACGAGTGTGCTTGACATGTCTTCCCAACAGACAGTAAAAACAGCACATGCTTTGGTGGTGGAGAGACTTGGGTTTGAGTCCCTCAAAATAGTTCCCCAAAAGGGAACTATTGCAGTAAGATACAAATGATACCTCAGATATAAAGAGGATATTAGTAGTGACCACTTTATTGGGTTACTGTGAGAAATAAATGGGACAATATAGTTTCCAGTTCCTGATGGCACCATCCCCAAATGACACTAAAAGATTAAAAGTACAGAAAGGATTAAGCCCACAACAGCAGAAAGTAAGGGTGGGCTTACCACCTGATGAGAGAATTCGGTGGATGTGGAAGTTAGAAAATAAAATGAATAGAAAAAAGCAGCAGAAGCCAGAATATATCATGAAGGTCTAGGATGGAGGCTGACGCCCATCTGCCCTTCAGAAGCCTGTGTGGGTTGAGGGGAGGGGTCTCAGAAGAAACAAAAGGCAAAAGTGAGGCTGAAAATGGGGAAACATGTTCCCCTAATGGCCTCTTCCACGATGTATGAACACAGAATACAGATAGCCAGAGTACAGATAACTCAGGCATAGAGATTCCGAGGCTCTTCTAGGAAGGAGAGGACAAATCTATCAGGAAAAGCTAAGACTTCAGTGCAGGTATTGACACCCCAGACAAAACAATCCTCACTCTGGTATTTGAGGAATCTGTAGCCTGTGAGCTCTTAACCCATTCACCCCGAATCATGGTCCCCAAACTATGTGTCAAAGCACCTGGAGGATCACATCAAACTCAGGGATGCGTGTATAATATTTTATATTCGATGGAAACAACACAGCAACATCTTTCAGATACCATGCTATCTAATACTATTAAGCAGTAGTTTGAACCTAACTATGAGATATTTCTTTAGGACCAGAGGTACCAAGAAAAAAATTACTGAGACACTAAGAATGCTATGAACAAAAAAAGTTTGGGAATCTCTGCTCTAAAACAAAGCATGCCCCACCCCATTTAGTGATCAGTCTTCCTACTTAAAGGGAAGGCTTAGTAGAAATAGATCTATTTACTCAATTAAAACACACACACACACAAAACCAGTTTCATTCTTAAATATAAACAGACAACCAAGAATGACCCAACATGAAGAGAATTAGGAGCATTAAAGACTATTAAAAAGAGAAACTGGCCCCAGAGGAAATATATTAATTAGGGAAAAGAGAACTTAAAACACCCTAAAATTAGTATATCTAGATATCTGAGATTATTACATTTATAAAACAACAGGATACTATGATAAAGGAAACAAGGGAAAAAAGAGCTCTTAGAGACTAAAAACACAGTTACAGAAATTACAAAGCCAAAACAGAGGCTGACTGAGAAGGTTAAGGAAATTTCCCAGAATATAAAGCAAAAAAGACCTAGAAAGGAAAAAAAAGAAAAGAGAAAGAGGTACAATCCAAGAAATCCAAAATCTGGTTAAGAGGAGTCCAAGAAAGAGAAAACAAAGATAACAGGAAAAAGGAAATCATGGAAGAAATTAATGGAAGAAAATTTCTCCAAACTAGTCTCCAGATTGTAAGGATCAACCAAGTACTGAGGCAATTAAAAAGCCCACGCTTAAGCACATTCTAGTTAAATTCCAAAATATCAAAGAAAAAAATTCCAAAATTTCCAGAGGAACAAAACGTCACCTACAAAGAAAAGAGAATTAGACCAGCATCCTATTTCTCATCAACACTGTAGGCTGGAAGACAATGAAGTAATATCATCAAGGACATGAAGTTACTTTATATTTCCATACCCAAAGGATGAATAAAGTGAAAGACTAAATTTACATTTAGGTAAGCACAAATTACCTCCTTTTGCACCCTTTCTGAGGAAAATACGCAAGGATGCAGTTCCCTAAAATGGGTGAGAAAGAAAAAGACCCAGGCTACAGAAAACAGTAGATCCAATCCTGGAGATGTGGTAAAATTAAGTCCCAGGATAAGCCCAAACCTGGAGAGCAACGGATCCAGAATGAAACAGGAAGATGAAGGGACCCGGGGCGGGGGGCTTGGGTTTGGAGGAGGACGCCATGAAAATGTGTTTGGAAAGATAGGAAAACCTGAATATATAATGAAGGAATATTTTTGTCAATGATGAGGAAGGGGGAGGCAGTTAGAAACTCTAAGAAAATAAAAAAGCAATACAAAAAAGGGAACTATTGCAGTAAGATACAAATGAAAACAGGGCCTGACTTTGAGCACTTGATGGAACTTAGAAAATAGACTGCACTTAAATGTGAGGTTAGAAAATTTCTCCAATAGAAAAACAAGGAGTTGTGACATTGCACACAGGAAGTATTATTTATAATCTTAGCACACACTACTTGACTTTGCAGTGAACAGTATTTACATAGTTCTAACAACAAATACTGTTTACCAAGTTTCAAAATTTAAAGACGGTCTAAGGCACAGCAAACACCCAAGATCTGGTTGCAGAACAACTGAATTTTAACAGTTATGTTAATGTAAAAGTAAAAAATACAGGTGTCAAAAGGTGTGAATGAAGTGGAAGGTGGGCTTGGAAAGCAAAGCTTTTCATGGAGTAGCTGGTCGTTGGGAGAGCACATCAGACAACCTCAGGGAGCATAACTGGTGCCAACACTCAAATTTCTAGGTCTTAATATTTTCTTACACCCTTCATCCATGCTGGGCTGAATAGCCAGGCCTCTTCCACTGATACAAAACATACTAAATTCTCAATGTATTTTCTAATAAGGGTTTGCGTTGAAGACTTTCCATTCTAGTACACTCATGTAGTTCAGGGGGTTGGCAAAGTTTTTCTATAAAGATCTGGACAGTATATATTTTTGGCTCTGTCAGCCAGAGAGGCAAGCAAGCAAGTCTGTTGGCATCCCAATGGGCAGCTGCCTGCTTGCCCGCCTTAGCCTACCACATCTCAGCAAACTTTTCTACCATCTAGGGTGGGCTACAGCCACACCATCTCCAATATCTTAATCTCAGTTGGAGAAAGATGGCTATATTCCAAATTTGTTCCTTCCTTGGGTATTCTGTCTCAATCTGAGAAGTTGTGACTGCACCCTTATATCCTCTATTCCCGTATATTTTTAGAGATCTCTTTACCTCAGTAGTTTACCTTCAGTAGTTAATTCCCCATTACTTGCTAATAATGGTTATATTAAATTTTCCCTGTTCAAATTGCAGCATAATTTCTCTTTTGAATGGACCCTGACATAGATTTTAATGACATTAAATATAAGTGGTCTAAATAATAATTAAAAGGCAGAAATTATCCTAAAGGATTAAAAAAAAAAGCTAGACCCAACTATATGCTCTGTACAAGATACCTATTATAAATATAAAGGTACAGGTAAAAAAGGAAACAACGGAAAAGATATACCTTTTAAACACTTATCAAAAGAAAGTAATAGTGGATATATTACCAGGGATAAAGTGAGACATTTTGTAATGATAAAGGGGGCCAATTTATCAAGGAGACATAATATTTACTGAGTGCCTCAACACTGCCAGGCACTGTGCATTATACACAATCTAGTATTTGTCAAACCCTATAAGGCAAGTATTAGCATCTCCATTTTACTTATGAGGAATTAAGGCTATTAAGCACAGAACCCAGACTAGAACTCATAATCTGAGCTCTATACTAGACTGACTCTCCAAAAAGGTGGGGGGCGATGGTGTCCATTTTTGTAAATAAATACAAGCTTTCACAGATAAAACTGTACGAAAGATCTTTACATATCAAACTATTAACACAGGTTACCCATAATACTTTTATTTTACAATAAGTTACACCTGTGTAGCAAAGTTTTTCAATCTCTTTTTAAAGTTTCATCTAAAAAATTACATTTATGTGACCCCACTGATGATCTTTAAAAAAAAAAAAAGCAACCAGATTGCTTTATGTGAAAACATTCTACGCATTCTAATTTTCTAATTCACAAGTAAACATCCTGTTTTTCGACTCAACTCTTTCAAAAAAGGTTAAGCAAGCTGCAGCATTGGCTTACACACATCCCCGGTCAACGTTCAAGTACTGGAGACTTTGAAAGACTGTTCCTAGTAAGGAACAAATGTACACTATTGATAAACTTCACCTTTACAGTTAAGGAGAACTCCTCGCGTATGTAATCACTTCCCTTTACACTGGAGGACGACAGTCGGGGTGCCCCTTTAGGTAACCGGATGCAAAACAACTCATTCTCCTGCCACCCACTCAGAGAGGACAAAGGTGTATTACGGAAGGCCAGCCAGCCGTTCCAGTCTAAGGTTTAACGAGGCCCAAGCTCTGGCTTGGCGTTTGCCAGTCTCATCTTGGGGCTGTAATACCACTCGGACAGCGTCTGTGGTTTATAATCCAGAACCCAAGCGTCTCCCAAGCGCTCCCCATCCGCCCCGCATCGGTCTGGCTCCCAGGTTTCCCAGTAAAGGGCACGTCGGCTCCTCACCCCCTGGGCAAGCATCAAACCCCGAAGTGCACCCGGCGCCGGACTTGTCCCCAGGCGCGGCCCTGGAACCGCCCAACAGGTGCGGCGCGTCCCTCCACGTACCTGCGCGGGGTGTTGAGGAGCCGCTGCTGCTCGTCCCCTTCCTCCTCATCCTCATCTGTCTCGGAGTCGGGGTGACAGTAGCAGAAGGCCCCACTGCTCCGCTTGCGCTTGCGGCTGCCCGGGCAGTAACAGAAACCGTGGCCGGCCGCATCGCCGCCAGTCTCCGGCCTGCGAGTCGAGCCCCCAGCCCCAGAACCCGGCTCCTGCTGGGCTCGGGCTCGCCCCGGGTGGCGCAGCACTCGGCTGCTCAGCGAGCCCATGGACCACGGCTCCCCGGGACTTCAGGGAGCGCACCTCAGGGAGCCCAACGGAGACCGTCTCCCGCCATGGCCGGCTGCCGCCGGCCTCCACCCAGCCCGGGTGCCTACGCCGCCACCTTCTCACGCGGAGCCCCAACCGTTGCAGCGGACGCTACCGCCTCCATCCTCCGCCCCGCCCGCCGCGTCTAGCCGCGCGGCGCGCCGGGACCGCAGGACCTCGCCCCCTCGCTTTCGCAACAAAGCGTGGACCGGAGCGCGCGTGCGCGCGGCGAGCCTCCGGAAGGGGCGGGGAAAGACGATTGTGCGTGGTGGGTGGAGCCTGCACTGAAAGGGACGCCGGCTGGAACCCGGAATAAAGTAGGCGTGTAGATGATCGCTGGCCTGCGGTCGGGCTGGGTCTCACACTACCGTGAGCTTTGGAGCCAACCTAGATTTTAGCGTTACTCCACATACCCCATTGTATTGGCCCGACCGGGAGTTCCCCCTCATTGATTCTTTCTGCTAAGGTTTCTTGAGTTCCGAACACCTGTAGGCTCTGCGCTAGGCAAGGGGCGAAAAGGACGGTGCCGTTTGGGCTCTTCCTTAGAAGAGCTCACCACTTTCTGGGATCACGCCTTGCGGAGATTTGGCCTGGCTTCCTCAGGGAGGAGGACCTACAATGTGGAGTTTGCTAGGCCTTTGTGTTTCTTAAACATCAGCCTTCTGCTGCCCCAGACGGGTTGTGGCAAATGTTCCCTGCACTCCTCAGCTTCCCTCCTAGCGGCAGTGGAACGTCTGGATAGGGTCTGGTACCGGGACTGGCAGGGCTTATAGTGCCTTCTGGAGGCCCGATCGAAATTTACAGCTGTCTGCCTGGAGTGTACAGCAGTTGCTATGGACTCTGGACAGCCAGCTTTCACTCCGACTCCCTTCTGCTACTTTTTAAATAAAGTATTTACAATGAATTACGCAAAGTAATACGATAAACACCTATGGATCCACCACAGTATGAAAATTTTAAATTAAAATTGCTTTCATTCTTTTAAATAGAATATAGAACGAAGTTCCCCCCATCTCACTCTGTCTCTCCCTCCACTGTAACCACTATCCTGAGAATGGTGTATATCATTTTTCCCATGCACGTTCTTATACCCATAAGTAATATATGTTCTTTAGAACATTTAGGCATGTAATTAAATGGAATCATACTGTACCTAACATTCTGCACCTTCCTCTTTTCTCAAAATTATACTTTTAAGATTTATTCAGTTGACAAATCTCCAGTTAATTTTCACTGCTCATTGTGTCACTAACCCACAATTTGTTTACTGTGAGGGAGTTAGTTTGCTTCTACTTTAATGTTCTTATAGAGTAGCAATGAACACCATGTGCAAAGATTCACCAAATTCCTAGAAGTGGATTTCCTAGGAACTTTACAACTTTACTAGCTATTGCCAAATCGTTCTCTGAAATGATTCTACCAATTTATACTCCCATCAGCAGTATATGTAGTTGGGGCCCCAGTGGACTGGTGTCTCTGACTCATCCTGAGAAATTTGAACGGGGAGAGGCTGGCTGAGGCAGCTTGGTGGGGGGTGGGGAGGAGAGGGACAGAGAATGATGGCAGCAAGGGGATCAGTCTTCATGCCCACAATTTGTCAGCACAAAGGATGTGCAAGTGTTTCCCATGGAATAAGTGTGGCCCACCAGAAGATAGCCAGCATGGGATCATCTTAGATTCTGTCCTAGAGGCCTGGTGGAAGGACAAACTGACTTCAGCGAAGAGCACCTGAGGGTATCATCGAGTTCCTAGGGGCTGGAAAAGGAGAACACATTTGCCTTGCCAAAGGAACAGAAGATGAGTAGTTCCCTGGTGATGGGGTTGATTAAGGAACCTGGGAGAATGCCCCTAAGAATCAGCTTTAAATATCTGCCCATGTTAAACAGTGCTGATCCGGGCGCCTGGGTGGCTCAGATGGTTAAGCGTCTGCCTTCGGCTGAGGTCATGATCCCAGGGTCCTGGGATCGAGTCCCGCATTGGGCTCCCTGCTAGGGGGGAGCCTGCTTCTCCCTCTGCCTCTGCCTCTCTCTCTCTCTCTCCCTCTCTCATGAATAAATAAATAAAACATTAAAAAAAAAACCAGTGCTGATCCTCTACCACCACAGCAATAACAGTCAGGTAAGAACTTCCCTGCTCCCCTTTACTCTCCTCCTTCCTGCTACAACCCTGGCTAAGTTTGGGTTGCATTTATGGAAAGAAACTGAGGTGGAGAAAGAAGAGAAGTCCACCATATTCCTTATTCCTGCTGGCAATAGGCCAGAGCTAAACAAGGGAAGAAGCCTCAACTATAAGTCAAGTTTGGAATTTTGGCTAGACATATTAATTACTAAAATGACCTTAAGGAACTGCACAGTAGGACTTTTTAAAATCTAAGAGTGACCAGAAAAGTCCCAGCTCTATCCTCTATCTGAATTTCCACCTAAAGCCAGAAGAGATAGGCCCATGAATAAATGTAGATGAACAGTGGGAGAGAAAAACAAAGTTGCCTCACAATTATATTCCAGAGTCATGCTTGTTCTTGACAAAAAAGAAACATTCTTCCAAGGTGGCCTTATCCTGATTCCAGTTAACAAATGCAATTTGTATTAAAATTTTGATTAAGTTATATATATAATTTAAACATAAAACTACCAAAAATTTGTAATGCTTCCAAAGCCAAATAAAGTTGGAGATTCCATACTTTTCTAGGTAAGTATCAAAGCAGCAGTAATGTTTCCTGTAATTAATTGGAATGACTAAGTATTCATACAAATAGCCTTCACCAATAACTCAAGCTTTTGTAATAGGCAAGTAGAAACAAATTGAAAGAAATATCTTTATATTTCATCCATCAAAATACAACAGATATTATAGAATGAACAAAGAAGGCAATTATTCTTACTTAATACAAATGTTCTACTTAGTAGAACAGAGCGCATCACTCATTTCCAGAGAATAAATTAATACATTATTTTATACCATTAAGTAGTGTTTGGTATATGTGAACATTAGTTTTATAGCCATAAGTGTACATAAGACTATATTATTTTTTCTTAATGTAGTTTTTTTTTTTTAAGATTTTATTTATTTCTTTGACAGAGAGAGCACAAGCAGGGGGAATAGTAGGTAGAGGGAGAGGGAGAAGCAGGTCCCCGCCAAGCAGGGAGCCCCATGTGGGTCTCGATCCCAGGACCCTGGGATCATGACCTGATCCAAAGGCAGACGCTTAACCGACTGAGCCACCCAGGTGCTGCTTAATGTTGTAGTTTCTAATAGAAATTAAGTGACAGAAATTTTTTAAAGATAGTGGAAAATTCAATTAGAGAAAGCACATATGTCATTTTAAAGATACCATGTTTTATTAAAATTATTTTTCCATGTTGTATACAAACTGAACTTTTGAATAAAATCAAGTACAACTACAGAATAATTTCAGAGTTGAAAGGCACAATGCAAATGTAAATTGCTACAAATCAACAAAATTGAAAAACATTTTAAAAATTATTTTTAGCACAAAAAAATTCCTTTAAGTAAATTCAGAACATTACACTATCACCGAAATAATACCTGGTTGGACACTTAATTTTTTTCCACTCATCTTCCAGCTAGATTAAGATATTAACCATAATATTGTGGAATGTTCAGCATTTATGTTTGTTAACTACACATATATGATCTGTATAAGCACACTAAGAATTTAATTTGTTCAGACAAGTTGCTGATTTTGGTATACTTCAACCTGGAAAGAGTAAATAATCTTAATATAAGATGTGAGGAAGGAAGTCTCCCATGCAAACTTTTGTAGAGATCAACTCACAGTATAGACAAAATCTAAATAAAGGAGATTATTGGATGTCTTCAAAGTATGACCGTGTAAAATAGCAAATTGGATATTCTTATGAACTAAATGCTCACAATTTCAAATGAAGAAATTACTAGCCACTTTGAGAATGGAATTAGGGAAGCAGAGTGATTTTAGGACAGTCTTTCAGTCTTCCACTTTAATAGTTTTTCACCAAAACCATGAAATAAATTTAATACATTCCAATTTCTGTGAAACACAGATGAGGAAGAAATCTGTTAAAAACATGGAATACATTTTTATTTCTAACTTTAAATCTCCTGTTAGGTTTTATAAGCTTTGAAATGCAAGTACAGCTTTAAAGCATCATAATGAGTAATTATAGATGAATAATAATACAGCCAGTCTATATCCTAGGAAGCATCTGTAGGCGTTTTAATTGGAAATGAGCAATGAGATAATGCTAATAGTAGTGTAGAAAAATGAACTTAAAAAAAAATTCAAAGTATTGGGAATCCTCCTATCCTTCTTGGATTTTATTTTAATCATCTCCTCCACAGAGAATGAGCAGTACCTTCCTGTAGTCTCCAGATGTGTCTCCCTGGGGGCAAGCGAAGCAAATGTACAGTCAGATAAATGGGTTTCGACATGGAATACACAGTTCAGAGTCATCTGTGTTAACTTTTTCAATCTTGTCTGGCTTTTTCTCAGAGAGGTGTTTTTTAAAAATAACATTTGTTATTTTTTTATTGCAAAAATAATACATGTTCAATGTAGAGAATAAAGACCTAAAAGAAAAACATAAAAATCCTAATTCCACCAATCCAGAGATGACTATTCTTAACATTTTGGTGTGTGCATATCCTCCCAGACTTTTTTCTATGTGTGTAGGTTCCTGTGTGATGGGCATAGTGTTCTGTATTCTGCTTTTTTTACATAATGTAGACTATTTCCCTGTTTTAATTTATTAAATATTCTTCTACAACATCATTCTTTAATGGTTAAAAGGAATTCAATCGTATACAGGTAAAATAATTTATTTGATCACCCTCCCCCATTGTTAGATATTTGTTGTTTCCAGTTTTTCACTATTATAAACACTGTTGCAATAAGAATTATAGTTAAATTTTTGTGCATTTCTTGATGATTTAGTCAGGATAAATTTTCATAAAATGGGAATTACCAGATTAATCATCATGTATTTTCTTAATCCTTTCAATATGTGTTGCAAAATAGCCTTCCAGAAAGGTGCTATAATTTCTACATATAATTTTTTATGGTCTAATTAACAGATCAGTTTTTGCTTATGTTTCATGGGCACTAGAAAAGAGGGAATCTCGGGGCGCCTGGGTGGCTGGGGTAGGTAAGTGTCCAACTCTTGATTTCCACTCAAGTCATGATCTCACGGTTGTGAGACTGAGCCCAGCATTGGGCTCCGTGTGCAGCGAGAGTCAGCTTGAGATTCTCTGTCTCTCCCTCTCCCTCTGCCCCTCCCTCCTGCACTCTCTCTAAAATAACTAAATATATCTTAAAAAAAAAAAAAAAAGATGGGGCGCCTGGGTAGCTCAGTCGGTTAAGCGTCTGCCTTCAGCTCTGGTCGTGATCCCAGGGTTCTGGGAATGAGCCCCACATGGGGCTCCCTGCTCAGCGGGAAGCCTGCTTCTCCCTCTCCCGCTGCTGCTCCCCCTGCTTGTGTTCTCTCTCTCAAATAAATAAAAGCTTAAAAATAAATAAATAAATAAAGAGGGAATCTCTGTCTATAGGATTCAAAGTTTAATATATAAATCTATTAAAATAAATCTTAACATATCCTTCTTTATGCTTTGCCTCATCAGTCTGCCAGAGAATAAGGATGTGTTTGTTAAACTCTATCTGGCATACTATTGCCATCGATGTCTTCTTTTGGAGCTTCAAATTTCTTGTTTATAGATCTGAATGCAATACTGGCACCTAAAGTTTCATGCAACTTAATCTTGGTTGTGAATAGTTGCCTTTCTTAATATAAAGTAATCCATTTTTCCTATTTAATGCTTTTTCTCCTTAAATTCTTTTTTCCTGATAGTGTAATCCCTGCTTTCTTTTTTATATTGTCAAATGTAAACTGCCTTTATTTTAAGCTACTTACATGTCACTGTGGTTTAGTTGTTCCTTATAAACAGCACAGACTTGGATTTTACATTTTTATATAACCTGAGGGCTTATTTATAACTTACATTTTGTCTTACTTCTGTCATTTTTTCTATTTTTTTAAAGGATTCCATTTATTTATTTGTCAGAGAGAGAGAGAGCACACACAAGCAGGGAGAGAAGCAGGCTTCCTGCTGAGCAGGGAGCCCAACGTGGGTCTTGATCCCAGGACCCTGGGTTCATGACCTGAGCCGAAGGCAGATGCTTAACTGACTGAGTCACTCAGGTATCCCTGTCATTTTTTCCATTATTGACATATTTTATATATCTGTTCTCATCCTTCTGACAACTGTTATTAAATGGGCAATATATTCTTTATTTTTAATCTTTTCCAGTGTTGTGTGTGTACACATATATATTCACATATTTATATATATATAAACATATAATATAAATATATTTATAGTGATGTTGCCTGAGCCGATCAATATTTTTGTACCCCATCATTTTAGTGCCTGTATAGTATTATATCGTACAAATTTTCCATAATTTATTTGAGTCATCCCCTATTGGTTAACAAAAATAATAATATATAATGAATTATGTACCATAAGTATATACCATATAATTTATAAAATATAAATAACATAAAGTAATGTAAATATAAATAATACTAAGATAAAATATAGGGGCCCCCGGGTGGCTCATTCGTTAAGCGTCTGCCTTCCGCTCAGGTCATGATCCCAGGGACCTGGGATCAAGCCCCGGATCGGGCTCCCTGCTCGGCGGGAAGCCTGCTTCTCCCTCTCCCACTCGCCCTGCTTGTGTTCCCTCTCTCGCTGTGTCTCTTTCTGTCAAATAAATAAATAAAATCTTAAAAAAAAAAGAAAAAAGAAAAAGGTAAATGACCTTTAAAAAAATAAGATAAAATACAATATTTAGTTGACTTTTTTCACATTTTGTGAGATGATTTTATTCAAATTCTTTCATAAATATGGTAAAATATATATAACAAAATTTGCCATTTTAACCATTTAAAGTGTATAATTCAGTGGCACTAATTCACATTGTTGTGTAACCATCATCACTATTTCCAAAACCTTTTCATCTCCCCTACTCTGTAACCCACTAACCAATAACCTTCCATTTCCTTTCTCCCCCAGCTCCTGGTAACCTCTAATCTACTTTCTGTCTCTGTGAATTTACTTATTCTAAATATTTTGTGTAAGTACACAGAATCATACAGTATTTGTCCTTTTGTGTCTGGTTTATTCCACTCAGCATGTTCCAAAGGTACATCCATGTACCAGAAACTTCATTCCTTTTTATGTATGTATATACCTCATTTTGTTTATCCATTCATCTGTTGCTGGATATTTAGGTTGTTGCCACCTTTTGCTATTATGAATAATGTTTACATTAGTGTACAAGTATCTGTTAGAGTCCCTGTTTTCATTTCTTTTGAGTATATAGCAGTGAGTGGAATTGCTGGGTCATTTGGTAATTCTATGCTTAACTATTTTTTTAAATATTTAACTCTTTGAGGAAGTGCCAGACTGTTTTTCACAGTGTCTGCACCATTTTACGTCCACACCAGCAATGTACAAAAGTTCCAATTTCTCCATATCCTCCCCAACATTTGTTATTTTCTGTTTTTGTTTTTTAAGATTATAGTCATCCTAGTAGGTATGAAGTGGTATTTCATTGTGGTTTTGATCTGCATTTCCCTAATGATTAATGATGTTAAGCATCTTTTTGTGTGCTTATTGGCCATTTGTTCACCTTCCTTGGAGAAATGTCTATTCAAATCCTTTGTCATTTTTAAATTGGGTTGTTTGTCTTTTTGTTGAGTTGTAGAAAACATTTTATATATTCTGGATAGTAAACCCTTACTAAATATGACTTGCAAATATTTTCTCCCATTCTGTGGATTAATGCATTTTTATTTTATTATTTTCTCTAAAGAAATTCCTAAACCTATAATAGCTAAGTAAGAGGTATATTTCATTTTTTAAACATTTATTGCTGGGGTGCCTGGAAGGCTCAGTCAGTTAAGGGTCTGACTCTGATTCCAGCTCAGGTCATGATCTCGGGGTCCTGTGATTGAACCTTGCAACAGGGTCTAAGCTCAGCAGGGAGTCCACTTCTCTCTCTCTCTCTCTCCTTCTGCTCCTCCCCCACTCACACACCCATGCTCTCTCTCTCTCTCAAATAAATAAATATTTTTTTTTTTTTTTTTTAATTTTTTTTTAAAGATTTTGTTTATTTGACAGAGAGAGATACAGCGAGAGAGGGAACACAAGCAGGGGGAGTGGGAGAGGGAGAAGCAGGCTTCCCGCGGAGCAGGGAGCCCGATGCGGGGCTCGATCCCAGGACCCTGGGATCAGGACCTGAGCCGAAGGCAGACGCTTAACGACTGAGCCACCCAGGCGCCCCATAAATAAATATTTTTAAAAAAATAACAAACATTTATTGCCAAGCTGCCTCCCAGAAAGGTTAGACCAGTTTACAGTCCTGCCATAAGAGATGGTGAATTTTCCCCAAGCCCTTCTCAATGCTGGTTATGATCTCTTTAAACTTTGTTAAGGTATAAGGTGAAAGACGGTGATTTGTTTTTACTTACAATTCATTGTATATTATTGGTATTAATCATTCTATATATTTATTGTCCTTTGTGAAGTAAGTGCATGTTTTCTTTTTGGATTTTTTCCTTTTTCTTAGTGATTTGTAGAAGCTCTTCATATAGGGATATTAACTCTATATTATATAGTATAAATATATTTTCCCATAACTTCCCTTATAGTCATCCTTGAATCTAAAAAGTATTTTACTTACAGCTAGCTATATTTCAGCTCTGCAAAATAAAGTTACCTCATAGAAGGTCCAAAAATAGAAACAAGTCCCTAAATGCTTTGTATACATAGTAACAAACTCAGCAGCTCAAATCACCTCATAATTATACTCTGCAAGCTATGTGTAGGATTCAGAATATTTAATTCACGGATCAAATCCTGATTTGAAGTTTATTGTGCAGGCAACACCAGCTTCTAGGGAAGTGGGTCTTGGCTTCATATTCATGAGATCCTTCTGGCTTCCTCAGGAAGCGAAATCCCAGTAATGAGGGGTTTTGAGGGATGAGTCATTTCTCGTCACCCCTGTGTCAGGTTAGGACTCCTGGAAGTCTGCTGCCAGGTACAGAAAGGCAGCAATCCAGGGTAACTAACATGCTTTTCCGTGTTTTCAGCGGACCTCAGCTGGCCTGGGATAGGGTTCTGGATGACTGATTTAGTTGTATACCTTCCACCGTAAGCAGGTAGACAAAGAAACTGCATTGTTAAAACTATTCATTAAAGGGGCGCCTGGGTGGCTCAGTCGTTAAGCGTCTGCCTTCGGCTCAGGTCATGATCCCAGGATCCTGGGATCGAGCCCCGCATCGGGCTCCCCACTCAGCGGGAAGCCTGCTTCTCCCTCTCCCATTCCCCTCTGCTTGTGTTCCCTCTCTCGCTGTCAATCTCTCTGTCAAATAAATGAATAAAATCTTTAAAAAAAAAAAAAAACTATTCATTAAAATATACTCTTTCTCTGTCTGGGGTTAACATGAAATAATTACTATATTTAGAAGGCAAACATTTCCAGCTTTTAACCTGGCAGAGATTTAAACATCTGTGTGAAAGGAGAGAAACTGGAAATACCTGAATTAGAGTACCATCTTTATTTATTTATTTATTTTTTAAAATGATTTTATTTATTTCTTTGAGAGAGAGAGAATGAGAGAGAGAGCACATGAGAGGGGGGAGGGTCAGAGGGAGAAGCAGACTCCCCGCCAAGCAGGGAGCCCGATGCGGGACTCGATCCCGGGACTCCAGGATCATGACCTGAGCCGAAGGCAGTCGCTTAACCAACTGAGCCACCCAGGCGCCCTAGAGTACCATCTTTAAAGGGGATGCTATCTGCCAGAGAGCAGCTAAGAAGTGTCTGAATGCCCAGGTTAGAACCCCATTCTTTCCTCCGAGCTTTCCCCTGGGCCAAGGCTGGGCTCTCGTGACCTACCTTGATGAAGGAGTACAGAGACTTTCCATAGAGCCTCTTGAAGTTTTCCCGGATGTCCATCATATCAATCTCTGCTCTAGAAACCATAATTCTAATGAGGGTTTCATCATCGGTGCCCAAGCCCTAAGGAAGAAAACAAGATCCATGCTGATTTTCAGACGGTGTTCTTCTTTAGCTTATCAAGGCAAATCTCTGCATGGCTCTCCTGATGATGTCCTTTGCACCACAACCTTAGAAAGACTGTGGAATACTCACCACAGTGTTCAAGGCTTTCCAACGTTCTGTGTTCTGACCAGAGAAGACCACTCCCTGCCACTGGAGACATACTCTGAATTCTCAGCCTGCTGCCTCGCCTACAGATTCCTCCCCCTGAATGTCCTCCTTCCCTCCCCAGCCTTACCATCCTTCTTACCATATGAAATCCCTCCATATAAAGCTTCCTTGAAGGTCCTGCTCACAGATACCAACTTCTTTATATAGTCTTTTCTGATCCTCACCCCCTCAACAAATATTGAAAAATAAATACTCTTTTTTCTGTGTTCCTATATATTTGGGTCCTCAACTACTGTCTTACATTCTATTTTGTTCTTGTTGGTGTTCTGCCCATACCTGCCTTCCCCTTCCTACCTTTTGATCTCTCCTGCACCTCCCATGGTTCCCAGCAAGGGTGTCTGCACACAGAGTATAATGCATGGTTAGGAGCTTGGGCTCTGAAGCCAGACTGCCAGTGTTTGCATCCCTGCTCCGTTATATCCTCACTGAGGACCTTGGACAAACTGCCTACCTCCCTATGCCTCATTTTTCTCATCTGTAAAATGGGGGTTAACAACAGTACCTGCCCCATACAGCTGTTGTAGGGATAAAATTAATCCATATGTATATGGCACTAGGAATAGTGATCACTATTATTATAAGTACTCAATAAATATTACCTAGTATTATCATTAGCAGGCACTCAGTGAAGTATTTGATGAACTGAGTATCTCAGGCTGATTTTGGTTAATTTGTGTGGGAAACATAAGTAAACATGAAGGCAGACACAAGACAGGTTGGGGTCATTCAGATGCTAAAAATGAGGCCATTTACCTTCATAGATTTATAAAGCCTTTCAGCAAAATATGCAGATTTGTTCCTCATGCACTTTACTGTTAAGAGATGAAAAAAAGAAATAAAAAATTACAGATAAAATCTATGAGAAAAAAGTGACAGTTGTTCCCCCTGTTTCTACAAGGTATGAAATAGTATCTCTTGATTGCTTTGTCGGAAAAATTTTAGTCCAACAATGTTTTATGAACATAGGCCATGGAGAAGTAATTAATAAAGTAATTAATTGGAGAAATAATAAAAGTAATTAAAGCAAAAGGCAGCATACAGTTTCAAAATGATTACTATCTACACCATATGAAACTGTTATTAGTTCTAACCATTCATAGACTTGCAAGATGCAGCTACTGTAGGATTATCTTTCCAGCATACTGAGATCTAAAGGCACAGAGGATATAAGATATATAAAGCTACATAATACAATAACAATCAGATCATATATAATACTTCTTGTTTAAAATTCTGGATCTCATTATGAGTGATTTAAACATTTTTTTTTAATCCCTGAAAACAAAAAACTATATCTCCATGACAACAAACTGGTAAGGAGGACAGTCTATAAACATTTGTTTCTCCGCTCCCTGCCCCCTACCAGCTTACCTATGGCCAGCAGAGTATCTTCAAAACTACCAGATGTTTCAGATTTAATACTCTGCTCA
Organism: Neomonachus schauinslandi; assembly: GCF_002201575.2. Classification (NCBI taxonomy): domain Eukaryota; kingdom Metazoa; phylum Chordata; class Mammalia; order Carnivora; family Phocidae; genus Neomonachus; species Neomonachus schauinslandi. Next base: position 52,087,846 of record NC_058412.1, read on the forward strand.
ATATCCTTCTGTGATATCCTTTTGTATTCATCAAACACTACAAACAATAACAAAGTGGAATTATAAATAATAAAAAAAGAATAGAGGAGATTTATGGAGAGAATGAGCATCTTTCTAGAGCTCACTCTTTATTCTTTGGCATACATCAAGAGGAAATTAATTAGCAATGTCAGTGAGAACCCAAGAGGCATGTAGCAAGTGGAATGGGTGCTGGAGAGGATGAAGGACTATTGTGCCTCTCGGAGGATATCAGGCAAGCCCTTTCCCTTATTTGGGACCCCGCTCTCTCACACATAAAATGGAGATAACGTCTGGAGAGATTTGCTTTCTTTTCTCATTGTTCCCTTAATGAGCAGAACATGTCTTTTTGTAATTTTGGCCCTGGAAATCATCTGTATATTCACCTTCCTTTTGGCTCATCAAAACTAGAGCAATTCAACCCCTTCAAGACTGAGTTACATTTGATAACCAAATGGCTGCATCTTTTAATAGACTGTAACATAATTTTTTTTCACTTTTTGCCAAATATTTTTTAATGTGATAAACCTATTTTCCTCTTACTGCCTTCTTCTGGAGCTTCTTAGAGTGGATATTTATCTTCTTAACATTGCTTTCTTTGGGGTGCTGCCCCAGGCCCCCCATCAGGGTGATTCTCACAGGGCTGTCAATCCAGGGACACCCCTGCCCCCTAACATACACCATAAGCTCTACCAAGTGAGTGGGCAGTTCACTGAACCAGAACCAGTCTTACCCTCCCAGGGATTTTTAAATTGAGCAGATCGTGGGGATGGCCAAAAGCACTGAGTCATCTTTAACCTTAGAGAACACAGGATTCACCTGGGAAACCTGGGAGACTTTCCTAGATGTCACTTTCAGGGATTTTAAGCCAGCCAGTCTGAAGTAGGGGTTCAAGAATCAGCATTTTCAACGAAGACCAGACTTTGGGAAACTGCCTTACAAATAAAATATGTGACTCCCTTCCACTGAGATCCCCAGATCTGCCTTGATTTCTGTACTTCCTGGAAATGTTTGGCTCTCCCTTCAATTCAGTGAGCCACCAGTATTTTCCATTTTCCCTCTTGTCCCATTCTGTATTATTTCTTCTTCTTACTTAAGTTGGAGTCTGTGTCTATTGCTTAGGATCAAAAGATCTAATTGACACATTTTCTTTTTTTAAAGATTTTATTTATTTATTTTTGTGCACGTGCGCGCGCAAGCACATGAGCGGGGGCTGGGGTAGGGGTAGGGGCAGAGGGAGAAGCAAACTCTCCATTGAGCAGGGAGCCGGATGCGGACTCGATCCCAGGATGCTGGGATCATGACCTGAGCTGAAGGCAGACGCTTAACCGACTGAGCCACCCAGGCGCCCTAATTGACACATTTTCTAAGCCTTAGTTTTTCTCCACTGTAAAATAGGGGAAATAATGGCTGCCCCAATGGGATGTTGCAACAAACAATGCCTGTAATATGCTTAGCACTGGGGGCGTCTGGGCGGCTCAGTTCGCTAAGCATCTGCCTTTAGTTCAGGTCATGGTCCCAGTGTCCTGGGATTGAGACCCGCATTCGGGCTCCCTGCTCAGCGGGGAGCCTGCTTCTCCCTCTGCCCGCAGCTCCCCCTGCTTGTGCTCTCTCTCTTTCTGTCAAATAATAATAAAAAAAATCTTTAATATGCTTAGCACTGCACCTAGAAGATAATTAATAAAACCTTAGTTATTTGAATCCTCACTATTATTGTTGGTTGGTTAAAAAATTATGAAGTTTTCTTTATCCCAAGAGTGCTTAGATTTTCTTCCAGTGGTTTACAAGCAGATATTTTATAACTTCCCAACAACTGACTTGGGCCTAGAAGTGAAAATTGTTATTTGCATTTTTTGAGGACCTGCAGTTCTTGGAAAATACCACCAGGGGGAGATTTATGTACTTAGTCATCCCACAAGGAAGGAAAGGCGAAGAAATGGGGAGCTCAGTCAGAAGTTGGTGCATCTGATGGTAGCCCATGACATTTATTAACAGGTGTAATCACCTATTTTTAGTCACTGTGGAATATCTGAAAAAAATACAACTTCCAAATGTGTTGTAATTTTCAATTATGTTTTCAATTTACTGAACTCATTCTCAAATTTGCCATAGGTTTTGTAAATTGTGTGTGATTATAAGGCATGGTGGGCTTAAAAAATGATGATGCAACATAAAGACCTAAAGAACTTACATAAAAGATGAAATATCTTATTAAATCCTTATTGCTGTTTACAAGAAGACAATAAACCTGATGACAAATGTGCTACAATTTTTTTCCCCAAAGAAGTTAAAAGCACATTACAAAGACTAAGCATTATCAGAAGCAAATTAGAAACATTACACATAGGAAATAAAATTTGGAATTATCCACTATTTATCTTATGCAACATACTCCCTAAAGAAATCACTTCTATTAACTTTACAACTTGGATATTAACTAGGGATAAATGTCAACCAACAATTTTATTTTATTGCTCACTGATGTACTGAAGATTTTTTCTTACGTAACTAAAATGAAATGGGGCTGCTTTAGAAAAAGGACTGACCGTGAAGGTTTGGTTTCCTACAAACAGAAATGCCAAACTCCTATTAATATGTTGTATATCTGCTAATTATTCATAATTAAGCTTTCAGCGGGCACCTGGGTGGCTCAGTCGGTTAAGCGTCTGCCTTCAGCTCAGGTCATGATCTCCGGGTGCTGGGATCGAGCCCCGCGTCGGGCTCCCCGCTCAGTGGAGAGTCTGCTTCTCCTTGTCCCTTTCCCTCTGCTCCTCCCCCTCACTCATCCTCTCTCTCTCAAATAAATGAAATCTTTAAAAAAAGAAAAAAAGAAATTGGCCCTCATGCACATCGTTGTACTCATACATCTCCAAGGTAAAACATCTAGGACAATTCAGTACAATCTGTTCTTTGTACAAGTAAAGGGGGAAAATTCTCAATTAATAATGGACAATAGTTTTCATCATCTCTCATTTTCTTTGGAAGATGAGGCAAGCGCCTTACCATGCAACAGATGATTTCGGTTCCGGGAACAGAGAACAGTTAGAAATTTCACCTCATCTGTCCCCCATTTCTTCTCTCCAGCCTCATACAGGTCCTGAAGCCAAACAAAGCACAAGTTTAAACCATCACAGAGAAGGTGCCAGGAAACATGCAAATATTTCCAGAACATCAAAGAGTTGAGCTGGCTTTGTTTTATTTTGTTGGTGATGAGTGTGGGAATGCTCTTTGTGATGAGTGGCAATGACTCAAGATTTTTCCTTAGGTATAAAACTAATGGGACCTTGGGGCGCCTGGCTGGCTTAGTCAGTTAAGCATCCGATGCTTGATTTCAGCTCAGGTTATGATCTCAGGGTCTTAAGATTGAGCCCCGCCTTCGCTCCGTGCTGGGCGTGGAACGTGCTTAGGATTCTCTCCCTCCCTCTGCCCCTTCCTGCCCCGGCCCCCAAAAAAGACTAATGGGAAAGTCAGAGCAAGCACCAGCAGCTCCCAATATACGGACTACATAGTTCTCTCTTTTTCTTTTTTTAAAGATTTTATTTCTAAGTAGTCTCTACACCCAATGTGGGGCTTGAACTCACAACCCTGAGATCAAGAGTCACATGCTCCACTGACTGAGCCAGCCAGGTGCCCCACATTGTTTTATCTTAAGAGCTAAAAGGCATGCCCTAGACTAGCTGTTCTGTACAGCAGCCACCAACCAAATGTGGCTATTTACATTTTTTTTTTAAAGATTTTATTTACTTATTTGACAGAGAAAAAAAGAGCACAAGCAGGGGGAGCGGTAGGCAGAGGGAGAGTGAAAAGCAGGCTTCCTGCTGAGCAGGGAGCCCCAGGCGGGGGCTCGATCCCAGGGCCCTGGGATCATAACCTGAGCCGAAGGCAGACGCTTAATGACTGAGCCACCCAGGCGCCCTGGCTATTTACATTTTAACTAAAATTAAATTAAATTAAAAATTCACTCTTCAATCATACAAGCTATATTTCAAGTGCTCAGTGGCCACATGTGGCTGGTCTGACTGAGAAGTTGAATTTTAAATTAAATTAAATTTAGTTAATTAAAACTAGCTAGTGGCTACCCATGCTAGACAACGCCAATGTAAACATTTTTAGCATCACAGAAAGTTCTATCGGACAACACTGCTCTGGAATGATCTGTGATTTGCTTGAGGCTACGGAAGGTCTCACAGTAGAACCAGGACCCATTAGTAATTGCTTACATTCCTTTTTTTTTTTTTTCATAATTGCTTATATTCCAAACAGGTAGGACTATAAGAAATTCTGGTCGCTTTAACTCCATTACTGATAAATCAAAACTAGTATTCCTATCACCTCACTGCTATTTATTTTTATTTTTTTTTTTTTTAAAGATTTTATTTACTTATTTGACAGAGAGAGAGACAGCCAGAGAGGGAACACAAGCAGAGGAGGAGTGGGAGAGGGAGAAGCAGGCCTCCCATCGAGCAGAGAGCCCGATGCGGGGCCCGATCCCAGGACCCTGGGATCATGACCTGAGCCAAAGGCAGACGCTCAACGACGGAGCCACCCAGGCGCCCCGTCCTCACTGCTATTTAAAAAAACAAAGAAAATAGGGGTGCCTGGGTGGCTCAGTCGTTGAGCATCTGCCTTCGGCTCAGGTCATGATCCCAGGGTCCTGGGATCGAGCCCCGCATCGGGCTCCCTGCTCCACGGGAAGCCTGCTTCTCCCTCTCCCACTCCCCCTGCTTGTGTTCCTTCTCTCACCATGTCTCTCTCTGCCAAATAAATAAATAAAATCTTAAAAAAAAAAAATAAACAAAATAGCAAGTGTTGGCGAGGATGTAGAGAAACTGGAACCCTGTGCAGTTGATTAGAATGGAGAATGATGCAACTGCTATAGAAAACAGTATGGTTGTTCCTGAAAAAATTAAAAATAGAATTACCACAGGATCTAATACTACTGCTTCTGAGTATACAGCAAAAAGAACTGAAAGCAGATCTTACAGAGATATTTGTATACCATGTTCATAGCAGCATTATTCACAAGAGCCAAAAGGTAGAAGCAACCCAAACTGTCCATCGACATGTGAACGGAAAAGCAAAGTGTGGGTGTACGCATGCAATGGAATGCTATGCAGCCTTACAAAGGAAGGGAATTCTGACACAGGCTGCAACGTGGATGAACCTTGAGGACATTATGCTAAGTGAAATAAGCCAGTTACCCAAACACTGAATACTGTGTGATTAACTTGTATGAGACCTCTAGAGAGGTCAAACTTTTAGAAACAGGAAGCCAAATTGTGGTTGTCAGTGGCTGGCGGGAGGGAGAGATGAGGAGTTGTTTAATGGGTATAGAGTTTCAGTTCTGTGAGGTGAGAAAGTTCGGAGATGGGCTGTACAAGAATGTGCATAGAGTTCACACTACTGAACTGTATACTTAAAAACAGTCAAGATGGCAAATTTTATGTTATGTGTATTTTATTAAAAACAAATGTTTTTAAACTATTTATTTATAATCAGCAGCTGGCTTGTTAAATTTTTCAAAATGCCCTTATTTGACACATTTTGTCACTCTGTGGGCTTACTTCCATCTCCTCATTCTTCGTTTCTTTGTCTAATTTCCTCACTGCTTTAGAGTCAGTTCACAGAACCGTGGAATTTTAAAGCTCAAAGGGCACAAAGGCTTCATCTAAGTAGTAAAGTAATAAACTGTAAAATTCAGATTTCCATTGAAGATCATTTCTCATGAGCCCCTGTAGCTCCCTTTATCTCTTCTTGCTCTTCATTCGGCTTCATGTTCATCTGTTATTTTCTCACTTTTTTTTTTTTTTTTTAGCTCTTGTTTCATTGAAGTCTGTTTTTCTCTCAACCTGAAATCTGTGTCTTCCTTACATATGGTGACATTTGCCTCCCTTCCTGCTTCTGTGTATTCACAGGCCACATGGTGTTTGGGCTGAGGCATTTGTGGCTTTTCATGCTCTTCCATTCTTAAATGATGAGCAGCCTATCCGGATATGGTTTTTCCCTCCAGAACAAGGTGAGTGGATTCTTCCTGGAGCGCCTCACTTTTTATTTGCATGGATTTCAAGCAGGAGCACCAGTTGCTTGTCCACGGAGGGCAGCCGAGACACAGGAGTTCCCTGAGGAATTTCTTCCTGTTTGCATGAAGCCACAATGCCTGCTTCTGGCTTGGAGCTGGGGGGGATCAGCCGCTTTTCTGGGGTAGAAATGTCTTTCCGGAGTTGTTGGCCCAGGTTCGCTGCCCATCTGGCATTTTAATGGCTCTCCTCCATAGTTTCCAGTGTTGCTGCAGATTTTCCCTATTTTTATATTTGCTGGTTTGTTTGTTTTTCAGAAGAAGGGAATCAAAATGTGTCATCTAGCCAAAACTCTTAAGGGCATTTTTAATGTAGTTTTACTATATCACCAGTTTCTTTCTAAAGTGGGAATTCTGAGTGCTCCCGGTTATGTCCTTTGGTGCAAGTTTCATCCCAAGAACAGATACAATTGGACTTGCTGGATAACAGCCTCTATATTTTAAGATTTCTACCTTTTATAAGTAACCATTACCTAATTCCACCTGCCCTAATCATTCTTCTCATCTCAAACTCACTTACTTTCCTCTGTCAAAATCAAGATATAATACCCACTGTTTGCAAATACTCCCCTTGTTGCTGATACAAGTCACAGAGCAAAGGCTGAAAAGGTTTTCCTCCTGTTTTATCCTCTAAGAGCTAAAATCTCAGCTGCAGTTGTTCTTCAATTCCTCACCTCTTGGTAAAGACTTGAAAGGATCCAGAAAAACCTAGTCTGAGCTCTACTCCCTCTGTCCAACTTCCCCAGCCCAAACTTACTTGGAAGCCCCTTTTCACCCCGATCACTCCCAAAGGGAACTGTGCTCCTTGAAGAGCCCCTAAAACATTTGTTCATTGAATTGCATGGTTTTAAAAAATTAGACCTGGATTCTAAGAGCCCAATTCCACCAGCTATGTGATCTGGGACAAGTTATTTAAATCTTTGCATCAGTTTCTTAATCTCTAAAGCATACGAAATAATAATATCTACTCCACAGATGTGTTGTAAGGAAAAAGCATAAGGTTGTTAATACAATGCCTGGCACCTAGGAGACCCATGAGAAACCGACGGTGGGTATAATGTCTCCAGAATAAATTGCTCACTAACTCTTCATTTAATTTGAGATTCACCTGGGCTGTGGAGGCTCCTTCCAACATGCTTCCAAAAATGCTATCCTTGAGGTAGCTGAAATTCACATAAGCATCCTGGAGTTCCAATGTCTTCAATACTTCCTCCCTCCTCAAAGCTTCTGGATTAAAGGCAATTTCCTATTTCTCCAGTATGGGATGGGCCCCCCTGTATCCTCAGAACTCTTATGACACGATTACCCCTCTCCCTTCTGGTGAAAGCAATAGGTTCTTTCCTGTAGAATCCATAGTGATTCGTTCCTCACATACTGAATGGGACCAATCCTTCCCTGTGGTTGTATGTCGGTTAGGAGTACAGGGTCTAGATCCAAATTGCCCAGGTTCAAACCCTAGTTCTTCCATGTATTACCTGTGAACTTGAGCAAGGAACTGGACTACTGTAAGCCTCAATTCCCTCATCCATAAAATGGGGATAGCAGTACTTGGTCCGTGGGGTTACTGTAAGGATTCAACGACATATTTTGTGTCAAGAGCTCACAACAGTGTTTGGTACCTGGTAAGGACCTGTTTTTTTACTAGCTATTGTAATTAGTGTTATCTGGCCATAGTAAATGAATCGGGGTTGGTGCCAGGGCAGCCATCAGTGGGCTGGGCACCAGGGAAACAACTTCTTGGGGTTTGATATTAATTTTACCCAACAGGGTACACACTGTGCCAAGCTCTTTTACACAGGTTCTATCAAACATTCTCTCTGGGGAAGTAAAAATGCAAGGTAAACAAAGCGTAGCCAGGTCCCTTCACCTCCAGGTGATTCAGAAGACACTCCATGGTTCTCTGGGGTGGCCATACCATGATCTCAATGTCAAGAACCCAAGGATCTTATATAATAATGCCCTGTGTCACCCCAAGCCCCACGTATATTTCTGCAAGAAATTTCTGCTATTGGGCGCCTGGGTGGCTCAGTTGGTTAAGCGACTGCCTTCGGCTCAAGTCATGATCCTGGAGTCCCGGGATCGAGTCCCGCATCAGGCTCCCTGCTCGGCAGGGAGTCTGCTTCTCCCTCTGACCCTCCTCCCTCTCATGCTCTCTGTCTCTCATTCTCTCTGTCTCAAATAAATAAATAAATAAATAATCTTTAAAAAAAAAAAAAAAGAAATTTCTGCTATTAAAGGTCATCTGTGGGAATCTTTTTTTTTTTTATAGAACATATCCCAGCCTAGCCAATATACACTGAAATATAAATATAAAAGGGAGTCCACCAACTAAGGCCTTACTGGCAAAAGAAAAGAAAGAAACTGCAGTTCTACTAACCTGAGCATCCTGTCTCATGAGAGCATCATCCAGATAATTTCCTTCGTCCCTGCCACCCTGAGAAAAACAAAGCAAAGAGAATGAGACAGTATCCATGAAGACAGAATGTCTGGGAACCCAAGGACATGGTCATTAGACTGAATGCCAACAGGGGTCACACTTCCAGCCTAGGGAGGGATGAATGTGCTTCCATTATTCCTGTGGCTCTAACCTGTGCCTAGAAAACATTACCAACCAGAGAGCCAGCGATTCCTGAATGCTGCGCAGGTATCTATGCCAGGAGAAGCGAAGGAGGTGAACCCCGCCTGCTGACCGCCCCTCCCCTGTGCCACCACCCCCACGCCTATGTCTTCCTAGCTGACCAAGGCCTTCCTAACTGGCAAATCTACATTGATCAATTCTGCCAAACAGGGGCTGGGAACAGAAGAAAATCAAGAGTCTAGGGCCAGCGGTGGGGCTTAAGGAGCATGTGAAAATGCTCCATCCCTCACGGACACCAGCTCCTGGGGAGGGCGGGGTTGAAGCCTTGGAGGAAGGCTTAAGGAGCCACAAAACAGGCGATTTTCCTCTGGTTTGTTAGACTATTTTTATTTGCTATGCTGTCTCAATATTCTATGGTCTAGGCATGGCTTGGCAGAATGCTAAATCTGGGAGGCAAAGAACAAAATGGGTAGGAAATAAGAAAAGCAGGCTGGTGTTATTAAGTATCAGAGACAGGGGAGAGAGAGGGTGGGAGATGATTTCCAGGGTCCTGCTTTGTTGGAAGAAGAGCAACAGTATTAACAGAAACAGGCAAGTCAGGAAGATGAGCCGGTTTGGGGGGTGGGGGCGGCGGAGAGAAATGAGTTCAGATTCAGGTTAGGAGGCCTGATTTGAGGAAGCACCTTAGAAAGCAGTGAGAAATGAGAGTCTTATACTCAGGAAGGAGGTCGGGATAAAGATAAAATTTGGAAGTCAGGTGAAATATCTCATGGATGCATCATCTATTTTCTGGCGCTTCTGATCCCACACTAGCCCAGTCCTGCTTTATTTCTCATCTGGAATATTGAAGTAACTACCTACCTGGCCTCCCAGCCTCCAGTTCAACTGATCTTACACAACACTATTACATTACTCTTCTGAAAATGCAGTTCCCTCCAGCATTCCCAAACCTTCAGTGGCTCCCTACTACTCTTGCAACAAGGGATCCCAGGTCTTCCTTCCATCTTGCTCCTAGAATTGCCTGCCAACTGCTCAGTCGGTTGTTGACTGACATGAAACACCCCATGGTTCCTGCCTCCTTGCCTCTTTCTGGCTGTTCTTCCTGTGTGTGATGCACCCACCTACACCTCTGCTTCTTGAAATCCTAGCAAACCTCCAGGTCCTCTCCGAACCGGCACCTCTGTCATGAAGGCTTTTCTTTTGTTTCTGCAACCAGACTCTCTCCTTGAACCTTCTTTTTACTCTGTTCCTCTCCTTGGGCACTTTTCCTGCTTTTATTACAGCAACCTGTGTACCTGATATATAAATATATTTATATATGTGATGATATAAACTCATAAAGCAAGGGTGTCTGGCATGTATTAGGTACTTGTATATGCAAATTTGAATAAATGGGTATGCGTGACTACCCAGAGTCTCTAAAAGAAAGAAGATGAAAACAAGAGACAGGCCCAAGAACAACACCTGGGGAATATTCACATTTGGGAGGATGAAAGGATGAGAAAGTCTGGAGAAGAGATAAGGAGTGAGCGCCCCAAAGAACTCAACCCCTGTCAGAAGCAGCCCACAGAGGGAGCGACTCACAGCGGACAGGGACACCAGCACCCTCTGGAACATGAACGAAGTGTCAGAGCGAATGTCATCTTCAAGGCTCCGCCCATACTCTGGCAAGAGAGCAAAATGAGCTGCATCAGGAGAGAGTCCTGCCCAGCACCGCGTCCTGCTCCAGAGCCGTCTGCCCTCCCCAGGATTAGCCAGTTTACTGAAGCAGCTCCTCATGAGGGTTTTCACCCTGCACACGGTTTTTCAAAAACTGAACACTGATGAAATGGTCAAGGTAGGATTAGAGGAAACAAGATGTTCCTGTTCCTTAACATGGGAGGTCGAGGGGTGCCTGGGTGGCTCAGTTGGTTAAGCCTCTGCCTTCGGCTCAGGTCATGATCCCAGGGTCCTGGGATCGAGTCCTGAGTTGGGCTCCCTGCTCTGCGGGGAGCCTGCTTCTCCCACTGCCTCTGCCTGCCATTCCCCCTGCTTGTGCTCTCTATCTCTCTGTCAAATAAATAAATAAGTAAAATCTTTAAAAAAAAAAATTTAAGGGGCGCCTGGGTGGCTCAGTCGTTAAGCGTCTGCCTTCAGCTCAGGTCATGATCCCGGGGTGCTGGGATCGAGCCCCGCATCGGGCTCCCTGCTCCGCGGGAAGCCTGCTTCTCTCTCTCCCACTCCTCCTGCTTGTGTTCCCTCTCTCGCTGTGTCTCTCTCTGTCAAACAAATAAATAAAATCTTTTTAAAAAAAAATAAAAAATAAAAAAAAAATTAAAAAAAAAATTTAAAAGAAAGAAAAAAAACATGGGAGGTCAAGAAGGCTGCGGCTGTAATCCTCCCTCTGTGGTTCCTACTGCCCAGGGCTCTGTCCTCACTGTGGTTCTCAGTGACATAGAGAATGGTGACAGTTGAAAGGAAAACAGAAAGCAGTTTCTGAACCCATGTTTGGGGACCTGCAGGGGGCTGTCAGGCCCAAATTCCAGCACATGCCTTCTGAGAATTTCCCCCAGAGAAGCTCTAACCCTTCACAGCCCCTCAGGTTTAGAAAACCTATATTCAGCAGACGTGGGGATCTGAGTGCTTGAACCAAGCTCCCAAGGTCTAGTATCTCCTGCTCTGAACACTTACCAAAAAACTCTTATTGTTTTGTTTTCTTTCTACCAGAGTAGTGCATGTTTGCTATGGGAAACTTAGGGAAAAACAGATAAAATGAAGGAGGAAAAAAAAAAACCCCACAAAACTCTACCATAATCCCTTTAATGAAATTTAATAATATCCTTCAATATACATTTTGGTGACTACATAATACTCCACTGTGTGGGTGCACCATATTTTGCTTAGTCAATATGCTACTGTTGGATATTTTTAGCTGTATGAACAATACCAAATAAGCACTTTAGGATCTAAACCTTTGTGCATTTTTTTTATTGCCCTCTTAGGGCAAAAAGACATATTTTAAAGGCTCTTCATAAGTATCATCCTCTGGAGATTTTTAAGAGGGCAGTAAATGTCTACCTTTCTGAGATGGCTGGAGGGTATACAGTCCCGTCTGGAGGTAAGAAGTTGGGCTAGACAGCCCCTCCAGGCCATTCCCTAGAATAAGATTCATTGGTGCCACCACTTTTGAACAAACACGTTTGATTCTCTGCTTGATAATAAGAACCTTCCAACTTTCAGGGTCATAAAATGCTACACTGGGTGGCTTCAGTGGAGTGGCATCTTAACCAGAGAAGTCTTGAGAAGCCAACAGACTGTCATTTCCCTAGACAGGGATCTGCCTGAAACTGAGGATCCCTCATGGTCAGTGTTGCTATGAGGAGAGTTTAATCTGTAGGTAACGACCCGCTGCTAGTTTACTTCTCAAATCACAGCGAAGCCTCAACAGGGCCACTGAGGACACTACATACGAAGCTGGTAGGTCTGGTTTATGCGCCGGATCTCCTCGGGCGTCCGGGAGGCCAGGATCTCAATCAGGCAGCCCTCATCCGTGCCAGCTCCCTACACACGAAACCCAGAGGAGAGGGAGTTAGGAGCCAGTTCACAATGTTGAATCCCAGACACAGAGGCATATATAGCCAGGAATCTGCAGAGAATAAAGACAACCCACGGGGTTCTAGCAACAGGATTTGCTAATTTTAATCGTCCTGCCCAAATTCCAATGTATTTATCGTAATTGTTTTTAGTAATAACAAACATTTATGGGCTGTTTGTATTGGATGGTTATTGTGCCAGGTTATGGACAGTGCCTGCCCTCTGGGGGCGCTTAATCTCTCCTTGACTTCCCCTGTACTTTTCCTCTGAAGGGCAGAATCTTCTGGCAAAGACTGTCAACCTCTTTGCTCTCCCAGAACCTTCCACAAGGCTGCTCACGGACAAGGCTGGGGAGGGTAATTGTATTTGAATTTCGTAGTTGATCATTCAAAACTGGCAGACCCTGGACTGGGGCACAGTGGACCCAGCAATGAGGGAGGCCAAGAACCCTTTCTGACAGTTCTGAGGCTACAGCGGACCCAGAGGCTGCACTGGGTCCGCCATAAAGCTTCATGTCTCAGAAGCAGCTACACAGCAAGGAAGTTCCTGGAGCTGCACCACGGGCACAACCATCGCCGCCCCCCCGGAGCCACGGGAAAGAGCAAATGACTGCCTCACGTCGTCAGGAACAACCCTTACGTGACGACTGCTGTGATGTAATGTCACGTTCTCGCGCTGTCACCAACGAGGGGAACTCTCTCTCCTGTGCCTCCCCCTCCCCCCCTCACAAGGCTTTTGTTGCTTTCTTGAGGAAGCTGGTCAGCGGCTGCAGGAGAGCAGGGCCACACACCTTCACGGCCCTCCGCAGCTCCTGCACGTCGTACAGCACGGTGGGCGTCATCATCCCCACGATCACCCGCTCGAAGTTGCCACTCAGTTCCGACTTCAAGTCCTCTATCAGGTCCTGCAAGGCAAGCAAGGGGCTCTGTGTAACTGCCACGCTAACTTAAACCAGCCGCTCTCGCAGTGTGGGCCGGGGCTGCCTGGGGTCTCCAGACCCCTTCAGGGGGCCTGCACGTCGCGACTCTCTTCATGATAACACGAAGACAGCATTTGCCTTTTCACTGTCATTCTCTCACAGTTGTACAGTGGAGTTTTGCAAAGGCTACCGGAGACATGTACCTTTCTACAATTATGTTACAAGGCTTTTTTTTTTTTTTTTAAGATTTTATTTATTTATTTGACAGAGAGAGAGAGAGAGCACAAGTAGGCAGAGTGGCAGGCAGAGGGAGAGGGAGAAGCAGGCCTCCCGCTGAGCAGGGAGCCGGATGTGGGGCTCGATCCCAGGACCCCAGGATCATGACCTGAGCCGAAGGCAGCCGCTTAACTGACTGAGCCACCCAGGTGCCCCTGTTACAAGGCTTTTTAAATGCCCCCTTTCCAACTACGTATCTGTACAAGACCAGATTTTCTTCCTATGCTTCAACCAAAACCACGCATCACCACAAACAGTGCAAAAGCAGATATGAGAATCCAACTGTCCTCCATTAAGCCAGGCATTAAAGAACTTTGCAAAATGTAAAACAATGCCAATTTTCTTGCTAAATGTTTTTGTCTTGGAATGTATAGCTATTTTTCATAAAAGTGTTATTTATATTAACATGTAATGTGTTTATTATTTTTAAATAAGTTAACAGACATATTTTTTAAATGCCTGTTTTAATTTCTAATATGGCAAATATCAATAGATATAATCCACAAAAAGAAAAAAGTCCTCAATAACTTAAGTAAAAGGATCTTGAGATCAAAAAGTTTGTAGACTCTGACTTAAATGTATTCACTCACTTAGCAATGTACTTTGAATATATTTCCAAGTCAATAATCACCTATGACATTTTTAACAGCTGCTAAAATTTCTATATGTAGGTGCAATATAATTTCTTTTATTGGTCCCCTGTTTCTATTTTTGTACCGTTATGTATACATGCATTTATCTGTATCTTTGTGATCATTCATGATTATTTCTTAAGACTCAATTCCTAAAAAGAAATGTAATTCTTTGGACGAAGGACCAAATTCTAAAGAAGTTTATTCACATCTCCTCCTAGAACAGGTCAGAGAGTTCAAGAACCCGCTTAAGATCAACCAATATAAGAAGCTGAGATACTGTTCAAGTCAGATCTCTGATTCTCACAAACCTGACTGCACAGCCCTGTATTTCAAATCCACACATACTGCATGAATGAACAAATCAGTGCTCAATCCGTTAACGCTGGGCATCTTAACAAACTGCTATCAGATGAGCTTCGTTCGGAGGCTGAATATTCCAGTTCACACATCACATGCATGTTGATGCCAATCTGTGCTCATTAAGTATCTTTGGGACGGAGAAGAGTTCCAAATGCCCAAAAGACAGTCTGAGCTATGAAGAATCTCATTCCCCACTGGGGTCCCAGCCAAAGCTGGCATGCAGATGCCCTGGGGGATCGCCAAGCCAGCTCTGTCCCAGCCAGCACTTTAGTGCCAGTCTTCCAGAAGCAGCTGCAGTTGGACTAGCTATAACGTTTCTCGAGGATAAAACATTTACCAGAGTTACTGTACTCCGAGACCTAAAACACTAATTGATAATGTCTCCTCCGTAAAAAGATTCTTGCTAATCACACAGACAGTGTGGAGGAAAGGTTGGCTGGACTGGCTCTGGTAAGTGAGTTGCTGAAAATGGAGTTTGAAAGAGGGTCCCTGAGGGGTGCACGATTCAGAGCAGAAGGGGTGAATGAACACCCTCTGAATGCTAAGGTTACAAATTATATACATCTTCACCAACACACTGGCCTCATTCTAGAATTTGAGAGGGTGTCCCTCAACTGAGGATCATCAAAGGAATGAATATATGCGACAAATGTGTTTATGTGGAAGAGTCGGAATAGACTCTAAATCCTAGGACAGCCTGTTTAAAACAAACTAGATATAAACACTGCTCCATCCACTGTGACCTAACGGCAGCCTGACCAGGATCAGGAAGGCAGTGCTGGAAGGGTGGGGGCAGAGTCCACTGAGTGACCGAGTCCCTGCAAGGAGCTGGGTGGGAAGACACCAAGAGCTCCCAGAAATCACTTCTGGCTAAGGACAGTGGCAGGAACATGCTGAAACCGTTTTGTTTTGTTTTGTTTTTTTCAAGAACATCTTTAAACAGGGCAAGGATCTGCTTCTGAAAACCCAGGGCCACTTCAGGAATCTAGCTTGGGAAGAGACCCCAGCCTCCCTGCTGCCTGACAGGTTCTTCGTCAGCCCCTGGAGCCGGAGAGGCTGTGGCCTACCCTGCCGATGGTGGTCTTGTAAGCCGTCCTGATTTCCTGGCGCTGGGCCGTGTTGCGGTAAGCGAGGACGCTGATGATGGCATCTTCGTCGGTGCCTGGTGGACAGTGGGGACAGTGAGTGAGGTGATTTGAGAGAGGAGTGAGAAAACAGGTCCCCCAAGGACACCAGCGTTACCCCCAACACATGCAG
Organism: Neomonachus schauinslandi; assembly: GCF_002201575.2. NCBI lineage: Eukaryota > Metazoa > Chordata > Mammalia > Carnivora > Phocidae > Neomonachus > Neomonachus schauinslandi. Next base: position 52,103,538 of record NC_058412.1, read on the forward strand.
AGATCTTTTTAAGAAAAGAGGTCCTTGTTCAGTAGGTTTGTCTATTTTTTCAGGAACCAGACACTAGATTTGAGTCTTAGCCTCTCCTTTTTTTTTTTTTTTTTTTTTTAGCCTCTCCTTGAATCAACTGTTTACCACTGAAAAAAAACCTAACTTCTCTGAGCATCAGCTTCCTTACCCACGAATGTGAGTAACCATAGCACCTTCCCTCACAGGGCTGCTGCAAGTGTTCAATAAAACAAGGAAGTAAATTCCTTAGCACAATGCCCCGCAGTGACTAAATATTCACTAAATGCTGACTGGGATTGTGTTTCACCCCTCCTCTGCAATTCTTTTCATGTCTTTTGGTTCTTCTGTATCTTCCATATTCTTGCTTTTTCTCTCATTTTTTTAAAAGATATTATTTATCTATTTGAGAGAGAAAGAGAGAGAGCAAGAGAGGCAGAGGAGGGAGAGGGAGAAGCGGACTCCCTGCTGAGTGCAGAGCCTGACACAGGGCTCGATCCCAAGAACCTGAGATCACGACCTAAGCCAAAAGCAGACGCCTAACCGACTGAGCCACCCAGGCGCCCCTCTTCTCATTTTTAATGTTATCATTTCCTCTGAGTTTTGAAACAATTCAGACTCTTAATTCACTTGCACTTTGCAGGGTTTTGCTTCTTAATTTCAGCATAATTAGCAAACAGTATTGTGTTAGTTTCAGGTGTACAATATAGTGATTCACCACTTCTGTCCATCGCTGAGTGCTCGTCACTAGTGTACTTGACCCCCTTCACCTGGGGGGTGAAGCCTGCAGGGTTTTAATGGGCTGCCCACTTCATGCACTGGCGCTCTGAGATCTGTAAATGTGTTTTTCATTTCCAAGCTATCCTTCCTGACCTCAGACAGTTCCCTTTTGATAACTGCTGACGAATTCCCACTGTGTAATACCCGACCAGAACTTCATGAGAATTACAAATTTTAAATGTCCTAAATTTTGTGTGCCTGTTTCTTGAAGCTACTTTGACTTGGGGGGGGGGAGGGCTTTATTCTGATTTTTCAAAATCGGTCCCTTGTCTTAGTAACAGCTGGATGTTCACGTATGTTTGGTGAGTTTTGTGCTTCCTCACTGTTTAACCTGTATGGGGAATTGTGAGGGACTACAGAAGAGATTCTACTGGGATATTTCAGGGAGAAATGAAAAAGTCTAGATTTACCATAGTTATTCTTTGCAAGATTAGAAATCCAGAAAAGTGTGAGCTATAGGGACGGAAGCTATAGAACTTTGTTTACATATCTTAGGGACCTACTCTCTGTTCTCTTAAAAAAAAAAAAAAAAAGAGGTATCTATATACAACCTTCCTGTTCTCCTTCAGAACTCTCAGCGGGGGAAGATCCATCTTTCGCTCACCCGTTTCTATAAAAGGCACCATCCTTCTTTCAGTCAGGTTTGAACCCTCAAAATAGATTTTTTTTTTTTTTTACCCTCTCTCATCCTCCACATTCAAATTTCCTGCCAAGGCATACAAAATCTAACTCTAAAAATCGTTTTTGCCTCCATCCCCTCTTTGATTCCTACCACTACTACTCCAATTCAGGATTTTAGGGGCTTAGACACATGTAACATCTGTTAACTGGTATTCTTATCTCCTAATTGGTCTTTCCAAAGTCCTGCCAGATTCATTTTCCTAAAAAGAAAAACTCTCAGAGGGCCCCTCCCCTGCTCAGGAATACACAATGCCCCACCAACATCCCCCCCTCCCCGCCCCGTCTGCTAGATTTACTACAGGAGCTGCAGTCTGGCATTTGAGACTTTCTACAATATCCCATTCACTGTTGTAAATATCCACACAAAAGGATACCAGGCAGCCAAATTCACAGACCTAGCTCTTGAATTATTGTACTTGATCCAACTGTACTGCACTCCTTTCTCCTGACCTTCATTCCCAGTCTACTGGTTTGTATGTCCCTCTAGCCACCCCATAAGAGTGTCATCATTGTGGCACTGGTTTCCCAGCAAATGCCTTTGGGCCATCCCCCCATGTCTGTGATTCTACAGGTGGCCTTCTCTGTAGCAACCCAGGACCTCCCTTTGGTACCAGCCAACTCCTGCTTTCCAAATACCTCCTGCTGCAAGCCACCTCTCCATGTATTTACTGTGAGTCCCCTAGGCCTCAGCTAAACTGGAAAAGGCACAATGCTCACACTCCTCTCATGCCTTTGCTCATGCTATTCCATTCACCTGAAACACATTCTCTCTTATCTCTGTTGAAACAACTTATCTTGCAAAGCCCGTCTCAAATTCTATATCCTCTGAGTTTTGCCTGATGCCCCCAAATTAAATGTGATCTCCTCTCTGAACCTAATGGAATCTCATTTGTGCCCCTCCTATCACTATCGTATTATGATAGCTATTATCACATTATTGTAGTTATTTCTGTGCACGCCTTACCCATCTAGCATCAATTCAGAACAATGTTCCATTCAGAGGTGGGCAGCAGGACAGCACGGGGACTTAAACTCCATCTCTGGAGTCACATTGCCTGGGTCTGACTGCCTGGAATTGCCTAGAATCCTAAGTCTAACACCTACTAGCTCTGAGACGTCGGGCAAGTTAGCTAACCTCCCTAAATCTCAACTTCACAGCAGTAAAACAGGCTGTTGTCTGTTATTGTTCTTGTCGTATTTGCTGCTAGTAACATTGGGGCTAAGTAAAACAAGCTCTTTGGAGGGAGAAAAATTGGGAAATAAGGCTTCATGATCAAATGTTTTTAACCAGATCACAAGAAGATTATAAATAGCAGCTATGAACCAAGGGCACTTCTCTGGCCAAACATCCACCCATGCAAGAGCGGACAGAGAACGTCCACGTGCTGAGTGTGACTCATGGCTCAGTTCCACTTACTATGTGATTTCACTTCTCTGGGTCTCAGTTTCACATCCATGAAATGGGCTGAAAATAACAAGTGCAGTCACTGCTTTCACTGCATTGTTGGGCTGTTGTGTACATACCCATTGAAATAATATTTGTGTAAGTGCTTTGTAAACCCTATGGCACCAAACACATACAGCACTAACTGGAAAACAGATACATTTCTAAAGTTTACATACAGATTTGTAATGTTCTCATGCAAAACAGATTTAAGTGGGGAAATCCAGAATGAGCACATTAAATGTTAATTCTATAAGAAAAGTGAGTAACGAATACCCTCCCAACTAACCTGTCTTAAAAGCCAACTTGTTCCCACTGTATTTTCTTAGAGACCTGCTCATTTTTGCCAGTGGACCCAGCACCCTCTGTGTGACTCTGTGATGCACAAAACCTAAGGGCGTGTTCCCGTCCCGCGGGACACTTACCAATCCCCTTCATGGCCTTCCTCAGGGTCTGGGCATCTTCAGTGGCACTGAATCCTGAAGCAGCTTTGATGGTGCCTCCTTTGGCTGCCTGGGCACACAGAGAAAGATGTGACTGAGCGGCATCATCTCCTTCAGCACACATCTGCTGAGCATCTACCATGGGCCAAATACTATTCCTGGTGCTGGGGATATGGCAGTGAGCATGAGAGATGAGGCTCTTGCTCCCATGGAGCTGATGCTCTAGTTCAGGAGGAGGCAGACTGTAAACAAGCCAACAAATGAATATATACATGGTGTCCAGTAGTGGGAAATGCTAAGGAGCAGATAGAGAGGTCCCAGAAGGGCTGCTCTGAGTGGTGACATTTAGGCTGAGATCTGAATGACAGGAAGCAACTGGCCATGCAAAGATAGGGGGTTGCGGGGTCATGGTGGTGGTAGTGGTGGTGGTGTTATAAGCAGAGGAAACAGCCAAGGCAAAGGCCCCAAGGCTGGAACTAAAGGAGCAGGACAGAGGCCAGTGTGGCCCAAGTTGGTGTGGGCAAGGAGGACAGTGGTAAGCTAAGTTCTACTACCACCCGTGCAGTAATCTTGTTCCCCCACCCTCACCCGAGAAAGGAACATATCAAACCTGAATCCAATCAAGCCCCTAGAGCCAAAGAGCAAGTTACAGATATTAGAAGAGGGAAATGTCAACCCACAGCACAGGGTTGTAATCAGCAAAATCCAGACTGTGAGAAACACTATTTGATGAATGATCTGGGTTTATCAACAAATCAATTACAAAGAGAATAAGAAAAGAGAGAGATGGGGGAGGGGAGAATAATAGCTTAAAAGAGATTTAAAAAGGCGTATCAATAATCATAATTTGGATCCTAAATCAACACTAAAAAAAACTGAGTTATGAGACAACTGGAAATCTGAACACTGACTTGATATTTGATGACATTAAGGAACTAGCATTAATATTTTTAGGTATGATAATGGTACTGTGGTTATATTTTATTTTTGAGAGTTTTAATCTTATATAGATTGAAAGGGTTTACAGATGAGAGGATAAGATGTCCGGAATTTGCTTCAAAATAACACAGGTCAGGGGAAGTAAGTGGAGATAAAGAAGAAACAAGACTGACCATGAGTTAAGAAAAGAATTATTGGTAGGCACACAGGGGTTCTTTTAAATACTCGGTCTACTACTTTCCTATGTGTTTACACTTTTCCATAATAAAAGTTTCAAAAATGAAAAAGGGAGAAGGAAAATCAGAGAGCTGGGCTGGGGCCAGAACCAGGCAGCCTTCACTGGGGTAAGGGGTTTATTGTCTGTCCTATGTGCAGTGGGAAGCCACTGGCAGGTTTTAAGCAAGGGGATGAAGGGGTATGATCTGATTTACATGTTAAAAAGATCTCTCAGGCTGCTGAAGGGAGAAGCAGAGACCAGTTAAGAATCTGGAGCAAGCCCCATGGACATGATGCTAGATGAGGGTGGAAGATTTGAAACGGGAAGAAACAGGCAGACTCAGCACATATTTTGGAGCAAAGGCAACAGAACTTGCTGATGGACGGATGTGGGAGGTGAGGAAAGAAAAGAATCAAGTGTAACTCTAAATCTTTCCCCTGAGCAGCCGAGTGCAGAGTGGTGTCATTTACCCAAACGGGGAAAACTAGAGACCTATCGGATTTGGCATCGGGGGTGGAGGGTAGTGGGGAGTGGGATTTAGAAGTTCTATTTTCAAAACGTTAAGCTTGGGATGTCCATTAAACACTCAAGTGGAGTTGTAAAAAGCACAGCTGGTTATAAAATATAAGTAGAAGTCAAATCGAGACACATCAGCATGTGGATGGTATTGGATGAAATGACCTAGGGAGGAAGTGATTTCAACAGTAGGGGTCCTAGGACAAGCTTGGGCCTCTCCAGTAGTAGAAGTCAAGCAGAGGAGAGCCTAGAAAGGATGATCAAGAAAGATCGGTCCTTGGGGCACCTGGGTGGCTCAGTCAGTTAAGAGTCTGCCTTTAGCTCAGGTCATGATCCCAGGGTCCTGTGACTGAGCTCCACATGGGCTCCCTGCTCACTGGGAAGCCTGCTTTTCCCTCTCCCTCTGCCCCTCCCTGTGCTTGTGCTCTGTTGTGCTCTCTCTCTCAAATAAAATCAAGAAAGGAAGGAAGGAAGGAAGGAAGATCCCTGAAGTAAAAGGAAAACCAGGATAGCATGTTGTCCAGAGGCTGAGGAAGGAGGGAGTGGTCAGTGTGTGCCAAGGGTAGTGGAAGAGGAGGACACTGAAGGAATGGTCAGATTTGGCAACACGGAGGTTCCTGGTGACCCTGACAAGACCTTTTACAGTAGAATGGAGGAGACTGAAGACTGACTGAGTGGGCAGAGGGGAACATGGAAAGTCATGAGGAGGAGAGAGCCACCCTGGACAACAGAGATGATGACTAGCATCACTAGAATGATCAAATGCCTTAAAGTAAGAGGTACTCGGATGTTACAAGGGATTAAAAGTTAGTGAACCTGAGGTGAAAGACCTGTACTCTGAAAACTATAAAACACTGATAAAAGAAATTGAAGATGACACAAACAAATGGAAAGATATTCCATGTTCATGGATTGGGAGAAAATATTGTTAAAATGTCCGTACTACCCAAAGTAATCTACAGATTTAATGTAATCCCTATCAAAATACCAACAGCATTTTTCACAGAACTAGAAAAAATAATTGTAGAATTTGTATGAAACCACAAAAGATCCTGAATAGCCAAAGCAATCTTGAAAAAAAAAAAGAACAAAACTGGAGGTATCACTATCCCAGATTTCAAGATATACTATAAGCTGTAGTAATCAAAACAATATGGTACTGGCACAAAAATAGACACACAGAACAATGGAACAGAATAGAGAGCCCAGAAATAACCCCATGATTATACAGTCAATTGATCTTCAAGAAAGGAGGCAAGAATACGCAATGGGAAAAAGTCTCTTCAACAAATGGTGTTGGGAAAACTAGACAACTACATGCAAGAGAATGAAAACTGGACCACTTTCCTACGCCATACACAAAAATAAACTCAAAATAAACTAAAGACCTAAACGTGAGACCTGAAACCATAAAATTCCTAGAAGAAACCATAGGCAGTAATCTCTTTGACATCAGAGCTAGAAACATTTTTCTAGATATGTCTCCAAAGGCAAGGGAAACAAAAGCAAAATTAAACTACTGGGATTACACCAAAATGAAAAGCTTTTGCACAGTGAAGGGAACCACCAACAAAACAAAGAGACAACCCACCGAATGGGAGAAGATATTTCCAAATGATATATCCGATAAGGGGTTAATATCCAGAATATATACTTAATTTATTGTAGAGAGCAAAATGGAGTCTCTCATTTCAAGCAGTAGCTTGCATCAACCAATGACGCAAGCAGTTAAGGTACTGCAGCTAGGAGGTATGGCGGGCACCAGCGTCAGCTAACGCTCCAGAACTGATAAGGAGCAAAACCAGAGGAGGTCTGCGGGGACCCAAAACTGATTAAATCCCTTTAAAAAGGGAAGGATTTTGGCAGCAAACTGTCAGACTCTTCAGACATGACCCCTCTATGTCTGACCACTTAAAAAAGGTAACTGCCGCTGAAGGCTCTGCTGGATTGATCTTCAAACAGAACCGAGATCCTTCGCTGCTTGAACATCAGAAGCAGTAGTGCCGAGAGCTGACCCAGACCAGACCAAGGCCTTATCTCAACTGCGGGCCCACAGACTGACTTCACGCTTGGTTCCTTAACTTCCTGCACCCTTCTGTGAGCTTGTTTGTTGTGTGGCTTGTCTTCTGTCCTGCCTTGTGTGCTGTATAAGAAGCCAAGTTTAATCACATGTGCATTGTTATTGAGTTTGGAATCCTGAACCTGCTTTATAATTGTGATTTAACTTTGCTTTATGATTGAATAAAGCTGACATTGTGGAAAGACAACTCGTGTGTGCGCCTTCATAGCGTGCTCATGACATTTACACAAGCTCAACATCAAAAAAACAAATAATCTAATTAAAAATGGGCAGAAGACATGAATAGACATTCTTCCAAGAAGACATACTGATGGCCAATGGACACAAGAAAAGATGCTCATCACTCATCATTAGGGAAAGGCAAATCAAAACCACAATGAGATATCAGCTCACACCTGTCAGAATGGCTAAAATCAAAAACACAAGAAACAACAAGTGTTGGCGAGGATGTGGAATAAAAAGGAACCCTTGTTGCTGCTGGTAGGAATGCAAACTGGTACAGCCTCTGTGGAAGACAGTATGGAGGTTCTTCAAAAAAGTAAAAATAGAACTACCATATAATTCAGTAATTCCACTACTGGGTATTCCAAAGAAAGCAAAAACACTAACTCAAAAGGATATATGCACCCATATTTTTATTGCAGCATTATTTACAATAGCCAAAATATGGAATCAACCCAAGTGTTCATCCATATAGATGAATGGATAAAGAGGATGTGGTAGATATAATACAATGGAATATTACTCAGCCATAAAAAAAAGAATGAAGGGCACCTGGGTGGCTCAGTTGGCTAAGTGTCTGCCTTCAGCTCAGGTCATGACCCCAGGGTCCTGGGATCAAGTCCCACATCGGGCTTCCTGCTCAGCGGGGAGTCTGCTTCTCCCTCTCCCTCTGCTGCCCCCCCCCACTCCTGCTCAATCTCTCTCTCTGAAATAAATAAATAACTTTAAAAATAAATGAATAAAAAATTTAAAAAGAATGAAATCTTGCCATTTGCAGCAACATGGATGGATCTAGAGAGTATTATGCTAAATGGAGTAAGTCAGAGATAGACAAACACCATATGATGTCACTCATATGTGGAATTTAAGAAATAAAACAAATGAACAAAGAAAAAGAAGACAAACAGAAAAACAGACTTTTAACTACAGTGAACAAACTGATGGTTACCAAAGGGGAGGGGGCGGGGATGTGGGAAATAGGTGATGGGGACTGAGAGTACTATTATGATGAGCACTGAGTAATGTAAAGAGTTGTTGAATCACTATATTGTACACCTGAAACTAATGTAACACTGTATGTTAATGACACTGGAATTCTAAAAAGTAATAAATAAAAATTTAAAATGAGTGAACCTGATCCTGTCGAAATAAAAATCAAAAATTAAAAACAATAGCAAGCAAAACACAGGCTAGTGACCAGTAGGGGCCACTGCCATTGGATTATGATTTAGAGATAATTTACTGATTAAGATCAAGGTGCCCTGAATGTTTTGAATATATTTACTGATTTATTAATACGTGATTTATGTTGTGGGAGGTAGTGTAGAGAAATACATATAATGCAATATAAAAAATCAGATGCCTGGGTGGCTCAGTCAGTTAAGCGTCTGCCTTTGGCTCAGGTCATGATCTCAGGATCCTGGGATCAAGTTCCCCATCGGGCTCCCTGCTCAGCAGCAAGTCTGCTTCTCCCTCTCCCTCTGTGATCTCTCTCACTTTCGCTCTCTCTCAAATAAATAAAATCTAAATTAATAAATAAATAGGGGTGCCTGGGTGGCTCAGTCAGTTAGGTGGCCTGCTCTTGATTTCAGCTCAGGTCATGATCTCAGGGTCCTGGGATCGAACCCCATCTCGGGGTCCAGGTCTACCTAAGGATTCTCTCTCTCCCTCTCCCTTTGCCCTCCCCTGCTCTCTCTCCCAAATAAATAAATAAATCTTTAAAAATAAATAAATATGTAAATAAGTAGATGGGGAAATTCAGTGACAGGGCATGAAACACAGAAAACTAAGATAAAGCTAGGGGGGTGGGAAGGAAACCAAAATGCAGACCTTAAGAGCCTGTATAGTTATTGGAGGGAAGCCACAGATTTCTCTGCCTAGAAGCCAAAGTAAGACGGAATTGTAATCAGTAATGAGAGATTCACTGCGTCTGTAAGAGGAAAAGAGACCAGTTGCCCCAGAACTGCCCTGCTTTTCTTTGTACTGAGATTACAGAGAGGTAATCTGCATTACTAGAGCTCTTCTGGGCTCCCTGATTTAGCAGTAGAGGGTAGAATCAAACTAGCTTTGGGTTTTTTGTTTTTGTTTTTTAGGGGGGGGGGGGGGCTTGTAGGAGCAGAGGGAGAGCAACAGAGAGAGTCCCAAGCAGGCTCCATGCCCCAGCCTGGAGCCTGACACAGGGCATGATCTCATGACCCTGAGATCATGACCTGAGCTGCAATCAAGAGTTGGGATGCCTAACCAACACAGCCACCCAGGCACCCCACTAGCTTTGATTTTAAATATATCTTCCTCTCCGTATCTGACACTAAGCGTTATAGCCCTTGCAACCCATGTTTTGATATTCTGAATTCTGTTTTCTTGTTCTTAAAAATGACCCAATTAGTCATGACCAGCATTAAAACTGTTCTGCCTCGTCTCCTTTCCCTTAGTTAATTTGTCAGGTGTCTGCATTGTAGTGTGCATTTGATTGGCTGAGGTTGCACATGGGGAGGATCTAAGTGATCTTCTTGGCAGCAGGATGTCAATGGGGTTCAGCCCAAGCTGGATACCTTCCTCTGTTCATACCTGGTGCTATGTGCTTTTACAATGCTAGGGCTCACAAGCTGAGGGTATGGCTAAATTTAGGGCTCAGGTCACATAGTTGGTCTCTTTCTCCTGACTTTTCTGATAATGTCCTTTTTGGTAAATGGTGGTAGGATGTTATGGTAATGGGAGGAAACAGAAGAGGGAGATGATATGAATTATTTTTTTTTATTATTTTTTTATTTTTATATTTTATTTTTTAAAGATTTTATTTATTTATTTGAGAGAGAATGAGATAGAGAGCATGAGAGGGGGGAGGGTCAGAGGGAGAAGCAGACTCCCTGCTGAGCAGGGAGCCCGATGCGGGACTCGATCCCGGGACTCCAGGATCATGACCTGAGCCGAAGGCAGTCGCTCAACCAACTGAGCCACCCAGGCACCCTTTTTTTTTTTTTTAAGATTTTATTTATTTATTCATGAGAGAGAGAGAGAGGCAGAGGGACAAGCAGGCTCCCAAGGAGCAGGGAGCCCGATGCGGGACTTGATCCCAGGACCCTGGGATCATGACCTGAGCCGAAGGCAGATGCTTAACCATCTGAGCCACCCAGGCGCCCCGATGATATGAATTATTGAGTGAGAAGGGTTTTATATCTTATATAAGCCTTGGTTGAAATGTACCCATAGCCTTGTGCCCACGATCCAGTAAAATCTAATATTCATGGAGAGAGTTCCATCTCCTCTACATCACTCTTAGTGTCACCAACACTATAAAGGGAATTCTGATACTGAGGGAAATTTCATCTGTGGGTCTTTGTGAAGGAGACACAGTAGGCTACAGTGAGAGGTAGTAAAGCTTAGTAGGGGGAACATGGATATTGGGGTGGGATAGACCTAGCTTTGAATCTTAGCTTCAACCCTTTCCTTTTTTTTTTTTTTTAGAAATGTGTTTTTTTTGAGATTTTATTTATTTGACAGCAAGTGAGAGAGCACAAGCAGTGGGAGCAACAGAGGCAGAGGGAGAAGCAGGGGCTCAATCCCAGGACCCCGGGATCATGACCTGAGCTGAAGGCAGATGCTTAACCATCTGAGCCACCCAGGCATCCCGGCTTCAACCCTTTCCAGCTGGGTTCTCAATAGGGGGAGTTTCATTTTTCTCACCTGTACATCAAGAATAATGATATCAACTCACAGAGTTCTTGTAAAAATGAAGCAGAATAATATAACAAAGCATTTAGCACAAAATCCAGCAAAGTAGTAAACACTAAAACAAAAATTCAAACTCAGTGGCTATCATTGCCATCATAATTATTAAATATGACTTCAACAGATCTCCACAATAAATATGAGTGAAGATTCTTATATCTATTTCTGATAATCTCTTTTTTTTTTTTTAAAGATTTTATTTATTTATTTGACAGAGAGAGAGACAGCAAGAGCAGGAACCCAAGCAGGGGGAGTAGGAGAGGGAGAAGCAGACTTCCTGCTGAGCAGGGAGCCCGATGCGGGGCTCGATCCCAGGACCCTGGGACCATGACCTGAGCCGAAGGCAGACACTTAACGACTGAGCCACCCAGGTGCCCCTCTGATAATATCTTAATGTAAGCCCATGGGGTAATGCCAAAGCAAAATCCAGAATAGAGCATTTGTACAGGTGGCAAAAACAATGTAGAATAGATCAAAGGGTCTCTGATGATTTAATTTCACCCAAGGATATAATGTGGACCATCTAGAGGAACAGAGGATTTTTATGCCTTAGGGAAGCTCTCTCTGAAGACAGACTTTGCTCACTGTGGTCCACATCAAGCCCATCCAAAGGCCTCCGGTACCAAAGAGTGTGGGCCTTGTCTGCTGCAAGCCCAGGCCTTCACCTCCTAGATATGGTCAGCATCTAGCATTTAGTCACCATCCTCTATACACCTGACAGAGGAAAGTAGAAGTCAATGACATTAACTTCCTTGTACACTGTTATAGGTCGAATTGTAACCCCCCAAAAGATATGTTGAAGTCCCAACCCCCAGGACCTCAGAATGTATTCTTATTTGGAAATAGGGTCATTGCAGATGTAATTAATTACATTAAGATGAGGTCATTCTGGGCAGCACGTGGGTGGCTAGGATGGTTAAGCGTCTGCCTTTGGCTCAGGTCATGATCCCAGGATCCTGGGATCGAGCCCCACATCGGGCTCCTGGCTCAGCGAGGAGCCTGCTTCTCCCTCTCTCCCTGCTCATGCTTTCTCTCTCTCTCTCTGTATCTCTGTGTCTCAAATGAATAAATAAAATCTTAAAAAAAAAAAAAAAGATGAGGTCATTCTGGTGTAGGGTGAGCCCCTAATCCAATATGATTGGTGTCCTTATAAGACAGCACGTGAGGGCGCCTGGGTGGCTCAGTCGTTAAGTGTCTGCCTTCAGCTCAGGTCATGATCCCGGGGTCCTGGGATCAAGCCCCGCATCGGGCTCCCTGCTCAGCAGGAAGCCTGCTTCTCCCTCTCCCACTCCCCTCTGCTTGTGTTCCCTCTCTCACTGTGTCTCTCTCTGTCAAATAAATAAATAAAATCTTAAAAAAAAAAAAAAAGACAGCACGTGAAGACACAGACACACAGGGAGAACACAGCATGATGCTAAAGGCAGAGATTACAGTTAAGCCTAGGACTGCCAGGAAACCCCCAGAAGCTAGGAAGAGGCAAGGAAGGAGTCACCTACAGATTGCAGAGGGCTCCTGACCCTGCCAACACCTTGATTTTGGATTTCTGGCCTCAGAACTGTGAGACAACAAATTTCTATTATTTTAAGCCACCCAGTTTGTGGGACTTTGTTATGGCAGCCCTAGAAAATTAATACAGGTTCTTTCATTCTTTTCTACTATGCATCAATAGTAAGTAATAAGCAAACTGGTGATCTGCTGTCAAAATTCCAACATGGCCTAACTCAGCCGTTGGCTCCACTATGAGACAGCTTTCTGAGTGAAATGTTTCACAGGTTTCTTTTGGAGCTTTATTGCAAAATTTTGGATGGTGCCCAAAACACCGCATTCGACTTTTAACACAAACTGCATTGCTGAGGGACGCTATTGTGCGATTAAAATTAATATCTAACAAGATGAATCAATGGAGGGATTTGCAAAGATGTTTCATCTTATCAATTAACATTCTCAGTGACTCTTCCAGGAAAAAGATAAGCTCAGGAAACTTGTTCCTGGTCGCCCTGCAGTAACCGTATTGATCAAATTCCAGGGTGTAAGGTACCATTATCTGTTCTGTGGAGGCAGGGGATTCTATCCCAGGAAGGCTTCTTGTGGCAGTAGGCAAAGGAAACAGGGAGGATGTAGGAAAAAATAACAAAAATGAATGGCTAGACATAGGCGTTAGAGCACTATCGATGAAATATTATTCAGTTATTAAATAATCAAGAAGTTAATAAATGTCAAAAGTTGGAATCCAGTACAGTGGAATACTGTAGGTCCACAATCCCCTCAGGAGCTTTCATGGCGTCATCTGAAGCTGACCCCTGTAGGCAGAGGGCACAGGAAGACTGAAGAGAAACAAGCCTCTCCTCGTCGGTAGGTGACAATTTTAACAATGGCAAAGGGAACTTACATACGAGGCTTGTCTTGAGTGGCAGCAAGACAAATTGATCCCTAGACTCATCCTTGAATCTTAAAAGTTTATAAAGAGGTCCTAAATGGGCTCAGTCATGTATACCGTGCAGCTGTCTTCAACCCCACATCACCACCTCGAGGTGATCTCCTTGGAGCAGTCTCTGGGAGCAAGAAAGGTAAGCAGAACCCACGTTCCAGACGGGCGGGGGTGAGAAGCCTCTGACTGCCCAGGTCCAGCTCACTAGTCAGTCAGCGGTCACATCTTTTTTGATGACAATCTCCAACAAATACTAATCAGCAATAAAAAGTCATGAAGGAACAAACTGCTGATATGCTCATAGCAACGTGGATGAATTGCCAAAAATATAACACTTGGCGAAAAAAGCCAGACACACAAGAGTACATATTCTATGGTTCCACTGATAGGATGTTCTAGAACAGGCAAAACTAATCTGTGGTAATGACAATCAGAACAGTGGTTGTATTTCTAGGGTGGAGTGGAGAGCAGGGAGGGGACCGACCTGAAAGAGGCATAAAGGAACTTCCTGGAGCGAGGAAATGTTCTATCTTGATAGAGGAGTAGGTTACATGGTCCATAGGTTTGTCAAAACTCATCTACCAGTAACCTTAGGAGCAGTGCATTTCACTATATGTAAATTAAAATCTATTTAAAGGGGTGCCTGGGTGGCTCAGTCGGTTAAGCGTCTGCCTTCAGCTCAGGTCATGATCCTAGCGTCCTGGGATCAAGTCCCGCATCGGGCTCTCTGCTCAGCAGAAAGCCTGCTTCTCCCTCTCCCACCCCTCTTGCTTGTGTTCCCTCTCTCGCTGTGTCTCTCTCTGTCAAATAAATAAATAAAATCTTTTAAAAATAAAAAAAAATTAAAAATATATATTTTAAAAATATTGTAAATATTTTTAGCTTTTAAAACATGTTTTCTTTTTAGAAATGTATCATATGGTCATTGTAGAGATTTGGAAAATTAAAAAAAGAAGAAGAAAATTAAAACACCCATAACTCCACCATCTAGAATAAATAATTTTAGTATGCCACAAAATGTAATATTAACGTGTTAGCAAAGCAAAGATTAGAGTGAATATATAACTGTTATTTATGCTTGTATTACTACTGTTTAAAAATCATTATACACGTGAGTAGGGTCTAAAATAAAATGATGGAAAACAACTGGGAATTACAATATTGTGACTATTGTGTGTTTTTCCTACCCTTTAAAAATATCCTTTACCTGTCCAATAAGTAACAGTGATGTTGGAAAAGCAGGTACTAGGAGGAAAGATGAGAGCAACTGAGGTAATTTTCCTCGAATGAAGAGCACAGTAAGGGATCACTAGGTTATAGGCTTCACATGTAGGAAGCCTGTGAGCTTGTTGCAGACAGGAAGACTGTCACATTAATTTTGAGTCCCCAGGGCCAAGTACCACATCTGGCACAAAGTTGAGACACTGTAAACATTTCTGAATAAACGTCCTCTGTGTCTGGAGAGAATCAAGGAGACATGGGGCGCCTGGGTGGCTCAGTTGGTTAGGCGACTGCCTTCGGCTCAGGTCATGATCCTGGAGTCCCGGGATCGAGTCCCGCCTCGGGCTCCCTGCTCGGCAGGGAGTCTGCTTCTCCCTCTGACCCTCCTCCCCCTCATGCTCTCTGTCTCTCATTCTCTCTGTCTCAAATAAATAAATAAAAATCTTTAAAAAAAAAAAATCAAGAAGACATGAATTTTAAAATAAAGCATGGAGATTTAGGGCAGATATGAGTAAGGTTTTGACTGTCACGGATGATAAAGAAAATTCTAGAATGTCTAATGTAAGACAATGTTAAGAGTATATTACTATTTGTTCAAGAGTGTTTACACCTCCATCTTCCTAGAGGAGGCCATTTAGAGCTGGAAGGATCTCCAGTTCCTCTCCAGGTATAAGATTCTATTTCTATTATTCCTTCCAAGAAGACCAGAGATCAAAATCACCTGTCTGTTCAGATACCTTATTTGGGTGGGAGAAGGAGAGCAGATGGCCAGCTTCAGGTAGAGCTTGTTTGCAGCTAAGAGGCTCAGCTTCCATCTCAACACTGAACTTTATAGAACTCCCAGAGGGATCCAATTCCCTGCCTGTCCCAAAGATCAGATAATCAAGCTCTGAGGAGTCCGGTCATGGCCAAAACAGGAGGCAGATGACAAGCCCATATGGCTAACAAACACCCTTCTTGATGAGCCTGAAATGATGTTACACCAAAATGTGGATGGCACTTGTCTCCCAATGGTAGGACCTGTGGGATTTTTAGTTTTTCCTTTTCATTTGCCTGGAATTTCTATAATGAACACGTAAGTACTCCCACAGAGAGAAAACTACAACTTTTTTTTAAAGATTTATTTAAAGATTTCATTTATTTATGTGACAGAGAGATACACAGCGAGAGAGGGAACACAAGCAGGGGGAGTGGGAGAGGCAGAAGCAGGCTTCCCGCTGAGCAGGGAGCCCGATGCGGGGCTCGATCCCAGGACGCTGGGATCATGACCTGAGCCAGAGGCAGACGCTTAACGACTGAGCCACCCAGGCGCCCCCTACAACTTGTTTTTGTATCTCCGGATGTTAGAAGGATTCCAAGGATTCTCTTTTTGAATTAATTTTCAGGGTCAAGTTACTCACCACCCCTGAAAGAAATTAAAAGGATGCCTGAAAAAAAACCAAAACTGCCTTTTCATTTCCTCCTCTCTCCCCTCTATCAAGCAAACAATCCTCTGTAAAGTCAACAGTCCCTGAATACACATCCTGTACCTGTCCGTGGCTGGCACCAGGTAGGGCGAGGCACTCCCCAACTTACCATGGCCGTGACTCTCTCTATACCAGGATCAGAGTTCAGTCACCCGAGCAGAAGTTCCTCTGTGAAAAAAGCAGAGGGGAAATTACTGTGATGAGAGATGTGTCATTAAAAGCATTAATCAGGATAACACGTAGTTTGCAGAAGTTAAACCATTAGGAAATAACACCCACTGTCATCGAAAGGCCAGCTACTGATTAGCCAAAGATACAAAGGCCGGGTTAATAATTAAAGAGAAACTGCTCAAGCAAACAAGTTTATTACTCCAACAAAACACTTTCCAACCTGCTCTTCTGTCTGGAGATACACATTACAGAAGTGGTTCCTATTGTTTGTTAGGATGAAGTACATTACTTGTAGTCAAGGCAAAACTGGATTCCGAACAGTAAGCTCTAGTGGAACAGAACAGGTGCCTCCATGGAGAGAAAAGATAATGCAGCCGTGTTAGGGAAAAGCACGGCACTGCAGCCCACGCTGTGTGTGTGCGTGTGCGTGCGTGTCTGTGCGCGCATGAGTGTGTGCGCGTGTGTGAGGACGGCCGGCGGCCAGCCCACATTAGACTTGTCATTTCCAGACGACCATTTTCACTGCCACCATCTCGGGATGTGCAGGTGCTTCTTCCCTCAAAGCTGTAGCCTTACACGCTCAGCTTTGTCCTCCGTTCTGTGCAGCAAGGATGCTCGATCATTGCACATGTACTCAGTCACTCAGAATGCAAGGAATGACTTGACTCTGGGCCAGGACTCTTGGTCTCATGATTGACAGGCAGGCCTCTGAGGGACAGGCCAACTGACTTCCTGTTTCCATATCTGAGTCCTATGGAAAAGGCTGCTTTCCTAAGCATTTTTGTTAGCTCCTTGATACTCAAAAGAATCATCCTGGAGCCAGAAGCATGGGCATCCCCTGGGAGCAGTCTCAGGCCCCCCCCACCCCCACCCCAGACCTACTGCTAGAGTCTGCATTTTAACAAGATTCCCCCAATATTTGCCTGCACAGTACTTTGAAAAGCACTGGCCTAGGCCACCTTACCAAGCAGCACTTTTCAATTATACCCCGAGAATTACTAAATCCTTTCCACTTTATTACCGACTGAGTCAATCTGCTCACATTCACTTCATCTTTCAGCTCTCCTGAGGCTCAGCTCCATTCTTCGTTGTCTCCTATCACTGCAGACTTGCCTTATAACCACTTAGGGAGCTCAATTCTTTCCTGAGGGGAATGCCAACTTGTTCTGGGGCACAGCCTGAGCAAAGGTGGGAATAAGCAGTGGCTTCGGGGACAATGAGGAGACAAGGCTGCTGGGGCAGAAGGCTCATTCCAGGGAAGGCTCAGAGATAGGGCTGGAAAAGCAGGTAGGGAACTGACAGGCAAGGCCTTGTATGCCCAGCTGAGGAGTGTGACTTGATATTGTAGGTAATGGGAAAATAGCAGAAAAGTTTTGGTTTTTGGAGAGAAATGATAGAACAAAAGACATGCTTCCTTCCACAAGACCCTATTCTACAGAACAGACAGGAGTGAGAGACAGGGTCAGGAAGGCTTGAGAAAGCACTGAGGAACAGACAGGCAGAGGCGGAGACCTAGGTGGGGTGTGGCCCCTGGAATAGGATATACATAGGAAATATTTGGAAGGAATTCTTTACTGGATTCAGTAGCTCATGGACTGTATGGATTTATTTACTCAATCACCCAATATTCATAAAGTACCTCTATATTCCAGACACTGTTCTAGTCGACAGAGATAATACAGTGAGTAAGACAAAGAACATGACTTCAAAGAGTTTACAGTCTACCAGGAAAGGCAGACAACAAATAAACAAATAAATAAATAAGATGATTTCAGATATCAGTAAGATGAAAGTACAACAGGACAATGCTATTGAACACGGATCAGCAAACTACAGCTCATGGGCCAAATCCTGTTTTTTGAATGGCCTACAAGTTAAGAATGGTTTTTATATTTTCAATGGTTGGCAAAAAGTCAAAAGAATAATATTTTGTGACACATGAACGTTATATAAAATTCAAATCTCAGTGTTCATAAATAGACTCACTGGAGCTTGGTTATACCCGTTTGTTTACATATTATCTACAGCTGCTTTCATGCTACAACAGTAGAACTGAACGGCTGTGACGGACTATATGGCTCACAGAGCTGAAGATATTTAATATCTGGCCCTTCACAGACAAAATTTGCTGAATCCTGGGTTGGAAGATGATGTGATCAGGTCACTGGGAAGGGGCTAGCCTGGACAGGGTGGCAAGAAGACGTCTGAGCTAAGATCTGAATGGGGAGAGAGGCTAGCTATTCAGTGCTGGAGGAGAACTACTGAAGGCAGAAGGAACAGTTAATGCAAAGGCCCTGAGGCAGCAATGAACTTACTGTGTTTGAGGAATGAACAACTGCATCATGAACAAGGGCCAGAGTGGCATGAATTGGGGTTGGAGTAGGGTCAAGACTATCTGTGGGAGCAGGAAGGGGCATTTCTTGTTTGTCCAGAATGTGCTAGGGGAAGCCAAGAGCAGGGCTTTTTGAGACTTAGCCATGACTTTGTCTGGAGGCCCTGTTTCACATCATATGAATGATCAAAATGCGCCAATATCCCTCATTAAGTATAATTTATATGTGAGTTGGATTGAGTTTCTGCTAATTGGTAGACAATCTAGCAGACCCAGTTTAAGGAACAAGGGCCCTCCCTTTGTTTCTATATAGTTTTGGAATATGGTAATCCTCCCTTATCTGTGTTTTTGGGCAACGGCAATCCAGAAGCAGGTGATTCTCCTTCTGACATCAGGTCAATGGTAGCCTAATGCTACTTCACAACACCTACATCATTCACCTCACTTCATCTCATCACACAGACATTTTATCAGCTCATATCATCACAAGAAGAAGGGTAACTACAGGGGCGCCTGGGTGGCTCAGTCAGTTAAGCACCTGCCTTCGGCTCAGGTCATGATCCCAGGGTCCTGGGCTCCTTGCTCAGTGGGGAGCCTGCTTCTCCCTTTCCCTCTGCCCCTCCCCCCGTTCGTGCTCTCTCGCTTGCTCTCTCTCAAAATATCTTATTGTACTGTGGTTACCCTTTTTTTTTAAAGATTTTATTTATTTACTTGAGAGAGAGACCACATTCATATAACTTTTATTATATCATTAGAATTGTTTTATTTTATTATTAGTTCTTGTTGTTAATCTCTTACTCTGCCTAATTTATAAATTAAACTTGATCATAGGCATGTACGTATAGAGAAAAACAGCATAAATAGGGTTCCATACTACCTACAGTTTCAGGCATCTGTTGGGGCTCTTGGAACGTATACCCCACGGATAAGGGGGAGTTGCTGTAGATGACAACAAGTAAGGAGGCAGGGAAGAGAACCATGTCCTCCAAAAGCCAGCCTTTAACATAAATACTTCCAATCCTTTTGACCACATCAAGAAGTGGGAAAAAATGCTTGCACAAAACCTTCTGGAAATACTGAGAATCTTAATTCAATGAGCTAGAAATAATTTACTAAAGGGAAAAAAATGTATCATACTTGAACACACGGTGCTTTTAGCCAATTATTTTGAAACTTGGACAGCACACAGCTTTAGTCCATTTACATAGAGACAGCTGTTGTATATTTGTTATTTACTAGCACCAAGCAAGTTTCTCAATAGATTATAGAAATGAAGGCAGGAAATGGTACCCCTTGATCAGATATCAGATAACACATGTAAAGTTGACCCACGCTCACGCTTACTGGCACAGTGTCTGGCACCTAGTAAGGTGTCAGGAACTCTGGGCAAGTATGGGTGGGGAGTGGAAAGGAAGGGAAGGAATCACTCGGACCACCCCCTGGAACAGAACTGTCACAGGAAGGCATTGGTGGTTCAGTGGTAGAATTCTCGCCTCCCAGAATTGCCACAGGCCTCTTCTTAACTGCACAAAATGATCGGCTCCCAAAGAATGCCATGCCCTTCTTCTGGAAGCTCAACCTCTAAAAGTCCTCCCACATTCTCCTCCAGCCTGAAGAGCCAAGGACTCTTTATAGGAACCCTTCTCTGCCGCAGCTTCCTTGATCCATTCATTCTTTCTCTCTGAAGGCCAGCCTACAAGTCCATAAACCGAACAGTATCCCCAGGTTCATAATGACTCAGACTTTGTGTGGGGGTTTCCAAAGCTTCTTGGCTGCTCACAGGTGGGGCAAAATAATTAGCAACTGTGCCTCAGTTTTAGGAAAAAGGCAAACCCACTCAGGTTTGGGCACGGCTCCAATGACCTTAAAAGCATCAGGGGCTCTTCAAGATGGGAAGATGAAGACAGAAGGGCCCATATGTGAGTGACGTCTAAAAAACTCTAAGGGTTATGCAGTCTGGAGTCGGGGTGAGGGGGGGGGACTGCAACTTCTTTATCATACCTGAACTCTACAACTAGGGCTCACAATAGGGCTCCTGAAAATGTTAAGACACGGTTTTAGAGCAACTGAAAGAAAGCTGGGAACACAACATAAGAGACATATCCCAAGAGCAGTTACATAGGGAATACTGAGTTATAAATAAGTTCAACTTATTGCAGGAAAGATTACAAAAATTTGCACAAGTAATTAATGATGGCTTCATTAAAAAAACTAGATGTCGAGAACAGATCGATACTGTTTTCTGCTTAGGTGTACAAGAAGATCATTTTTACACCGTCCCACAAACTGCCCTATTGTAACACTGCTAGAAATGACCTCAAGTAGAAAGTTCCTTATGTCCTTCGGGCAGCTACATGGAACAAGGGCTCGGACTTCATGTAATATTCAAGGAGGCCATACATGGAGGCGGCAGTGTGGTGGACTCCTCCCCACTCACCCAGAATTTGGAAAACAGGCAAATTAGATGCTTTCCTGTGCATTAGACTAGTAAAATCAGCAAACAACCATCAAAACAAAGATATGCAAATTCATTTATGAGAAAGAATGGCTCCTGACCTATGGCCAGTTTGCCGAAAGCATTAGCATATTTAAAGAAAGATGGTGTGCGAGCTCCACATAAAATCCTCAGAGAGGCTTACTTTGAAATAGTCATCAAAGCCCTGTCCTAAGGAAAGGGTGGCTTGGCCCTAGATCCAATGGTCCAGGATCAGATATTTCCCATGGCTGTGTCATCTATCTAATACCCTTTGTTCTGATTCCGTGATTGCCAAGCAACCCCTGGACTAGAGTTTGGCTTCCCACATGGACCTGTCTTCAGAGTACTGGAGCACAAGGATTTTTGTCTCAGTAACAATTACATTTTTTTTTTAAGATTTTATTTATTTATTTGAGAGACAGAGCACAAGCAGGGGTGGGGAGAGGCAGAGGGGGAGGGAGAAGCAGGCTCCTCGCGGAGCAGGGAGCCCGGGGCTCGATCCCAGGACCCCGGGATCATGACCTGAGCCAAAGGCAGACACTTAGCTGACTGAGCCACCCAGGCGCCCCATATATTTCTCAAGGTAATAAAGATATTATCAGCATGTGTGTGGTGAGCCTGTAAATATGAACCTGTCCCTGAGAGCTGAACCCCTTCCTGGTGTGCTAATGAATGCAATTTCTCTGGTCCTGCTGGATGTGGCACCATGTTGAATTCACCCCAGTACTGGATGCTCCCCTTGGAACCCCCACATAACTTGGTGGCCTCCATCCAGATTCATGACATTGACCCTGGTCCCAGGAAGGGCAACCGGAATGTTCATTAGGAAGGGATTTGCTGTCCTTGTGACACATTCTTACTGAGTCCCTCTCTTCCCTGGAAGATCACATGTGAGTGAGTCATTCACCATTTTTCTCTGGTACGCGGTTTCATTTTGCATCCCACGGGATGACAAATTTAAACTTCTAGCCTGTGGATTCGTGGAGGGTGTGCCGGGGCCCCGCCCAAGCACTTCAAAACTGTCTATGAAATAGGAAAATGAATGCAACCCAAACTCCTTGGAGCTTAGATCCTTCGAAAAGTAAAGGAGGTTTTGTTGCCGTGATGGGGATTGAGTCTGGAGAAATAAGCATTTTCAAACATTTAATCAAAGGCCAAGTGTATAAGGCAAAGGAAGGCTGACAAATTTGGAAACCTGACTGCTAAGAATCTTAGGGAAGAATCTATTCCAGCCCCGCACCTGGCAAACAACTTATTGACAGTCTTTTGTCCAAATTTTAGCCACTTATTCACAGCATGGTGGGGGACAATAATAATAATTTCAATCCATAAATAATTCTAAAACACGCGTTTCACATACAATTTAAAACATCCCCACTCCTTCTCTGTCGTTTCCACATCATGCCAGTCTATTAAAGCCTTTTCTCTATGCCAAAGATTCCTTTGTCCAAAAGGCAGGGGGAAGGAGGGAAGGTACATTTTTTAAGTACTCCTCTACATTATCTTAATTGATCTATCCAATAACCTTTGGAGTCACGACTACTACCTTCACTTTGCAAACCAGCTGGATGATCTAATAATGAAAGCTGGCTATGGTGAGTTCTCTATTACATTAAGAGATAAGATTAGAAAAACAAAAAGATAACTGAGGTGGTCTAAATGCTTGCTGAGCAAGGGGCTGGGTCCTATACTCCCAGTTCAATGCTTGCCTTGCTAGATGTCTCTGTACTTCACATAATACCTCGGTTTCCCCAGGCACAAGCTTCGAGTAGGGCACAATCAAAGCATATTCTGATAAGCTTTGTAAATGTGTAGCTACCCTTCCTTGTTTCTCTGCATTCTGTATTCAGCTTGCACAGAATAGTGCTTCGGGTTTTCCTAAGTGTTATCTGAGCAACTCCCAGTACCACGCGTGGACTGAAGACTTGTGGCATTCTCATCGGCTGGTCTTTTGTTGGTAGCAGTGCTTTGTTTTGTTTTGTTTAACTCTTAATTGCAAACAAGCTGGATTCCCCTCCTCTCAGGACAGTGACCACAGAAACAAGAAGTTGATGTACTTGTAATGCTGATTATTGCTCACAATTATGGGACTGAAGGATAGTTTCACTGATGTTTCGTGCACATTTGTTCATTCATTCATTCATTCATTCATTCAACAAACATGATCGGAATGCCTGCCCCATGCCAGGCACCATTTTAGGTGCTAAAAAGCATACCGTAGGGGCAGCTGGGTGACTCAGTCGGTTAAGCAGCTGCCTTCAGCTCAGGTCATGATCCCAGGGTCCTGGGATCGAGTCCCGCATCGGGCTCCCTGCTCTGCGGGGAGCCTGCTTCTCCCTCTCCCTCTGCCCTTCCCCCTGCTTGTGCTCTCTCTCTTTCTCTCTGTCAAATAAATAAATCTTTAAAAAAATTTTTTTAAAAAGCATACCTTAATTCCCACCTATATACCCTTCATGCAGAGAATATCCCCTATGCTCTGTTCAAGAGTACTCTATCATTTAAAAAAGAAATCTTGGGGATGCCTGGGTGGCTCAGTTGGTTAAGAGTCTGCCTTTGGCTCAGGTCATGATTCCAGGGTGCTGGGATCAAGTCCAGCATCGGGCTCCTTGCTCAGCGGGGAGTCTGCTTCTCCCTCTGCCTGCCGCTCCCCCTGCTTGGGCTCTCTCCCTAACAAATAAAATCTTTAAAAAAAAAAAAAAAAAGAAAAAATCTTGGAGGCTGCTAGAGATAACTCCATTGAACTTGCTTCCCATTGCAAGGACCCTCTACCAAACCTTCCTGAATGGTCACCTCCAGCCTTTAGTCATCCTCCCTCTGGTGATGGGGCTCATCCTCCATGGGGCAGGCTCAGCATCAGGAAAGCTAGCCTTGTATTCCTTGCTCTGTGCACTGGAGCTAGAGAGACTTTATTTGTAGGTAAATATTCATTGACCACTTAGTTGTATCGAGTGCCCAAGTGCTTTTATCCATATGGTATCATTTTGCCCTCTCACTGTCTAGTGATAACATAAGTTTAGAGGGGTACCTGGGTGGCTCAGTCATTAAGCGTCTGCCTTCGGCTCAGGTCATGGTCCCAGGGTCCTGGGATCGAGCCCCGCATCGGGCTCCCTGCTCTGCGGGAAGCCTGCTTCTCCCTCTCCCACTCCCCCTGCTTGTGTTCCTGCTCTCGCTGTGTCTCTCTCTGTCAAATAAATAAATAAATAAATAAATCTTTAAAAAAAAACATAAGTTTAGAAAAGTTAGGCATAGTGCCCAAGGTCACTGCAGTAGTAGGCGGTAGGAGCTGTTTCTTCACGGTCTGACTCTGTAGACCTTTATATCATACAGGCCAAATGCACACACGTGGCCACGTGCATACAGGCAGGCGACAATGCTAGGAGCTCTTAGAGTAATAATGGAATAAATATTGTAAACTGTCACATTTTTGCTGAGCTAGATGCATTCTTGTTCTTCATATCTTTAACAAGCTGGGTGCAAAACAAAATCAAACAAAACCACGACAAAAATATTCCTCTCTCAGACTTATCTGGCAGCAAGTGGCTACGCTTTGGCAGACAGCTCCCAATCAAAAGTGTCGAATACAAGACTGCTGGCTCTCTGAAGAGAAAGCACATTTCGTTTTTCTTTTTTTAAGATTTATTTATTTATTTGAGAGAGAGAGAGAGCACGAGTCAGCGAGTAGGGGGTGGGGTGGAGGGAGAGAATCTTTCAAGCGGACTCCCCGTCAGCAGGGAGCCCCACACGGGGCCCCATGGGGGGCCATCGGGGCCAATCCCACCACCCATGAGATCACAACCTGAGCCGAAACCAAGAGCCGGATGCCCAACTGACTGAGCCACCCAGGCACCCCATGAAGAAAAAGCACATTTCCAACCCACATGCCCCTGCCCTAGTTCAGCCATCCAGCCTCTCTGGTGCAAAACAATGTAACACAGCTCCGTGATAACATTTTTTGGAGCAGACACGGTCAGAGCAGTGCCTTCCCCAGGGAGAGACACAAGGATTCCATCCAAGCACATTCTGTGCCCATCTTCCCCACCCCACATATCAAGATCCAGCATCCTGAGCTGAGTATGGTGTGTGTGTGTGGGGGGGGTCATGGCTGATCCAACCATAATACAAAAGTGCCCACAAAGTGCAGCCTGCCTCAGAGACTGACTGATGCATCATGCTCTTGGGGTAGTCTGAATCGAGTACCAAAGGAGGTTAGAAATAATGACCCCGGGCGCCTGGGTGGCTCAGATGGTTAAGCGTCTGCCTTCAGCTCAGGTCATGATCCCAGGGTCCTGGGATCGAGTCCCGCATCGGGCTTCCCGCTCCTTGAGAGCCTGCTTCTCCCTCTGTTTCTCTCTGTCTCTCATGAATAAATAAATAAAATCTTAAAAAAAAAAAAAAGAAAGAATGACCCCATTTGGTTATATGTATCATATTGCCAGCAATATTAAGACTACCCAGGGTATACCAGTAGGGGGAGAAAGAAGGAATGCCAGAAATAGCTCGTCTGGCTTATGCTATGAACCAGAAACATTACGGGCTTTCATTCAAAGCCTAAGATGGGTTTGGCACAGCTGTGACATGTTTTCTCAAGCCCTAGATGGCAGTTACTTATGCTCTGCGCTATGGCAGTGATGTTCTAGACTTAGAAGAAGTATTCTTTTTATCTTCCAGAGTTGCTTCTCCCCTGTGTCAGATCAAAATGTCCAGCAAAGCACAGGTGAGAGAGTAATTCCAAGGTTGAGATATAAGTGCCCCAAGAAAGCAGGAGTAGAAATGGGGGGGGGGAGGGGAACACTTGCTCCAGAAAGAGCTCATTTCTGCCAGTGTAGGGCCGTCAGGGTAGAGAAGACCTCAGAGAATGCCCAGCCCACTCCTTCATTTTGCAGATGGAATGCCCGTCTACGGGGAAGTGGTGGGTCTGCCCTGTGGGTCATATGCATGGTAATAATGCACTGGGTTCTCTCCCCTGACCTGAGGTATGGCAGATGCTGGTATCCCACGAGGATGGGAGAATCCATGCCATCCTTCTGACGAGAAACAGCAACAGGAAGGTCCAAGCCTGAGTGTGGTGCAGCCAACCTCATGGTCTAGTTGCTAATTTCACATGATGGTGGGAACTCCTCCCTCAGAGACCATGTCATCCTTCTCTATAACAACGAGGCTAGAGCCTGGAGCCCAACCAACTTGGGTTTATAACTCTCCTATATACACTTGTAGCTGTATGATTTGGGGCAAGTTATTGTTTCTCTGTACTTCAGTCTCCTCATTGGTAACATGGAGTTAGTAACAAAATTACATTATAGGGTTGTGGCAAAGATTAAATCAGTTATTGCATCATACAAAGTACTTAGAATAGTGTACACATCATGTACTCAACAAATGTTAACTATTCTTTTTATTACTATTCTCTCCAGGTAACCTTTGTCTGCCACATCTACATATTCTAGCATTACCTGTTCAGTGAGCTGTTTAAGGCGTGGGTTACCAACTCCACCTGTATTAAAAACATCTGTGGAGTACAGAGTTCAGGCTTTCACATCTACCACCAACATGTCAAACCGGACTTCCCATATGGTGTTTTTGGCCACCAAGTCTGCGTGTGTCTGTACTCTGACAAGATCACTGTCCTCACACTACTAGGTATTTACCCCAAAGATACTAATGTAGTGATCCGAAGGGGCACTGGCACCCCAATATTTATAGCAGCAATGTCCACAACTGCCAAACTATGGAAAGAGCCAAGATGTCCATCGACAGATGAATGGATAAAGAAGATGTGATACACACACACACACACACACACACACACACACACACACACACACAGTGGAATATTACTCAGCCATCAAAAAGAATGAAATCTTGCCACCTGCAATGATGTGGATGGAACTAGAGGGTATAACACTAAGCAAAATAAGTCAGACAGTGAAAGACAATTATCATATGATCCCACTCATATGTGGAATTTAGGAAACAGAACAGAGGATCATAGGGGAAGAGAGGAAAAAATAAAAGACAAAATCAGAGAGGGAGACAAACCATAAGAGACTCTTAATCATAGGAAACAAACTGAGGGTTGCTGGAGGGGAGGGGGCTGGGGGATGGGATAACTGGATGATGGACATTAAGGAGGGCACGTGATGTAATGAGCACTGGGTGTTATATAAGACTGATGAATCACTGAACTCTACCTCTGAAACCAACAATACACTATGTTAATTAATTGAATTTTAATTAATTAATTCATTTTTAAAAAGATCATTGTCCTCACAGCTGTCTGAATGCTAAGACAGCACCTTCCTTGGACTCTGCTCACAGGATTTCCATCCTGGGCCCCCACTTTCCAAGGACTGGAGGTAGTGATGAGGCAGAGGATACTAACTGTAGAGGAGCATGAGAGAGGTAACTTTAGGTGGTGCTAGAGATGTTCCTTAGCTTGATTCTTGATTGGGGTAGTGGTACCCAATTATATGCATTCGTCAAAACTTATTCAAACTTACTCAACTCCCCTCACACCCATTAGGATGGCTCCTATAAACACACACACACACACACATGCACACACAGAAAATAACAGGTGTTGGGGAAGATGTAGAGAAAGTGGAACACTTGAGTACTGCTGGTAGGAATGTAAAATGGTAGAGCCACTATGAAAATCAGTAGGTCAGTTCCTCAAAAAAATATAAATTGGATAATTACTATATGATCCAGCAATTCCACTTTTGGCTATATATTCTAGGCATATACACTTCTGGATACATATATATTCTTTCAAAAGAACTGAAAGCCAGGACTTGGAGAGATATTTGTATACCCATGTTCAGGACAGTATTATTCACAACCAAAAGGTGGAACCATGTACAACCCATGTGTCGATTGACGGATGGATAAAGAAGATCTGGTACATATATGCATAAAATGGAATATTATTCAGCCTTAAAGAGTAAGGCATGTTGATGTGTGCTACAACATGGATGAACCCTGAGGACACTGTGCTAAGTGAAAAAGTCACAAATACTGTATAGTTCCTCTCAGAGAAGTCAAATTCATAAGACAGAAAGTAGAATAGCAGTGCCAGGGGGTAGAAGGGAGAAAGAATAGTTTAGCACGTACAGAGCTTCAGTTTTACAAAATGGAAAGAGTTCTGTGGATTAGATGGTGGTGATGGTTGCAAAACACTGTAAATGTGCTTAAGGGCACTCAACTATACACTAAAAAATGGCTAAGATGGTAAATTTTATCCTAGGTGTATTTTACCACAATTTTTTAGAATAGATTTTTTTTTTTAATGTGAACTCCATAAAAAAAAAAAAAACACCAAACTAACAACGTAAGATCTGTGCATTTTATTGTATGTAAATTATACCTCAATAAAATAATACACATCTATACAGCTTAAGAGGTCAAGGTCTCAGCTTTATAGGTTGGTAATGGCCTCTTAGGGGAAGCACGTTGCTATTATCCTTCATTGAGCAATACCTACTTTTAAGGCAAAACCCAACTCAGTGAACCCCAAATTCCATATAGCTTTTGCACAGCATCATGGGTAAAATGATTGTTAAACTCCTCAGGTTTAACAATTATTTAAAGAGAAAATCTGTCTCTCATGGTTAGGCTTTGCCACAGGTTACATCATGTTTACTGACCCATTTTCGGAGTTATTTTAGAATCAGAGGCCCTCAAGGAAATGTGAAAGGTCACTTTATTCCATGTTCCTTCTTCAGAAATACCGTAAGTAAACTATTCCGGACAAGTGAGAATCTAATGCAGAAACTCCAAGTAACTGATTACAAGCTACTGCACTGATCTCCAGTTCTAGTTTGTTCAGCATCATGTTTTCACGTGTCCATCTGCACTTGGGTCACCCCAGCCTCTCCTTATGAATCACAAGCTACAGGCTGCCATGTCCCAAGACCCAGATTCCAAGGTCTTGACATCTTCTCTTGTGTCAGCAAGCATGAGTCTTAGGGATAAAGCAAGAGAAGCACCTCATCAGAACCCTGAATCTAGCATCTAGTCTTTCTCCTCTATACCTTCCCAGAGAAAGTAAAATCCACTCCATCTTTCTTTACAAAATCCTTGTCATGCAGGAAGGGAACAGACAGCCTGGATCTGAATGAGAAACTGGAGCACAGGAAGGAAGGGATCTGCAGTGAATCGGAGAGAAACCAAACATGTGGCCAGGCTCCCTGTTGTCCAGCTAGTTTTATTTACCTGTAGGTAGAAAAACATGTATTATGCAGCCCAGTCCTTTCCTTATCAACACGACCACTTTTTTTTTTTTAAAGATTTTATTTATTTATTTGAGACAGAGAGAATGAGAGAGACAGAGAGCACATGAGAGGGGGGAGGGTCAGAGGGAGAAGCAGGCTCCCTGCCGAGCAGGGAGCCTGATGCGGGACTCGATCCTGGGACTCCAGGATCATGACCTGAGCCGAAGGCAGTCGCTTAACCAACTGAGCCACCCAGGCGCCCCCACTTTTTTTTTTTTTAAGGTTTATTTATTTATTTGAGAGAGAGAGAGAGCGCACATGTGGGGATGGGGTGGGGGGAGGGGCAGAGAGAGAGGGAGAGAGAATCTCAAGTAGACTCCCCGCTGAGCGTGGAGCCTGACACTGCCCCGATCCCAGGACCCTGAGATCATGACCTGAGCTGAAATCAAGAGCCAGCTGCTTAACTGACTGAGCCACCCAGGCGCCCCTCAACACCACCACTTCTGTTTGCCCAGGAGGGAAGAAAACAGAAAACTCTCTTCCCAGATGAACAGGAAAAGCAGCTGAGTTTTCCTTCGTAGATTTACACTGGCCCAACCTTGGAGATCTGGAAGTGAGCAGAAAATAAACACTGTTCTCTTAAATGTCACATTTTCTCCTGCCACCTCCCATGCTCAGCAAATTGGCAAGTTCTAGCTGTGGGGGCATCTCCCCGTGCCCCTGGAGCAGCCACTCCCTCAGTACGCCAAACCTCGCCAGAATTCAAGCTGACTCTGGCAGAAGAATACAAAAACAGAACTGTTAAAATTCTTCCACAGTGGAATTCTGATTCACATAGGGAACTTGCTGTTTCTGATGCAGCCCCTCTCAATTTGTCATTAAAAACCTGACGAAGGCATGGGGAGGCACAAGAAGAAACTCATGACAAAACCGAAAAGACTAGGACTGACATGAGATTATGTCAGCAGCTGAGAGGAACTGAAGCTACTTTAAGACAGACAGAGAGTGGTTATGAGTATGTGCACGCGTGCATGATGATGGGGAGATGCGTGATACCTCCTCTGCAGCTCTGTCTGTTAAGAGGATCCATCCAGAAAACCTCATTCCAGTCCACCCATCTGAGCTGAGCAGCTGCGAGGGGGATCCCTTACTGGCCCTACTCACCCCCAAACCAGCAAAGAGGTGTTGGGATGGACACTGTGGTGGCAGAATGGATGCAGGAAAAGGTGACCAATGAGAAGAACCTTGGCAGAAATGCATGCTGGGAAGTATACTTTATGTATTTACATTTTATATATTATATATAAATTATAACTATATATAACATAATTTATAATGTATTTATAATTTAGAATTATAACAAATACATATTACATATCTATAGCTCAGAGAACCAGCATCAGGGGTAGGAAAAGGTGCCACCTCAGAGAAGCAGAGGAACAAAGAGAAAACGAGCTAGGAACTGGGAATTGGACCAGGCACTGTACCAACAACTTTGTCACCTGCTTAAAGCTGATGCCAACACAAAAAGGTGCACGGGATGGGGTGCATCCTGTCTTTTGAAAGTCACAGCCTCTATGCCTGCCCTGTACAATGCCGTAGCCACCAAGCCCCGTGTGGTTATTGAGCCACTGAAATTCAGCCAGTGCAACTGAGAAACTGAATTTTAAATCTGGTTCAATTTTAAATTTTCAAATTGATGCAGTATAAACTATTTTTCCATGACACAGAACTTTTATGTTTTGGTCAGCTACACTTCACTTTAAGCCCTGCACGGAGTATACATGTCAGGCATGCTACATCTTTTCTAGTGTTACACCTAATCCTGCCACCCATCTAGCTGGCATCAACACATTTGCTCACTCTGAATATTTTTCTTTGCACTGATGTAATTTTTTTCATGTGCTTATTTGAATGTTTTATAGACAGCACCAGCTACAGTGTTATTTATGTAAATTATAATTTGTAATTAAAATTAAATTCTTCTAGGGGCGTCTGGGTGGCTCAGTTGGTTGGGCGTCTGCCTTTGGCTCAGGTCATGATCCCAGGGTCCTGGGATCGAGCCCCACGTCACGCTCCCTGCTTAGTGGGATCCTGCCTCTCCCTCTCCCACTCCCCCTGCTTGTGTTCCCCCTCTCGCTGTGTCTCTGTCAAATAAATAAAATCTTTTGAAAAAATTTAAATTCTTATTTTAATTATAACAAAGTATTTTTTAGTTAAAAAAAATAAGTAGGGGCGCCTGGGTGGCTCAGTTGGTTAAGCGACTGCCTTCGGCTCAGGTCATGATCTCAGGGACCTGAGATCGAGTCCCACATTGCGCTCCCTGCTCGGCCAAGATGCAGAGTTTTGTGAAAGCCCTTCTGGAGAAGACCATCATTCTTAAGATTGAACCCTCAAATACAATAGAAAATGTAAAGGCCAAGACCCAGGATAAGGAAGGAATTCCTCCTAATCAGCAGAGACTGATCTTCGAGGGAAAGCAACTGGAATGTACTCTGACTACAACATTCTTTTTTTTTTTTTAAAGATTTTATTTATTTGACAGAGAGAATGAGAGTGGGAACACAAGCAGGGGGCAGTGGGAGAGGGAGAAGCAGGCTTCCTGCCACAAGCTTGGAGCCCGACGCGGGGCTCAATCCCAGGACCCTGGGATCACGACCTGAGCTGAAGGCAGACGCTTAACCGACTGAGCCACCCAGGCACCCTGACTACAACATTCTAAAGGAGTCCACTCTTCATCTCGTGTTGAGACTTTGTGGTGGTGCTAAGAAAAGGAAGAAGTCTTACAGCCCTCCCAAGAAGAATAAACATAAGAGAAAGAAGGTTAAGCTGGCTGTGTTGAAATACTGTAAGGTGGATGAGAATGGCAAAATCGTTGCCTTCATTGGGGAGCACCCTTCAAATGAATATGGTGCTGAAGTGTTTACGGCTAGCTACTTCGACAGACATTATTGTGGTAAATGTCTGACCTATTGCTTCAACAAACCTAAAGACAAGTAACTCTATGCAGGTTAGTAAAAGACATGGACACGTTTTAAAATTTAAAACCAAGGCATGTTATTGATGTGGAATTTAGTGGAGAGGCAGAGGCATGATGAGCCACACAGTAAAGAAAAAAGGAGACTGAACTGGCAGAAGTTAGTGAATTAATTTGGGCAAATGCAGTTTTATTTTATTTTTTAAAGATGTATTTATTTGACAGAGAGAGAGTGCACACCAGCAGCGAGAGTAGCAGGCAGAGGGAGAGGGAGAAGCGGGCTCCCTGAGCAGGGAGATGTCGGGGCTCGATCCCAGGACCCTGGAATCATGACCTGAGCTGAAGACAGATGCTTAACTGACTGGGCCACCCAGATGCCCCAACAGATGCAGTTTTAAAAGCATTATGCTTTTAGTTTCAAAGTCAAATCAAGGCTTCTAAAAAAGATGAACCAGTTTTTCCAATGTGGATGCAAATATTAAAGGAAAATTATTTTTTGGTACTCAATTCAGATACTGGAAAACTTCTAAGTATATTTAAAATAATTTGGGTATGTGAATCTACATAAAAACTAAATTTTATGAAATCTAAATACAGATAAAATATTTCTGATGAAAATTTAGCATTCAGGGCGCCTGGGTGGCTGTGGTTAAGCATCTGCCTTTGGCTCAGGTCATGACTCCAGGGTCCTGGGATCGAGCCCCGCATTGGGCTCCCTGCTCGGCGGGAAGCCTGCTTCTCCCTCTCCCACTCCCCCTGCTTGTGTTCCCTCTCTCGCTGTGTCTCTCTCTGTCAAATAAATAAATAAAATCTTAAAAAAAAAAAAAAGAATGTTGTAGTCAGACAGAGTAGGTTGCAGTTGCTTTCCCTCGAAGATCAGTCTCTGCTGATCAGGAGGAATTCCTTCCTTATCTTGGGTCTTGGCCTTTACATTTTCTATTGTATTTGAGGGTTCAACCTTAAGAATGATGGTCTTCTCCAAAGGGCTTTCACAAAACTCTCTCTCTGTGTCTCTCTCGGTCAAATAAATAAATAAAATCTTTAAAAAAAGGAAGAAAAGCATTCAGATTCAGATGTTCTGTCAGTGTAAAATATTCACACCAGATTGTTAAAACTTAGTTTGAAAAGAAGACTGTAAAACATCTTAATATTTTTTTTCTATTGATTAGATGTTGAAATGATAATACTTTGGATCTACGGGGTAAAGTGTAAAATAATCTATATTATTAAAGTTCATTTCACCTGTCTCTTTTAACTTTTTAAAATGTGACTACTAGATAACTCAAACACATTTGTGCCTCGCCCTGTCTTTCTATTGCATACCACTGCTCTCGACATACTTGGCCCTGTTTAATAACAAAGATTGTAGCTATTGTTGAGCGCTTATTTTACCATGTGTCAGATACTGTTCTAAACACTTCATGTGAATGACCAGATGATCTCTTTTAAATCTCACAAAAAAACTTGCTCATCTTCTTAGTGCTTTCATTTCCCCATTTGTTAAAAAAAGAAAGAAAAACACAATATAGCCTACGACAAAATGCTAGAGAAGAAGAGAAAAGGAATTAGACCTCAGAGTATTTAAAGGGAAAGTCTATCCCTGGAAATAATCCGCTTAATTGTTCACAAGAAAAGTTCAGGGAACTATCGGGCATCCTCACTATTTGGCAAAATAACACACATTCTAAATAGGAGGGAGGGGCACCTGTGAGCTCAGGTATCATGATCTCAGGGTCCTGGGATGGAGCCCTGGGTCAGACTCCTGCTCAGTGGGGAGTCTGCTTGTTCTTCTCCCTCTGCACCTCCCACCACTGGTGCTCCCTTTCTCTCTCTTTTTCTCAGATAAACAAACAATAAATAAAAATCTTTAAAGATTAATTAATTAATAGGAAGGGAAAAATGACTAGTGTGATAACATCAAGAAATCCTCTGAGACTAAAGAGTTTGGCTTAAATATTCTGTACTCATCATATCAAGGCCCAGGTTAATTTTCTATGATCATCCTTTCCCTCCCTTTACTTAATCAAGCGACAAGACATTTTAGATTTGTAAAACATACATACGTATTTAAGAGGGCTCACCAAGTCATATCTAAATATCTTTCTTTTCACTACAGTTTGGTTTCAACTAAATTGTTTTTGTGGGTTTTTTTGTTTTGTTTTGTTTTCATAAAAATAGAATCCTCCAGCAGGAATCCTTCTAAAAGAAATGGAGACTATCTGCAGAGATCATAAAAAATTTAGTGTTACCACCTCAGGAAATATCACAGGAAGGATAAAACAGAAAATACTGGCTGACTTTTTAAAAATAACCTTTATTTATTTCTGAATATCAAAGATAATAAATGTACATGACAGAAAATTTATTTGGTTTATTTATTATAATTTTATTTCTGTTTTAGCAATAGAATATAGCAACAGAAAGTTAAATTTGGTAAATTTAAATTATAATGTAATATAATTTATATATTAAAATTTATTATTTGGCTTATTTATTATAATTTTATTTCTGTTTTAGCAACCTCTGGATTTTATGGCAGGTAACAATACAGGGCAGTTAGTGCTACTTTTACCTGTCATATTAGCCTCTCCTTCCCTCCAGTTGTTATGAAATTGCCTGTGCAAGCTGATAAACTTGTTTCTTAAACCCAGCAGAATGTGGGTAGAAGTAAAATTTTCTGTTGCAATGCTGAAAATTATGGATCTTTCCACTGCCAATGAATGGGAAAGATTAACTTTCAGGGAACTGTAGAAACTGTGAGGCCTTAAGCAATCCCCTATTTCCCTCTTTCATTTTATTTCGTAAATTATTTAATCAACTTTAAGCACTGAGAAGGACATTTTAAAACAACGTAAACTTACCATCTACTGTTATTTCTTTTTTTTTTTCCATCTACTGTTATTTCTATTTGTGCCAATATTTTAACTGTAATCACAGTATGTGATTTTGTGTTCTACTCTTTCCTCTTAATTTTTCACACTGCACGCAATCACCATATAGATCACTGTACTAAAATTATACTCTTCCATTATATTGATATCTTATAACTTATTCAATGTCCCTACTACTGGTTGTTCAGGTTTTTTAACACCATGGCTACAGTCTTTATATTTAGCTTCATAAGATATTTTATTCTTCATTTTGACATATTTCTTGTGATATCTGATACTTATATTTCCAGTTTTCCTCCAAATTTACAAGGACGTCCAAAGCCCAGCCAGCCATAAGTTTGCTTGCTTTATTTCTTTATAATGTAATATTTGGGTATAATACTAAATCTTATTATTGATTTAACTTGCTTTTTAGAATTAGTAGTAGGAACACTGACTCCCTTTTTTCAACTCCTGTCCTTCTTTGTGTATTATCTGTTTGCATTTTTCACCTATTTTTAGCATCTTGGTGCTTTACCAAAATTTACAGAAATTATTCCTATATTATAAATTCTAATATTTTATATCTAAAATGTATTATTAAGTATTTTACCAATTTAATATTATCCTTTTAATTCAGTACAGCCAAAATTTGGAAGAGAAATTTTCAATCATATCTGGCCACCTTTTCCTTTGTACTCCTCCCTCTTATTACTTCAATAGTTGGAAAGTCTCTTTTTTGGTGAAATATTAATAATTGTTGAGCCAGGTGATGAATAAATACGTAGAGGTTCATTTTACCACTCTCTCACTTGGGTATATGTTGGGAAATGTCCGTAAAAACAACTTTCTTTAAAAGTATCCCTTTCCCGGGGCGCCTGGGTGGCTCAGTCGTTAGGCGTCTGCCTTCGGCTCGGGTCATGATCCCAGGGTCCTGGGATCGAGCCCCGCATCGGGCTCCCTGCTCAGCGGGGAGTCTGCTTCTCCCTCTCCTGCTCCCCTTGCTTGTGTTCCTTCTCTCGCTGTGTCTCTCTCTGTCAAATAAATAAATAAAATCTTAAGAAAAAAAAAAAGTATCCCTTTCCCATTGCTAAAGCAATCACTTTTACTAGTTTCTCTCCCACCCCTTTTCATGTTCCAGTTGAGGAAATTCTTGCCCAGGATGTTAAAGTAACTCATTTACCATAGGAGTCATTTTATTTCCCACCCACTAAACTTAGCCACAACCTCTTCTTTTCTAGGCACCCAAAAATACCCAAAGGCACAGCTGTTTGGAAAGGGCTAGAATTCAATTTAACAAAGTTTCCCTGGAAGATCCCAAGCTTTATTCCTACAAACTTACTCCAACCCTGCCCCACCAATAAGACATGGTAAGACCAGGGATGCCTGGGTGCCTCAGTTGGTTAAGTGTCTGCCTTCAGCTCAGGTCATGATTCCAGAGTCCTGGGATCGAGTCCCGCATTGGGCTCCTTGCTCAACAGGGAGCTTGCTTCTCCCTCTGCCTGCCATTCCCCCTGCTTGTTCTTTCTCTTTTTCTTTAATAAATAAATAAAATCTTAAAAAAAAAAAAAAAAGACATGGTAAGACCAGGAGTTTGCTGATAAACTTAACAGTTGGCTCTCCATAGAAAGAAAACCCTGATTTGTAGCTATTTCTTTGACATAAATATTTCCAACATGACTGATTTCAAATCACCAATATGATGTCACTGAACTCAGAACCAGGAATAGGTAGGCAGTGGTACACCATTATACTGTATTTACAGACAAAACAGACATAAGTAACCACAAGAGCGTATATAATAATACAAGATAGTAAAATAATTAGAAAGTGATGTTATTTTAAATACAACTTATTTATAAATATCTATATTTTAATATAATTTATTTACTCCTAAGTTCATATAATTGAATTGAATAAGGTCACAAAACCCCTGAAAATTTAACAATCACTTTTTTTTTTTTAAAGATTTTATTTATTTATTTGACAGAGAGAGGCACAGCGAGAGAGGGAACACAAGCAGGGGGAGTGGGAGAGGGAGAAGCAGGCTTCCCGTGGAGCAGGGAGCCCGATGCGGGGCTCGATCCCAGCACCCTGAGATCATGACCTGAGCCGAAGGCAGACGCTTAACGACTGAGCCACCCAGGCGCCCCTAACAATCATTTCTAATAGGCTGATATAAGGACACTCCAGCATACCACCAGGGGACAGAACAGTAAAGAAAGCAAGATTTTTTTCAAATTGTGATAAAATAAACATTAAAAAGTTTACCATTTTAACCAGTTTTAAGCATGTAATTCAGTGGTATTTTTTTTAAAGATTTATTTATTTGAGAGAGAGCATAAACAGGAGGGATAGAGAGAGAGAGGGAGAGTAGCAGACTCCCTGCTGAGCAGGGAGCCCAATGTGGGGCTTGAGCCCATGACCCCGAGACCCCAACACCATGACTAGAGCTGAAACCAAGAGTCGGACATTCAACTCACTAAGCCACCCAGGTGCCCCATTCAGTGGTATTAATTACATTCACAATGTCATGCAACCATCCCTGCTATCCATTTCCAGAACCTTCCATTATCCCAAACAGAAACTCTGTACCCATTCAATAATTCCCCATTTCTCCCTTACCGCAGCCCTTGCTTACCATCATTCTATTTCTTGTCTCTGAATTTGGCTAGTAGGTATCTCCTATGTGGAACCGTATCATATTTCCACTTGTGTGTCTCAATTATTTCACAACCATGTCTGGCCTCCACCCTCTCAGTTCCAAGGAATAAGCCTTCCATAGATTGACCAAAGCACAGAAAACCCAGGGAATCCAGTTTCCCCAAATCATAGCCCAGCTGTGCAGGCCCCAGGGCAGCTATAATAGGGAGCTCAAGAGAATCTGGAAAGGGTAGAATGTGCCATGTGCACGATTATGTTTATCTTTTCAATAAACAGCAGGCCAGTATTTCAACCTAAAAGAAGTTCATACAACTCAGTCACCATACACTGGAAACTTGTTAAAAGTGCACATTCTTGGGCCCAACACCACACCTACAAAACTCTGAGGGTAGGGCCCAGCAATTTGATTTGTAAGAAGCCCACCAGGTGATTCTGATGCGTTCTCAAATTTGAGAACTACTGCTCTACAGTAATGATTCTAGATTCCAACTACTAATGCTCAAAAAGGTCCTCAAAATGCTCCATGGTCATTCCTAAGTGTAGATTCCCATTCATGATCATACATCAAGTATAAGGGAATGGGGATAAAAAACAAGAAAAATTCTATTAACGGGGAGAGTCATAACACTTTTAAAATATTTGTATAAATATGACTCAGGAAATGTGTTTGGCAAAGATTATTTAAATAACAGAGTTCTCAAAACCATTCACTACAAACATGCATTACTCCTGCAAACCTGATGTTATTTTATGATATCTGTGAAACTCTGAATTCAGTTCTCTTCCCACATGCTGGCAGAGGCTATAATGGAGATCATTCCATGCTGGACACAGCAGGCTGGGAATCCAGGACAAGGGCCAAATTCCAGTCTCTGCTCTGCCCTCCAGATTTAACCCCACCTAACACGGCTACTCTATCCTGACATAAAATTGACATAGTAGTGACTACTGTGCAGGATTTCTGAGAGGATTAGTAATAATGTCAATCCCCATCATACCTTCCTTCCTCATTAAGAGAACTTTCATGAGTTTCGTGGTTGGGCTTGGAAAATCAGGAAGGTAGGACTCATCCCAGGAAGAAATAATGACTGGTCTGAGGCAACCCCATTCCAATGGCAACAAATGGTTTTCAAGTGGCCAAGTGACCCACTTCAGGCCAACGAGAAATAAGAACAAGCCTACCAAGAGGCTTCGGAAAAAGACTTCCCCCAGATTATAAAGACAGTTATCCTGCCAACTTTCTTCTCTCTTCTGGCCTTGGATGATATCAGGACATCGAGTCTGTAGCTACGGCTTCAAAAGGATCCTAATTATAATACAGACTGTAAGACACTTAACACGGTATCTAGGAAAAGTTCTCAAAGTTTAGTGTGCACCAAAAGCACCTGGGGAGTGTTTAGAAATACAGATTTTGGGGATGCTGTACTCCAGAACTTGAATCAGTAAATCCTGGGTGGGGCCCAAAGACCTTACTGAATCCATTTTCAATAAGCACCCCTGGGGATTCCCCTCACATCCTGTTCCAGGCCCTGATTCTCACACAGGTGGTCCCTGCATGAGACCCCAGTTCCAAAAATGCCGCTCACCATGTGCACAAGCACTCACAGTCCTTACTTAAGTATTGATTTTGCCTCATCAGGTACCAGGCATTGTGACAAACAAAGATGGAGGAAACAGTATCTTGCTGTCAGGGAGCATGCAAGCTAGTAAGAGAGACAGTCAATCCAAGACAAAGCAGCAGGTGCTAACTATTGCAGAGTTGCAGGGCAGGAGAAGAGAGACTAAGCTCCCCACCCCTCCCCGCCCCACCCCTAGTCAAATGTTCTCATTTGACTTAGGCCTCCAAGGACAGATAGGATTTCAATAGCGAAAGGTTTTGCTGGCGGAGAGAGAACTGTAAAAATGAAGCTTCAGCTATGATTTGGAAAATACTTCGTTTGCAGTGGGGCTGGAGCTTTAGACTCTGAAGAGAGCGGTGGGAGACAAAGTTCTAGAAAGGTAATTTTCACAAATGGGTCATTTTGTGGCAGGTTGAGCTTGGAGACTGGACTCAATTTTCCAGGCCGTGGGAAATCATACATTCATTCAGCACACATAGTAACACACACTATGTGCTAGGCCAGGGGATGGGGGCTGTGTAGTTCCTGCCCTCAGAGGAGCTCAGGGCTGAGGGGGCGGCCCAGGCCTGGAATCAGACACAGTAAGGCGTGAGCATTTCTGTGACAGGAGAATCACAGAGAAAGAGGAGCACGCATACTGGAGAGGTCCCTCACCCAGATTAAGTCAAACAGGGAAGGAGACTATGTCCGTGCTGAACCTTGAAGGGCTGGCCAGGCGCAGGACAGGGAAACAGGGAGTCTTGTTTTTCCAAGACTAAATCTCTGCCTTGATTTCCTTCCTGGTGCCCAGCACTTCCATTTTATTAAAAAAAAACATTTATTAGACAAAGGGGCTAAGCACTAGAGCAGATGCAAAAGAAAATGAGGATTTACCATCCAGGACAGTAGTTTTGACTATGGACCCTCTAGGACCTGTCCCCCAAGACCAATTGGTCCTGTCCCCCACAGGCCTACAGAATGACCTTAATTTCTGAGGGCCCTCCCACTCTTCTGTCTGGGACTAGCCCTGCTCTGATCAAGAGGCCACACCTCCAGTGAATAATGGTC
The DNA here is from genome assembly GCF_002201575.2 of Neomonachus schauinslandi. Classification (NCBI taxonomy): domain Eukaryota; kingdom Metazoa; phylum Chordata; class Mammalia; order Carnivora; family Phocidae; genus Neomonachus; species Neomonachus schauinslandi. Next base: position 52,144,076 of record NC_058412.1, read on the forward strand.
TTGCTTTGTCATCCCTGTGCCTGTACGTAAACCTTTCTCCTCTCGCACCTCCAGGAAGCCTTCTCTGACCACCCATGATGGACTTAGGCACACCTCCTCTATTGTTCTATGGCAGTCTGTGCAAAGTGTATCAAATCATTTATCATGCAGTCCTATGAGTTTTGAATTATTGATCTGCTTATCTCCCTAAGGAGAGGGTCTGTATGTTTTATCTTCAAATCTCTAGTGCCTGTCACATTATATGATAAATGGGTGAACCTGGATTCATTTGGCAGGGGCTGCTGACCTCCTGCCTCGCACCTGAAGACTCTTCCCCAAAGTGCTGGGCTGTCTCTCCTGCCTTTAAATGCTGCCCCAAGTCTTGCTACCACCTGGATGGGCCTATGGAATCAAGAGTAGCACATTGTCTTGGTCCGCAACTGCTGCACTCCTCACTCACTTATCATGCGGGACCCCTAGATATTTAGAATGACCCAGGTCAGCATCAAGTTCATCTCAGACAAGTGGTACGGACACAGCTTCTACCTCTTCCCCTCTGAAAGAGGCCAGCCCCACAGCCGGCTTAATCCCCCAGCCCTGCCTTTTCAGGCCGATTCCCCGTTCTGAACCCATTATATAGTATAACAGAGTGGTAGAGCACAGGATGTTGAATCAGACTGCCAAATTCAAATCCTGGCTCTACCACTTGCACTTAGTATGTGACCTCCAGCAAATTACTGAACCCCTTTGTGCCTCAGTTTCCTCACTTATACAATGGGGATGATAATGGTAGCACCCGATTATGGATGAAAATTTAATAAATGACATGCCAGTTGTTTAGCACAGGGTCAGGCTCCTAGGAAACACTGGTGAACATTAGCTGTTAATATCTGTGACATGGAGGCTCCAATATGCAGAGGCGGGGGCCTCACTGACTAAGAGTCAGGCTCTGAAGCCAAGGCCAGGCCCCTCAGTGCCCAGGATCTGGTATCATTGCTAGGACTTTGACCTAGGCCCTGTCCTAGCAGGTCTATCTAGTCGACAGGCTGGGACTTAACCCATCTACTCCTGTCTCTGCTTCTGCAGCTAAAAACACATGGAACTCATCAGCTCATGTACATACAGAGCTTTCTCCACCATGCAGTTCAAGGCACCTTACATTCTTTTTGGAACTAGCTGGAGCGTACCCAAATGAAAAATTAGCCCAATTGAAATGTATGATAAGAACGAGTGATTGCTATCATATCTCACTGGAGACCGAAGCATAACTGCATACTTGCTCCTTGTATACAAATAAGAAAATATATGATCTTGTATTAATTTTGAGGTTGGAAAATTTTAAAAATACACATGTATTTTTCATTTCTACTTCATTCTCCCTCTTCACAAGCAATGTTAAATGGGTAGGTGATAGCTGTAACTATTTTTTAAAAAATTGATAATATGTGAGTATGATTAAAAAATTCAAATAATACAAAAAGGTATAAAGTGATAAGTCTGGATGAACTTTACCCCTCTACCTTGTTTTGGCAACCACTTTTTTTTGTTTGTTTTTTAAAAATTTTATTTATTTGACAGAGACACACACAGCGAGAGAGGGAACACAAGCAGTGGGAGTGGGAGAGGGAGAAGCAGGCTTCCTGCCGAGCAGGGAGCCTGATGCGGGACTCGATCCCAGGACCCTGGGATCATGACCTGAGCCGAAGGCAGACACTTAACAACTGAGCCACCCAGGCGCCCCGGCAACCACTGTTATAATTTTCCCATGTATACTATCAGAACTGTTTAATGCATTAACAAGCATATAGACAATAGTCTCCATCATTCTTACAAAAAAAGGAGTAGAATACCATGCAAACCTATATTTTACTTTTTTTTTTTTAAGATTTTTATTTATTTATTTGAGACAGAGAGAATGAGAGAGACAGAGAGCACATGAGAGGGGGGAGGGTCAGAGGGAGAAGCAGGCTCTCTGCCGAGCAGGGAGCCCGAAGTGGGACTCGATCCTGGGACTCCAGGATCATGACCTGAGCCGAAGGCAGTCGCTTAACCAACTGAGCCACCCAGGCGCCCTATTTTACTTTTTTTAAAAATGTTTTTTAAAAGATTCTTTGATATCATTCTATATCTGTTCTTGTCAACCTGCATCACTTTTTAACAAGTGCACAGTACTACAATGAATAGATGTTCCATAATTTAACCAGCCCTTTGGTGACAAATATTTTTGTCATTTCCAATCTTTTGCTGCTACAAACAAGCTGCAGTATATATATCCTTGTACACATGCCTCTACACACATATCCAAGTATATCTTTATGATAAATTCAGAATTCAAATTGCTAGAACAAAGGCAAATCCATTTTTAAATTTTAACAAACTGCCAAATTTCAGGGCAATTCCATCTATGTACCTGCTAGGTATTCATGACTGGGTTTAGACAGCTGTCCATAAACCCCTGGAAACTGTAAGAACAATGTCAAATATGTGTTTCTTTTTCTCAAGAGACAATTCATGGCTTTAACCAGATTCTCAAAGGGGTCTGTAACTAACAAGGATGAGAACTACTGAGTCAACAGATTCTTGTATAGTATCCAAAAGCATCAATAGCAAAAGTTGAAACAAAGCAGGACCCAGAAAATGCCTTCCTGAGCCCCCTGGAGAGGAGCGAGAGGGAAGATGCTGGGGACTGATTATACCACCGGGCTTGTATCTATTAAAGACCTCCTCCAGGGGAGATGACTCAAGTACACATAAATCAGGAGAACTTGTTCCCATCACAAACCTTCTATGTTACTTTCTGGTAATAATTTAATGTTACCTCTGGTGGGAGGGGTGCAGGGGGGATGAGTGCCTTAACCCAGAGAAATGAATCCACAGGCATTGGGCAGGGAGGTCTTTCTACTGACCTGACAAAAGGCCACTCTTGCGACTTCCTGTTCTGTTACAAGTCAGGCCGCTCATGCTGTAGGCCTTAAAGGGTTAATGATGGAGAGGTGGGGTTGGTGGAGGTCTTTTCCAGAGCAATTTATAGTCTGGCCTATAGCTGCAATTTATCCCTCCTGCTGATTGTGGTTCATTCTGGTGAAAACATTCACTCAGGTTCTTATGTCTAGCAATCCGGACCAAGAAGCAATATGGCAATTTACTGACCTCAAATATCTTGAACCTTTAAAAAGAATTCTTCAAAGGTGGTGGTTCAGGTTCCCATAGCAAAAGCTCTTAGTCCAGTGCAGACACAACTGAACAGTAACAAGCTAGTCCCAATAAAACAAGCAACAGACCTAACAAATCCTAAATTTCTAGGTAAATTATTCTTAATATAGTAATCCATCTCAGGTTCAATTAAGTTTAAAAATAAACAAAACCCCTTTGCTTTAGACCCTCTATTTGGCGTAGGGGTGTCAAGCACTATAAAACTATGGGGTGCATTTGATGTGATAGGTATAATAATGAGCTGTCCTTGAGAATGGGGACAATGTCAGCTTTACCACATTATTTACAGCATAATGACAGGCCTAAGTTCCTTGAAGTTCCAGGTTTTTGTAATGCTTGACTTTATCAAGCATGCATATATTCATGTAAGTGTTTCTAAAGCTTAGTTTCTCAAAGCAAGGTCCAAGAAACATCTGAATCACAATCATCCAGGGAACCTATTAAATATGCATTTTCCTGGGCCCAACCCTGTCATATTGGATGAGAATCTTGGGGATTGGGGCAAGAATCTCCATGTTGTGCAAGCTTCCTGAGGAATTCTGATGTACCCTGAAGTGAGGAAGCTATGGCTTTGGAGGTCATCTTAGTTTAACCTTCTACCCTTCACAGCCCCATCCAAAAGGGGCTACAAGGCCCCTGCCTAGACACCTCTGCTGAGAAAGCTCTCCATCTCCAAGTCCACCCAGCCTAGGGGATTCAAAAGCCACACCTTACATCCAGCAGAACCCGCCATCCAACACAGCTCTGCCCAACCACAAGGAATGAGTTTATTTTCTGGTCCACATGCCAAGCCCCTCAAGAATTTAGGGCCATTAACGTGTCCCCACACCCACCTCATCTGTAAAACAAGATTAGGAACCCTACCTCAAGTTGAAATCACTATTAAATGAGTAACCAAGGACGACTGTTATTCAAAGTCCCTCCAGGTAGGACATGGCAGCACCCATCAAACTGCCTCCACAGTAGCCCTAATGGCAGTGAAAGCAAACCTTCAAGGGCTAGGTATGGGCCAAATCACAGCCCAAACCCCAAGCAAAAAAAATTTTAAGTTTCTTGTTTTATATTAAAAAGGTACAAATTTTGAATTCTACTCTAAAATATATCTGGTTGTTTTAGCAGATGCTTTTAATCTCAAAGATCGAGGTATAATTGACCCCCACCCCCCAGGCCCTTGGTTTATTCTGAAGCTTCAGGTATTCCCTGGCAATGCCCTGTACTCACTCTTGAAGAGTGGGCTTCATGGACAAGCAGAGGATCAAGATGGGGAAAAACAAATGAGTGGTTAGACATAAAGAAATGGGCCAAAGGATATGAGTCTGAGGATGGCCATGGGGCTCATTCCTCAGATGCTGAGGGCTGGTGTGTTTCGATTTGACTGCATGTTACTCTACTTGCTTTCAGAGAAAAAATATCCCTAGCCAAATATAAAAATATTTAGGAGGGAAATTCATAGATGCCCTTGATCTAACAGTCACACGTGTGTGTGTGTGTGTGTGTGTGTGTGTGTTTTCCCCAAAACAACAGAAATCTGGCCTGAGCTGAAGCTAAGGGATCTGGCCTTGACCAGATAGGGCTGGGCTCTGGGAAGGAAGCAGGTCTTGGGCGGCTGTGATTACCCATCTCATTCCTGTTCCCTTCCCCTCCTGCTTGCTCTTGCACCTCTGTGTCTTCTGAGAACTCCCTGGTAAGGGAAGAGCTAGGGGTTGGCTATCAGAAGTGTCACCTGCAATGTAAGGAGGAGGTGGGACGCATAATTTGGAGGGGGTGACCCTATCCCTTCTTCCCAAGGTCAGCTGGAGAGAGCAGATGCCCACTTGTCATGAAAGGTGTGGGTTACTCAGTACAGCTCGTGGACTTGCATCAACCCAGGGAGCACTTACAGTGGGGCAGACTGTTGAAGAGCAAAAGTCTCTTTGGCCCCAAAGTCTCCCGCGAGTCAAAGCCAAGACAAAAGAGTGAGACTGTGCCGCTGGCAGACTCAAGTCATAGATCTCATAATAACAGGTTCCCATGTGCCAGCCGGCCATTCTGCCGAGGCCATTAGATACGTGAGGAGAGACAGGGTAAGAAACCAGGAAAAGCGAGTAAGTTTCTTAAAAGTTGAAAAGAAAGAACGAAAAAGAAAACTTAGGTAATTAGACTGAGTCAGCTGCAGGGAGTATTAACTCAATGCTTTCTTGTTAATGCCCGAAGCCAGCGCAGCTCTTGACACAAGAACTCAATAGAAAACTGCTGCGGTCTCCGACCAGTCTACATTCCGAGCTGTATCAACGGCTCCTTCCCGAAGGTGTCTGTGGATACCCGCCTGCGCGAGGCCCACTTCGGGGAAGCCCCGGGCGGCCGGCGCCCGCTCCACCCGGTGGCCGCCCAAGCCCCGCCCGCAGGCAGGCGGCGGGCACCCCCTCCTGGGCGCGGCGCAGGGCTGTCCCCGTGAGGCGCCCCGAGGCTGCTGCGCCCCCTTCCCCGCGCCCGGGACCCCCGGCCCGGGGCCCCTTACCGCTCCTGCCGAGACCGGGTTGAGCTCGTCCCCGGCGGCCGCGTAGATCACACCCTTACCAGGGCCCGGCAGCGGGTCTTATCCCGGGCGGACCCGCCCCACTTCGGGGTGGAGACTGAGTCCGAGTTCCTGGTTGTCCCTCTGCACACGGGACCGGAAGATCCTGCGGGAGGGGGGGCGAAGCGCACCTGGGGCCCGGGGCCGGGAACGCCACGCCTGGCGGCCAGCGGGGGACCAGCCTCGCTCCCAGACCTGGGGCTGCACCCGGCACGTGCCCGCGCCCCTCCGGGGACCCGGCCTGCTGTCCAGGCTCCGCGGCCCCGTCGCCCGCCCGGCCCCGCCCGGCCCCGCCCGGCCCCGCGCCTGCCTCCGCAGACTCCGAGCACTTGGACTCTCCGGGTCACAGGCGCCCGGGCGCCCCTACGCTCTCGGAGCTGCGAGCCTCTCCCGCACCCGCCCTGCGCGGGCGGAGGCCCGGAGGCCCGGAGGCCCGGAGGCCCGCCGCGAATCACCGCTCTCCCCCCAACCCCCCCGCCGGGAAACCGCACTTTTTCTCGCCCAGTCTGCGGCCCGAGCAGTGGGAAGTGAAATCACGCCGGCACATTGAAACAAATACCCCCGAAAAGTTCCCAGTAGTACCCCATCTCCCTTGCGGAAAACGGAGTTCCCTTGCCTTGGGGAGACCTTTGGGAATAGGAGTTCGGAGCCGCCGCAGATCGTTCTCTCCTCCCCAGGAAATTACCAGGGTTTGGTACTGGTCGGCAGCCCCTAGGGTCGGCCCGGGAGCCGCGCTCACGCCGGGTGAGACCGGTTTATGCGTTCGTTGCTGCCTCCCCAAGACTCTGGCCTCGGAGGCACCGAGTCTAGGTCGTCTTGGCACACGCGCCTAGTACCGGTTCCAGCACATGGTAGGTGCTTGGTGCTTGCAGAATGAATCCTTTGAATATACCGGCAAATTCGGGTTTTATTTAACAGAGGATAGGTAGCTTGGGGGAGTGTGTTTGCTATCCAATAGAACAAAATCCAAGTGGCTGTTACACCCTTAAAGCCGGAGATGTGACATTAAATCATGTCATTAAGATGTAGCAAAAGAAGGTGGTTTGACATGGTAAAGAACATGGGTTTTAGGATCGGACTGGTTTAGATTCTAGATCTCGTTCTGCCCCTTTTCTCTGCTTTGATAAAGTTTCTGAGCTTCACTTTATGAACTCACCTAGAGGAAACAAAATCAGGATGAAAAAGAATGAAATAGGAAAATTCATGTCTTCAGAGTGATTAGAGAGACTATCGCATTCCTTAAAAATTAACAATTAGGCTACTCTAACAATAAACAAATAAAAGGTTGGGAATGGAGCTGATGCACTCTGCCAAGATCACCTTTACCAGGCAGGTACACCTAGCTCACAACTGCCCCTTTCTCTAATAAATGCCCTCACAGCAGGTTGGGGAGCCACAGTCCAAAGCCAAGTTTCTGGGGTACAAAAGGCCAGGAATAAATTTGTGATACCCTTCCAATTCCAGAGCTCCTGTGGGCTTGGACTGGAGCTAAATTTCTGTAGAAACCACATCTGTGCTCTGCTTCTTCCTTTGCACTCTCCTGCTCTGTCTCAAGTACAAGTGTTTCCCAAGAATGAGCCCTTACTAAGTAAGGCACTTACACAAGAACCTCTGCTTCTAGGGAGCCTGATCTAAGACAGTATTAAAAAAAAATCAATGCCGGGGCACCTGGGTGGCTCAGTCGTTAAGCGTCTGCCTTCAGCTCAGGTCATGATCCCAGGGTCCTGGGATTGAGCCCCACATCAGGCTCCCTGCTCAGGGGGAAGCCTGCTTCTCCCTCTCCCACTCCCTCTGCTTGTGTCCCCTCTCTCACTGTGTCTCTGTCAAATAAATAAATAAAATCTGAAAAAAAAATGTAATGCCATTGTTGAAATAAAGACTCAAAGGAGCCTTTATATTAAAGATAGCAGATTGGGGCGCCTGGGTCGCTCAGTCGTTAAGCGGCTGCCTTCAGCTCAGGTCATGATCCCAGGGTCCTGGGATCGAGCCCCACATCGGGCTCCCTGCTCAGCAGGAAGCCTGCTTCTCCCTCTCCCACTCCCCCTGCTTGTGTTCCCTCTCTCGCTGTGTCTCTCTGTCAAATAAAAAAAAAAAAATCTAAAGATAGCAGATTAAACATACGCCATTCGTGTCAGTTCTCTCTTGAAATTCAAGTAAAACAAAAGCAGATTAAACAAAAAATCTCACAAGAACAAGGTAACAAGAGAGGAAAAAGAACGAAATTTCGGAAGCTAGAAAGCAGAGAGACAGGTGATCCTTGACTTAGCAGACCTGAGAAAAGGGGGCTCCTGAGCCCAGAGTAGGTCAAGCCAGGAAGCAACATAGTATGGCAGAATTTCTCAGACTATGCAGGTCTTGCTACACCAGGTGCTTCTGAAAGTGGTTATATATACTTAATAAAAACACCGGGTTTTTTCTGTGTGTAGAATCCCCAGTACTGCACTGCGGTCACCGCCCTCTCCCACTTCGGCAGACGATTGAAACCATATTCTCTGGAGGGCATAAAGCAGAGGATCTCTTGAATGGGGGCATTCCGGGTGTAGTCACATTGTTCCGGTTATTTAAGTCTCCCTCGCAAAGTACCTCAAAACTTGGTGACTTAAAACAACCATCATTTTATGGTATTTATGATTTTGTTGGTTGGGCAATCCTCTGTTCCACACCATATCAACAATGGTCACTTAGTGGTATTCAGCTGACAGGCCAGTCTGGAGGATTCACTCACGTGTCTGGTATCATGGCAAGGTGAGCTGGGAGACTGGTCTCAGCGGGCACTGGCCACCAGAGCATCTAAGTAAGCATGCTCTCTCCACATGGCAGTTTCAGGGTAGTCGGATTTCCCACCTGGAGGCTCAGGCTCCCAGATAGGATGCTCCAAGAGATGCAGGTAGATGTTACTCGGCTTCTTAATACCTAGGCTTAGAAGCCCCTGAATGTTATTTCCATTACATCCTATAGGTCGTGCAAGTCACTAAGGTGAGCCCAGGTTCAAGGGAAGGGGAATTAGTCTCCATCCCTGAATGGGGGTACTAACAAAAAATTGGCAATGTTAAATAACAAAAATTCAGCCAAGTAAATTCTAAAGATCCCGTTGTCTTTATTAATCGATTCATGAATCGGGCAGCATCCTGTCTCGCGAGTAGAGGGGAACTCCAAAGGGCTACAGAAAGGGAAAGGTTGTTAAAGGTAGGGAGAGAGTGGAAAAAAGGAAATTATTAGCAAAGAATCCATTGTTTTAGACAAGGTTGCCCTCCTAAGGGGAACAGACGGGGTCTATCAGTAAATTTCCTAGTGCTGATCAGGGAATTCCATGGCTGGTTAAAGGTTACATTCCTGGTGGGGGGGGGGGGGGGGCGGCGGTGTGGAACGGCAGTCAGGTTAGGTATTAAGTCTTGGTTTAATGACTTGGGGCCTCATCCTAAGTGATGCCATTTTGGGCCTGTGGTTTTCTGTTTAAACAGCAATTGTACTGAAATTGAGTATCTATATGAAACTTAATGATGAATCCTGAGCTGGTCAGTATTCTTCCTTATGTGGTTTCTCTAACACGGCAGCCAGAACATGGAGTTTGCAATGTTCTTCTTTGGGGAGAGTAAAGACCTAAAGAGATCATCAGGTACTCAATGAACTAGAGCGACCCTTTAGTGAACTTATCCTAGTGAAGTCCTACCCACCTGCACATAGCGTCCAGGCAGCATTTAAGATCTCACTTTTAGGGTTGCTAGATAAAATAGAGGACACCTAGTTAAATGGAATTCCAGATAAACAATAAATAATTCTTTTTTAAAAAATATTTTTATTTATTTATTTGACAGAGAGACCGCAGGAGAGGGAACACAAGCAGGGGGAGTGGGAGAGGGAGAAGCAGGCTTCCCGTGGAGCAGGGAGCCCGATGCGGGGCTCAATCCCAGGACCCTGGGATCACGACCTAAGCCGAAGGCAGACGCTTAACGACTGAGCCACCCAGGCGCCCCTAGAATACTTCTATGCCATAAGTATGTCCTAAATATTGCACAGGATGCACTTATACTAAACATTGTTTATCTAAAATTCAGATTTAACTACATGTCCTGTTTTGTTTTGTTTTGTTTTGCTAAATCTGGCGCTCTTCAATAAGAACAGACAGCTGAACGTCATCAGAATTTAAGAGAAGAATCTGACATAAATCAGAAAAGGAAAAAAGAAACTTCAAAGAAACAGAGTATGTGGAGAGAGGAAAACTTAAAAATCCATTATCAATTTCCTTTGAGAAATAAAAAGAATAAAAACCAGAACAGAGTCTCTAAAAAATGAACACCCAGAGAACCAGAGCTCTTGTAAATTAAAGATATGATAACAAAATGAAAAACTCAGTACAGTGGTAGGAAGACAAAGTTAATGAAATATCCTAGGATGTGTAGACAAAAGGCAAAAAGGAGAGAAAGAGGTAAGAATATTTGAAAGCCAGCGCAAGACACCTGGGAAACAGAAAAGAAATCAATTAAATAATCCAATTATACATTTTTAGAACTACAGGATATTGCTACCCGAAACCGGCTTTGCCTCTCGGTGATTGTCGAGCCAAAAGACACAACCAAGCCCGAAGACTAGGAAAAGGAAGTGTTTTACTTGCAACATGTAAAGGAGAACACCGGATGGATATTTCCCAAAGTAGTGTCTCCCAGAACAATGGGGGGGGAAGTTTTAAGTTACAGGCTCATACATATTCATGAAAGGGCTTATGCAATGAGGAATTAGGCAGGGATTTGGGGTAAAAGTCATCTTAAGGGAATGGAGTCCAACATCTGAAACTAAAAATGTACTGTAAGTTGGCTACTTGAATTTAAATTAAAAAAACAAAAAGGTAATAGATTCCAGGTCAAAGTCACAAGAGCTGGCAAGGATCAGCATCATTAATTCTCTGGCTCCAGTTGGTCTGCTATCTGAGCGCTCAAAGAAATTTAAGATCCTGCAAAGATAATTTAAGAATTACAACAAATCAATCTTCACTTTTGAATTAGCCCTGGGAGTTTTACCACTTATTTATTGTCCCTGATATGATTAGGTTTATCTCCTGGCCTAATAGTGGCTGTTTGATCTTACATTCTTTCACAAGGTGGTGGGGGGCCTAAAATTACTTTTCTTATGTCGAGAAATCTATGTCTGTCTTTTTCTGAAGACCCCTAATTCTTTCTGCTTACAGATTGAGTTTCCACATTGAAAGTGCTCATTGAGCCCAGCACAATGGACAAAAACAGAATCACATCAAGGTATATCATGATAACATTTCAGAAGACTGGGGAAATAGAGAAGATCTGACAAGCACCCAGAGGGAAAAATGAGGTTGCATACTGTCAGGGGAGAAGAATTTCCTCTGCCCTTCAAGGTCTTTCTAGTTGGACTAAGATTCAAATCGACATGAGACAGATTAACAACAGAAAGTCAAATTTAATAGCATTCATACAGGAAATCCACACAGACATGTCCACACAGACATGGAAATTCCAAAGACAGTGAGGCTACATGACACTTATATGAGCTAAGAAGAGGGGTAGGGGTCTGAGGATACAAAGGGGAGAAAGACCATTAGCAGGAAGGTGAGAGGAGATGTTTGGAAAACAAAAGTTGCCCTATTATGTAGGTAAGTTTCTTAGGTAAAGAGGAATCTGTTAATAGCTCTCTTCCTGGTACAGGCAGGAGGCTGAGGGGGAGGTAAAGAGCTTTTCTTAAATCAGCTGGGTTTTGATTGCTTTGAACTCAAAATAATGTTCCTGCCAAAGCAGCCCATCTTGGAGCAACTTGCCATTGGCCCCTACAATACAAAGGATCAAGAACCAGAATGGCATCAGATTTCTCCATAACAACATATCAAACTGAAAGACTATGGAATAATGCCTTTACAATTCTGAGAGACAATTATTTCCAGCATAGATTCTCATAGCCACTCAAGCTATTGGTCAAGTATAGGGGTAAATAAAGATATTTTCAGACACGCAAGATTTCAAAAAGTTGATCTTCTGTGTGCCTTTTCTTAGGAAGCTTTCAGATGGTATGTTCCATCGAAGCAAGTAGGTAAACCAAGAAGATTTTTTTAAAAGTTATTGAATAGTAGAATGGACAACTGAAACTGAATGGCAGGGAAGAGTGGTCAGTGGACACTATCTTTATTGATCCCTAATTCTCTGTAGCTGTAGAGTGTCGCTAACATCCATATAAGCACTTACTATGAGCCAGTCACTATTTCAAGTACTTTAGATACACAGTTTTAATCAATAAATCCTCACAACAGCTCCATCAGTTAGATATTCGCATAAAGTAGGTGTCAGTAAGTATTACTATTGATGGTATACGGTCATTTATTAATTCAACAAAATTGTGTCAAACTTCCTGTGACAGAGTGTATTTTTCAAAATTGGTCACAACAATGTATTCAGTCTCATGTGCTCCCAAAATCCAGCCCCCTACCCCCACCCCTAGTCAAGAGATGGCCTCTTTGAAATTGAATGGGCTCCTTGGGTGAGCTTCTGGGACTGCACAACAAAAGTAACACACTATGTGCCTTTTGAGGCTGGGTCTTAAAAGATGACACAGCTTCCATCTAGTTCTCTTGCTCAGAAGGGATGCCTGTGGAGCCTTGAGTGGCAAGTTGATCTGCCCTGAAGCCACCATGTTGCAGAGAGCACATGGACAGCACACATGAAGGTAAAGAGCGAGGCGGAGAAGCCCCAGCTGTTCCAGCCCTGGCAGTTTGAACTTCCCCAGTCCCAGTGCCAGACACGTGGATGGAAAAGCCTTTGAGATGACTCTTTCATCTTCTCTGTCTCACGGAAGCCAAATGAGAGACCTTGCATGAGAACCACCTGGCTGAGCCCAGTCACTCACCAGAATCAGGAGAGGTAACAATAGTGAGTGATTGCTGGGATTACTTTATAGAGCAATAGATAACCAGAACACTTCCAGAGAAGAGTGGGGGTTTAGCCCAATCTTCTGACTCTCCCTTCCCAATGCTTATTGAAGCAGCCTAAGGCAAAAAGGGAGAATTTTTACTCTGAATGGCAAGCTCCTCTCTGATATCCAGTCTGGCTGTTTGCCAGGAAGGAGGCAAGGACAAAGGCCAAATAACTTTTGGCCCCTTGGGACAGTGGCTTTGTAAAACATTGGGAAGAAATCTTGCAGAGGTGACATTCCTTGCCAGCTGGCTCCCTCCACAATCTTCTCAGGCTGCCGGAAGGTAACCAATCCTTCAGCTTAAGATATGAGAAGAAGGTTCTAACAGCATCCAAATAGACAGGCAGGGAGCCAAGAAGAATTAGCTCATCCTGTTTGGGAACAAATGCAAAGCATACATAAAACTTTTAACATTCAAGGATGAGTAAGCATAAAAAAGTATATAGAACTATGAAAAAAGTCTGGAACATAGAAACAAAAACATAGCCTCTAAGAGGCAGAAGAAACTTAAAAAATTTTTTACAATATGAAGCAGAAATAATTATTTAAGGATTTTATGTATTTATTTGAGAGAGAGAGAGAGCGAGCACATGAGCAGGGGGAGGGGCAGAGGGAGAAGTAGAGAATCCCAAGCAGACTTCCTGCTGAGCGTGGAGCTCGACTAGGGGCTCGACTATCACATGACCCTGAGATCATTACCTGAGCTGAAATCAAGAGTTGGACGCTCAACCAACTGAGCCACCCAGGCGCCCGGCAGAAATAAATTTTCAACGGTCTCTGCTATGACTTTGACAGATAAACCGAAAAACATAGCAGTAATCTGAACAATATTTTAATGACATAGAATTAATAGTTATGAAGAAAATTGGACTCCATATTCTACAGAGAAAGCACCTTCTTTTCAATCATCTACTGAATATTTACAAAAACTGACAGAATATTTATTTGCAAGGAAATCTTCATTAAATTCCAAAATAAAAATAGGGTTTGAATCTCAGCTCTACCATTTATTAGCTGGAGACAGAAAGAAAGTCACTGATCTTTTCTATGTCTCAGTTTTCTCATTTGTAGAATGGGAATAATGGTAGTGCTTACCTGTTATGTGTAATAAGGATTAAATGACTTAATATATGTAAATTTTTAAGAGTTATTGGCCCATTGTGAGCTCTATATTAGTGTTGGCTATTTTTCTGATCTCAGCTAAATAAAGATAAAATTCAATAATAAAACTTAAAAAAAAATTTTTATTTATTTGAGAAAGAGAAAGTGAGAGAGCATGAGTGGAGGGGGAGAGGCATAGGGGGAGGGAGAAGCAGAGTCCCTGCTGAGCAGGGAGCCCGATGTGGGGCTCAACCCAGGACCCTGGTGTTGTGACCTGAGGTGAAGGCAGATGCTTAACCGACTGAGCCACCCAGGCGACTCTCAATAATAAAACTTTTAACCAATCACTCCCTTCCTCAATCAATAGTATTTGCTATCATCTAATATATATATAAATGCCATGTTTGGGGACTCTAAAGGAAACTAACTTTGACACCATCCTTCAAAATATTTCTCCATTGTCTCCTAGAATCCACTGGTATCAAAGAAAAATCTGATGTTAAACTGATTCTTGTTCCTTTGTAGGAACAATCTAGTTTTTCTCACTAGAAAAATTTAAGATTTTTCCCCCTTTCCCTATGCATTTAGGAGTGGGACCTGTTTCTCTAAACCTGGTTGGCATTCTTAGGTCTGTTCACTCCAAAGACTTGACTCTTTTCTGAATTCAGAAGTGCTCTTCTTTTATATTATCTCTCTTCTGTTATCTCCATTCTTTTGGTCTGGAATTTCTGTTTGATGCTGCAGGAACTTTTGACCTTATCCTCCATGTCACTTAACTTTTCTTTCATTGGTTGTTTTTGTTTCTTTTTGTTTTTGTTTTTGCTTTAGCCCTTTACCTCTGAGTTTGAGAGACTCTTTAGGATTCATCTTACACATTCATTCATTCCATTTTTACTTGTGTCCATTTTATTCATCCCATCTATCACATTTTTTTAAAAGATAGCTTTTATTTTAATCACAGTTGCAAATGCACAGAATTATGTTTATTTTAATCGAAGTTGCAAATGCACAGAATTTTAAGAGGCAAATAGTTCTACAAGGCTTGTTGCAACAAGAATGGCAGTGCTCCATCTCCTCTCCTCCATCTTTCTGCCAGGCAACTAGTGCTGCTTTAGGCACAAACCCATTGGGGCACCATAGAATCCAGTGATTCCTGAGGTTTTGTAATAGGGCATCCCAATCACAAGTCACAGCAGTGAGTCACTTGCATAAAAAAAAATCTATGAAAGGTTTATAAGAGGGATTCTCACGTAGTAAACCTGTGTTTTCTAATTTGAAAAGATATATGCACCCCATGTGCATTGCAGCATTATTTACAATAGCCAAGATATGGAATTTATAGATTCAGCCAGTAAAGAGACAACAAGCCCAAATGGATTTAGACAGTTTTATTACTCACAGCACAGCAGGCAGCATGGCCTCCATCTTGCCTCCAAGTCCCAGGGCCACACAGGGGTATGCTGAGGTGGATACTGGGCATACTGTGGATCTGTGTCACAGCTGAGGAACAGTGAGCATAGGAAACCCCTAATCTTATAAGGGAACTGCTAACAAACATGTCTATCCCCCCAGAGAGCGGTATTATCTTTTATTACACTAAAATGTTAGCAAATAATCTCCAGGGAAGGAAGGGCAAGGTCTCTAGCTTTATTACCCTGGAATATCTCCAGGGAGAGCTATCTCCAACTCTCTGCAGGAAGCCTCTGTCTTTATGTTTCCAAGGCTGTCTGTTATGCAAACATCCTTCAACAAAATGGTCTATGTCTTTTGCTCAGAAAACCCAAAACCCATGGAGAATTATCTCCCAACAATTATAACACCCTTTTTATAAAATTCTGAAAATTCCAAGATTTATTCACACCCCAGTAGGAAAGTATAACTTTAATATGATGAAAATGTCACTGTACATAACTATGTACATGACATACAAAAATTCCTAAACAATGTACAAAAAAAATCATGACTATATTAAGTGACTTTTGTTTTTGAAATTCTTAACTTTATACTGAAGTTTCTTGAGAGTGGCATTACTGACATTTCAGCTGTATAATTTTTCACTGTGGGAGACTGACCCGGGCATTGTAGGATGTTTAACATCATCCCTGGCTTTCACCCAAGAGATGTCACCAGCACTAACCCCAGTGTGACAAACAAAAACGTCTCCAGACACTGCCAAAGTTGTCCTGGGAGCAAAGTCACTTCCCACTGAGAACCACTGCTCTATGCTATTCTCTGCTCATGTAGTTCCATAGTTCAAAAATTGTTAAACATCAAATATCTAGGAATAAATCAGTGAAAGCTATGCAGAACCACTACACCAAAAACAGTAAAACATTATAAAGGGAAATAAAGATCTAATTAAATGGAGGGAAGTACTATGCTCATAATTTGAAGATTCAATATCGTAAATGCCTCCAAAACAATCTATATCTATAGATTCAAAACAATCCAAATCATCCTATCAGAGGTTTATGGGGTATATGTGGAAATTGACAAATGGATTCTGAAATTTAAGCTGAAATGCAAAAGGCCAAAAATAGCCAAGTCTATCTTGAAAAAAGATCAAAGCCAGAAATATAAAGATATCAAGAAGTGATAGTATAGTTCTTAAGTCAGTATGGTCACACAAAGATAGACAAATGAACCAACGTAACAAGAGAAGGCAGAAAGAGACCTTCACCCATATAGTCACCTGATTTATAACAAAAGATGGATTTTCCATAAATGGTGCTAGGTCAATTTGATAGCATATGAGAAAATAATAAATCTTGACATTTACCTAAAAGAGAATCAACTGTATATCCAAACATGAAAGGAAAAACAATAAAGCTTTTAGAAGAAGACCTAAGTGAATACTGTACATTAAAAACATTGTAGAGAGGGTGCCTGGGTGGCTCAGTTGGTTAAGCAACTGCCTTCGGCTCAGGTCATGATCCTGGAGTCCTGGGATCGAGTCCCACATCAGGCTCCCTGCTCGGCGGGGAGTCTGCTTCTCCCTCTGACCCTCCCCTCCTCATGCTCTCTCTCTCATTCTCTCTCTCTCTCTCTCAAATACATAAATAAAATCTTTAAAAAAAAAACACAAAACATTGTAGAGAAAAAGAAACAGAGTATGTACCTACTGCATTACTAGATATTTACTAACTACAAAGGGAAAAATAGTAACTTTAAAGTGGAGACACCTGGCAGACACCAGCCTAACCCAGTGATCAAAGTTGACATCACCACTGATAAAATATATTGACATCATGTTCCTCCTGCTATCATGCACTGAGGATACAACATCACTCCTTCAAAGATGCATAACCTGAATTTAATCCTGAGGACATTAGACAAAAGCAAATTGAAGGCATTTTACAAAATAACTGGTCAATACTCTTCTAAAGTGGTAAGGTCATTAAAGACAAAGACTCAAGAACAATTCCAGATTAATGGAGACCAAGATGACATGACAACTAAAGGCAATGTGTAATTCTGGATTGAATCCTGGTCTGGAAAAAGACATTAGAGAGACAACTGATGACACTTTAATAAAGTCTGTAGATGAGTAATGTTAATTTCTTGATTTTGATAAGTGGACTATAGTCAAGCAAGATATGGAGATACAAAGTTAGATGAAGGGAATATGGGATTTGGGGGTACTATTTTTGCAAAAGTCTGAAACTGTTTCATAATGGAAAGTTAAAAAGAAAGAAAACAATTTAAAATTTGCGTTAAGTATTTTACAGAAAATTGGCAAAAGATTTAACAGGCACTTTACAAAAGAAGATATCCAAATAACCAATATATAGGATGAAAAAAATGCTCGACTTTAGTCATCAAGAAAAGCAAATTAGGGCGCCTGGGTGGCTCAGTTGGTTAAGCGACTGCCTTCGGCTCAGGTCATGATCCTGGAGTCCCTGGATCGAGTCCCGCATCGGGCTCCCTGCTTGGCAGGGAGTCTGCTTCTCCCTCTGACCCTCCCCCCTCTCATGTGCTTGCTCTCTCTCATTCTCTCTCTCTCAAATAAATAAATAAAATCTTAAAAAAAAAAAAAGAAAAGAAAAGAAAATTAAAGCCCTGGTGAGATATCTTTGTGCATACAGGAATACCTAAAATGAAAAAGACTGATTATATCAAATGTTATCAAAATGGAGCAACTACTATTCTCATGCATTGTTGGTAGGAGTATAATTAGTACAACCATACTGGGAAACACTTTGGCAGCACCAATTCAAGCTGAACAAATGTAGATTCCAGCAATATGTAAGTAATGTGCATCGAGAGATATTTTTTAAAATTTTTCATAGCAGGCTTATTTGTAATAGCCAGTAACTGGAAACAATTTACATGTCCATCAATATGGAATGGATAAATAAACGGTGGAAGGGCAACACAATGGAAAGAGAAAGCACAAATTACAACTCAACAATATGAATGTCTTTCTCAAATAAAACATTGAGTAATGGAAACTAGGCATAAAACAGCATGTAATATACAATTTTATTACGGAAAGTTCAAAAGCCGGTAAAATTCATCTATGCTCTTATAAAGATTTTATTTATTCATTTGAGAGAGAGAATGAGTGAGCAAGTGAGAGAGCACGAGTGGCAGAGGGAGAGGGAGAAGTAGACTCCCCACTGAGCAGGGAGCCCAATGTGGGGCTCAATCCCAGGACCCTGGGATCATGACCTGAGCCAAAGGCAGACGCTTAACCGACTGAGCCACCTGGGTGTCCCTCATCTGTGTTCTTAGAAGTCAAGGTAATGGTTACCTCTGGAGTGACTAGAAGGCCTTCTAGGGTTCTGGTAGTCTGTTACTTGATCTGGGTGCTGATTACATGGGTGTGTTCATTTTAATGCAAATTAATTGAGCTGTGCACTTTTCTTCATGTATGTTATGCTTCCATAAGAAGTCAACAATAAAGAAATCATCTTTTAGTAGAAGTCACTGCATTTCTCTAGCATAGTAATAAAGGCAAGCTTAGTGCAGGCTGACAAATGAGTTCAACTCCTGGGCTGAAGAATGCTCTGATTAGTTCTTCAGGAAAAAGTATTTTCAAAACAAAGCAATGGTCTCACTGAATGATTTTGATCATTTTCTCAGCGACAGCCTGACGACTGCAAAGTAAAAGAACTTCACAAGAACCAAATTGTCAAGCAGTGATCAAACATTTTAGAGAACTTTGCGCATTTTTATATTTGGAAGAAAATTATGTTATTAAAATGCTGGGTAAAAGGAACTGATTCTTAAAATGTCATTTCTTTCTTAAAAATAAATGACTGCTTGATTTTACCAGGAAAACACAAAAGCACAAGGCTGTGAGTAATTATAGGTTGTATTTAGCCTCTTACAGTGTGCATTATCCTCAAGGCCACACAGACTCCCTGCTCAACCCACTGTTTGTACTCCTCTGGGCCTTGAGCCTTCTTCAGGTCATTGGGATTGACTTGAAAGCAGACAAGAGAACTTATCATCATGATGGAAAGGTTCTGTGTCCTAAATGGGGTGTGGTTACACTGGTGTGTACGTTTATTTTTTTTTTCTTATTTTTTTTTTAAAGCTTTTATTTATTTATTTGAGACAGAGAGAATGAGAGACAGAGAGCATGAGAGGGAAGAGGGCAGAGGGAGAAGCAGACTCCCCGCCGAGCAGGGAGCCCGATGCGGAACTCGATCCCGGGACTCCAGGATCATGACCTGAGCCGAAGGCAGTGGCTTAACCAACTGAGCCACCCAGGCGCCCGGTGTGTACGTTTATTACAACCCACTAAACTGTACACTTAAAAATTGTACTTTCAAATGTAATATAAATTATGCCCCAACTAAAAAAGAAGAATGTTAAAAATCATTAATGGCTATTGGTTGCCTGGAATTAGAATTTATTTAACCAATACCCCATTATGTCTTTTTAAAAGATTTTATTTATTTATATGAAAGAGAGAGAGAGCACGAGCTGAGGGAGGGGCAGAGGAAGAGGGAGAGAGACAAGCAGACTCCCCACTGAGCTCGGAGCCCAACTTGCTCACAGTGGGTAGATCCCAGGATCCTGAGATCATGACCTGAGCCGAAGTCAGACACTTAACAAACTGTGCCACCCAGGCGCCCCCCCCCAATTATGTTATTAATAAGGCGTTCTAGAAGTACTAGTTCTCAGGGAGCTAAGTTCTCTGTAGCTTGACCTGTGTCTCCCGAATTTAAGCATCTGCAGATTGAAACAGAATCAGATGAACAAGAGAAGAATTAGCTCTGTATGAGCTTGATGAGTGCTATAAAACTGTTGCTCAATTTAATACAATTGCATGACGGGATGATAACATATTTCCAAATCACACACTAAGAAAGCTGGGATCAAACTAAAGTCCTTTCTACACAGGCAGCCCTGCATCCGCGCTTCCTGCTTCCCCAGTTTAGTCAAGACAGTCCACTTCCAGTAGCTGGGGGAGGTTGCCATCTAGTGGCAGGACAGGCAGTCATAGGGCCAAAAGCAGCGTGGGGGGAGTGAGCTTATCTTTGCCTTTTTACAGAACTCTGAAGGTCTCCTGGCAGAAGAGAATCAAATAGGTAAAATCTTTTAAAAATAAAAAAAAGATTAAAAAAATAAAAAGATACTTGGGATCTGAATTTCAGTTTTCTTTTCAACAGTCACTGTCAATTTTAGCTTTCTTTTTTTTTTTTTTTTAAGATTTTATTTATTTATTTAACAGAGAGAGACACAGCGAGAGAGGGAACGCAAGCAGGGGGAGTGGGAGAGGGGGAAGCAGGCTTCCCGCGGAGCGGGGAGCCTGATGCGGGGCTCGATCCCAGGACCCTGGGACCATGACCCGAGCCGAAGGCAGCTGCCCAACCAACTGAGCCACCCAGGTGTCCCCAAAAACAAAATCCTTAACAAGTTCACCCACCCTGTAGAGTCTGGCTCTTACATTCTCAACTCCCATCCTGATAGGCACTAGGCAGTTAAATGGGTGAGCTGGTGGGGAGTGAGATGAAATAACACTGACACTGAGCTGCACTGGTGGGCACTGTGGGGCGTGGGGCACGCGTGCCACTTCTAAAGTGGGCAGCCAGTCCTTGGTTTGTTGTCCTGGGGGCATGCAGACCCAGTGTGGCCGGAGCTTCCAACTTCCTGGAGAAGCAGAAATTTGGATATTTTGTGTGAATTTTACATATTTTTAATAGACTTTGCTTTCTTAAAAGACTGATTTATTTACTTTAGAGAGAGCGAGAGAGAGCACGGGTGAGGGGGGAGGGGCAGAGGGAGAGACAGAATCCTCAAGGTGACTCCCTGCTGGGTGTGGAGCCCGATTTAGGGCTCCATTTCACCAACCTGAGATCAGGATCTGAGCCAAGACTGAGTTTGACACTTAACCTACGGACCCCCTCAGGCGCCCCAATAGACTACTTTTTAGAGCAGTTTTAGGCTCACAGCAAAATTGAGAGGAAGGTATAGAGATTTCTCATTTACTTCCTGTCCTCACTCATGCACAGCTTCCCCTACCATCACCATCCCCTACTAGAGTGGTGTACTTGTTACAGTTGATGAGCCTACATGCACATAGCAATATCACCCAGAGTCCATAGTTTACATGCGGGTTCCCTCTGGGTGTTGCATGTTCTAAGGGTTTGGACAAATGGGTAATGACATGTATCCACTATTGTTGTATCATACAGAATAGGTTCACTGCCCTAAAATCCTCTGCGCAACTGCTTTAAACTTAAAAACCAGTTGGGCCAAAATGAGTGCGAATCTGAGAAAACGGAACAGGATGGACACAACCCGCAGGGCACAGGGCCCTCAGCTCTCTCCCTGCATGCTTCTCTGCCCTGGTGCATGGCCCTCTGTTCTCTGGCCCTGCTGGACTTCTGGTACGTCTACTGCAGTGGTTCTCGACACTGGCTGCATCTGAGAATGACCAGGGAGCTGGAAGGAAAAAAAGTGATATTTGGGTCCCACCTCTTGATATTTATCTTTAAGGCTCCCCAGGTGATTCTCATGTACGGCAGGATTGACAACATGTAATTGCCAAGCAGACTTCCTGCCTCCAGCTTTGCTGTGCTCTGCTTAATTTTTCACACTGCAGCAAGAAGAATCTTTTTCAAACGTAAATCTGATCAAGTCACTTCTCTGCTCAAAACCCTCCCAGGGCTGCTCCTTGACATCAGGATAAATTACTTTGCATGATCGGGAGGTCCTTTAGGATCTGACCCCTGCTGAGCCTTCCAGCCTCGTCTCCTCCCATCACCTGTGCTCCTCCCCGCTATGAATGCACTTTATTTCAGTTAGGCTAAACCTCTGAAGTTCCATGATGTACACTTTCACCCATGAGCCTTTGAACATGTGCAACTGGAGGAGCCTGTATGAGGGTGGTTACCCAGGCACTGCTGGAGTGAGGGAGGGTGAGAGGATCTGAAGTGGTGTAGGGAGGAGGCCAACACTAGTGCCATCCTCAAAAAGATGGAAAGCTTCTTGAAGGCAGAGATTACAATTAGTACTGCTATTTTCCCTCTCTCCAATCCTCTAGGGCCAAGCCTTGAGTATATGAAGCAAATTCTGAATTGAAGTGAATATAATTGCATTACATTTTCAGAAAGTATTCTCCAAGCTGGTTTGTTATTTGGGGAGGAGGCTCATTCTTTTTTTTTTTTTTTTTTAGTGTTCCATGATTCATTGTTTGTGCATAACACCCAGTGCTCCATGCAGAACGTGCCCTCTTTAATACCCAGGCTAACCCATCCTCCCCCCCCTCCCCTCTAGAACCCTCAGTTTGTTTTTCAGAGTCCATCGTCTCTCATGGTTCGTCTCCCCCTCCGATCTCCCCCCTTCATTCTTCCCCTCCTGCTGTCTTCTTCTTCTTTTTTTTTTTTTAAAGATTTTATTTATTTATTTGAGAGAGAGAGAATGAGATACAGAGAGCATGAGAGGGAGGAGGGTCAGAGGGAGAAGCAGACTCCCTGCCGAGCAGGGAGCCCAATGCGGGACTCGATCCCGGGACTCCAGGATCATGACCTGAGCCGAAGGCAGTCGCTTAACCAACCGAGCCACCCAGGCGCCCCTCTTTTTTTTTTTTTTCTTACCATATATTGCAGTATTTGTTTCAGGGGTACAGATCTGTGATTCAACAGTCTTGCACAATTCACAGTGCTCACCATAGCACATACCCTCCCCAGTGTCTATCACCCAGCCACCCCATCCCTCCCACCCCACCCCCCACTCCAGCAACCCTCAGTTTGTTTCCTGACATTAAGAATTCCCCATATCAGTGAGGTCATACGATACATGTCTTTCTCTGATTGACTTATTTCGCTCAGCATAACACCCTCCAGTTCCATCCATGTCGTTGCAAATGGCAAGATCTCATTCCTTTTGATGGGTGCATAATATTCCATTGTATATATATACCACATCTTCTTTATCCATTCATCTGTCGATGGACATCTTGGCTCTTTCCACAGTTTGGCTATTGTGGACATTGCTGCTATAAACATCGGGGTGCACGTACCCCTTCGGATCCCTACATTTGTATCTTTGGGGCAAATACCCAGTAGTGAGGAGGCTCATTCTTAACCAGAATGAGAGTCCGAGTACAACACTAGCCATAACAATCCATTTATTCATTCAATGACACTAATATTTATTGGTCATTTATTGCCAATTGGTTAAGACTGGAAAATCCATCAGTGATTGAAAACTGTGTACAGGGGTGGGATATCAGAAAGCTTTCCTAAAGAGATAATGCCTGATTTGAGTCCTGAGGGACAAGCAGAAGCCACTCAACGCTCTTGCTCTCTTGCTCTCTTTCTGTGTGTGTGTGTTGGATAGGCCTGGTGAAAAAGAGGGAATTTCAGGCAAAGAGGGTAGCAGATCTAAAGCTTTATAGTTAAAAGAAGGTGTAGCGGGTTCTAGAAAGTGAAAGTAATAATTCTACAAGTCTGAACCTGAATGATTCCAGGACCCCTTTCCAGGGCTCTCATGTTCTGGCTTAGCATCTCAAGTATGGGTTTAACATAGCTGAAATAGCATCTAATTGAGAAAGTTAAATATAATTTAGTTTCTGGCTGGTGAATTACATCCCCCAAGAGTCTCTTAAGAGACTGTAGGAAAGAGAAGAAGGAAGGGTGAAATGATAACAGTCAGAGGATTGGGGTGACATTTATATTCCAATTTATGTCCCAACAGTCACGTCTCTTGGGAACTCTTAACCATCAGGGGGGACCTTTGCCCCACAGTTCACACTTGATTCCAGCAAATGTAGAGTCCTTGCTTCTGTTACGTAGATGGGAAGCAAGTTCTTCTGGGGTCACACAGCAGAAGCCTGACATTTGGAGAATGTGATTGATGAGCTCTGTCCTCCCACAGAGGAGCCCCATGGTGAGAAAGGACTCCAGAAGCCAAATAACCAAGGGACTTTCCAAACCAAACATCTGCAGTGAAATGCAGAACCTGCTGAGCTATGCCTGACCTAGCCAGCTAGAGACACAGCCCTGTGGTTCCCATGAGAGCTTACCCCCAGCCAGATTTTCCACCATTAAAACAGCTCCTTTTAATTCCAGCTTTCTTCCTAGATGAGTCTACTAAAACATCCTAGAGGGGAGGGATAGATGGTGTAAGTTTCCTGATTGCCTGTCACCTGGTAGAAAGCCAAGCCCCAGGGGCATCTGCTGTAGAGCTGTAGGCAGATTCAGAGTTTACACATCACCTAAAATGAGTAGGTTGAATGAGGTACCAAGTCCAGGGCATTATGAGGACAGGGGCTTTGGAAGGAGGGCCTCACAGGGAAGAAGATATTCCAAAGAAGAGAAAAGCATGGGTGGAGGAGGTCCTTAAAGGCACCTAACCTACTTTACAATTTTCTCTAGGACTGACCAATACCTCAGAGTCATAATTAAATCAATTGTCTTTGTCCCTTCTCTTTTCTCCTCTTATCACTCTCTGGAAAAACAACAACAACAACAACATTAATTGTAATTAGACCCTTTATATAATCAATGAATAGTTTATAGTTCTTTGAGAATGCCTCAATTCTCTAAAACCATTAGTAATTACGAAGGTTGAGCAGAAGGCTGGGCTCACTCACTAGTAAAGCAATAAGTCTTGGATACTAGCTGAGAAAAGACATGACCGATTTCAATTTCTGCTGGGGTCTTCACAGGCTCCTTCTTATTTAGATCTCCTATAGACGTGAAATGGGTATTATTTTCTGTTTTCAAAATTACCAGCATTCATAGCCTTTTGATGTTACCTTTGCATGGTAGAGATCAGGGATTGTAAGTCCAAATGCTTGGACCTACTCTGATCTGGATGTTGCACCTTACTTTATTAAAACTTAGTAAATAAAATAAATAAAACAGTATAAAATATCATTAGGTGAAAATAGAAGTGAGTGCTGCCATCCACCAAAAGATATGTACACTTTCATGTGCGAAGCCAAAAACTAGAAAAATGGAATGTCCATCAAAAGTAAATTGTGGGGTACCTAGGTGGCTCAGTCGGTTAAGCGTCTGACTCTTGATTTAGGCTCAGGTCATGATTTCAGGGTCGTGGGATCGAGCCCCGCGTGGGGCTCTGTGCTCAGTGTGGAGTCTGCTTGTCTCTCTCCCTCTGCACCTCCCCCTGCTCACTTTCTCTCTCTCTCTCAAATGAATAATTAAATAAAACATTTTTTTTAAGTAAATTGTGAGAGTCCCACAATAAGGAAGAAGAGGGAACGACTGTACAGTCCAGCAGCATGGATGAATCTCACAGACAGTGTTGAATGAAAGACGTCAGACACAAACGTGTCTAGACCCATATATGAAGTTCAAAATCAGGCAAAAGTAATCTATGATGATACGAGTCAGGATGTTATACTTGGTGGATCTGGGTATTCAGTGCTTATACTTGGTGGGATCTGCTGAGGGGCACAAAGGAGCTTCTGGAGTGTTGGAAATATTCTCTATCAAGGTAATGGTTACCCAGGTGTATACATGTGTAAAAATTCACCTTGCTGTGCACCTAAGATGTGCTCACTCTACTGTCTACAAGTTATATCTAAAAAACAAAACCAAAAAAATCTGTGTAAGAAGCATCTGCCTCTCCTCCGATCTTATAGGATTCCGAACAGGTATGGAAATAAACCAAAAAATGTAGGGAGATGATCCCTGAGAGAAGGGTAAATAGACACCATGGGTGGAAAATATGTTGATGTTAATTTATGGGTAGAATAGGTAGTCTTGGCGGTTTATGGGAGCACAAATCAGGCCCACCAGCCATTGGCAATACACTGAAATTCACCCTGATTTTTCTTTCATCAATAAATCGCTTAGACCGTCTGCATTGTTATTTTTTTTATTTTAAAGTTTCTTAAATTAAAGAATGACATGTGTACAGTAAAAGGAATAAATTATACATTTGATAAATATATATATAAGGTCATGGATTATCATCAATTGAATATATCCAAATAACCATCTACCATCCAAGCCAAGAAAAAGAATATTACCTTTATCCCAAAGATTTCCTGTGTCCATTTCTTTGTTTTTGTTGTTGTGGTGGTGGTGATGGGGGTGGTTCTTTTCTGCTAACAGTTCATTGATTTTTAAGTAAATTTATACTGTTGTGTAGCCATCACCATAATCCACTTTTAGAACACTTCTAGCATCCCAAAAAGTTCCCTCTTGTCCATATGTCGGTTCCTACTCTTGCCATCAGCCTCAGGCAACCACTGATACGCTTTCTGTCTCTGGTTCTGCCTTTTCTAGAAATTTCATATAAATGGAATCATGCAACACGTTGTCTTCTTTCCTTAGCATGATATTTTTGAAGTTCATGCATTTGTTGCATGCATCAGTAATTTCTTCTTTTTATTGCTAAGATATATATTATTGTATAGATAAACCACACTGTTTATTCATCAGTTGATGGACATTTGGGTTGTTTCCAATTTGAGGCTATTATGAATAATGCTGCTGTGAATATTTGTGAGGCAGTGTTTCTTTGGGAATGTATTTTCATTTCTCTTGGATATATACATAGAAATGGAATTGTTAGGTTATATTTATATTTAACTTAAGAAACTGCCAAACTTTTCCCAAGGAACTTTAATTTTACAATCTCCAGGAATGTCTGAGAGTTCCAATTGCTGTATAATCTCACCAATGCTTATTTTCAGTCTTTTTGCTTATAGGCATCCTAGTGAGTCTGTAGATCTCTGTCTTATTAACTTTCATTTCCCTAGTGATTAATGATGTTGAAGATTTCTGCATATGCTTATTAGCCATTTGAATATCTTCTCTGATGAAATGTCTGCTCAAGTCTTTGCCTATTTTTTTCCCCTGGGATTTACAGTTTATTAGAAAATGCAAATATCAGTCAAATAATCCCCAATAGACATACCTTAAAAACAGTTTTCTGAAGTAAAGAACAGTTCTGTAAGCATGTATATACCACAGGAAATGTGATCAGTATTGGGGGTCAGAAATTGAAGTCTGGGGCATATAACTAGTTTACTCCCAGGGGTCTTTTGCCTATTTTTTACTGGATTGTTTGTTTTACTGTCATTATTTTGTAGGAGTTCTTTGTGTGTTCTGGGTATTAGTCCTTTATCAGATATGTGATTTGCAAATATTTTATCCCAATCTACCTTGTATTTGCATTTTCTTAGTGATGTCTTTTGAAGTGCAAAAATCTTAATGTTTTATTTATTTATTTTTAAAGATTTTATTTATTTAGAGAGACAGAGAGAGAAAGCAGGAGTGGGGAGAGGTACAGAGGGAGAAAGAGAATCTCAAGCAGACTCTGTGCTGAGTGTGGAGCCCGACTCAGGGCTTGATTCCACAACCCTGGGATCATGACCTGAGCCAAAATCAAGAGTCGGACACTCAACCAACTGAGCCACCCAGGCGCCCTCCAGATTTAAACTTTTTAAACTGATATATAATTTACATGCCATAAAATTCACCTTTTTAAAGTGTACAATTAAATGGAGTTTTGGGGGTTGTTTTTTAGAGAGGTGGGGGGGAGGGGCAGAGGGAGAGGGAGAGAAAGAATTTTAGTCAGCCTCCATGCGGGGCTTGATCTCACAACCTTGAGATCATGACCTGAGCCAAAATCAAGAGTCAGACTCTTAACCGACTGAGCCACCCAGATGCCCCTAAATGGCTTTTAGTATAGCCACAAGGTCATGTAACCACTGCCACTATTCCAGAACATTTTCATCATCCCAAAAGAAAACCCCTTACCCATTAGCACTCACCCCCCCCATTCCTTCCTTTTCCCACCCCCTGAACCACTAATTTATATTCTGTCTCCATGGATTTGCTTATTCTAGACATTTCATATAAATGAAGTATTATAATATGTGGCCTTTTGTTTCTGGCTTATTTTGTTTAGCATATTGTTTTCAAGGGTCACCCATTTTGTAGTATATATCAATACTTCATTCCTTTTTATGGCTGAATAATACTCCATTATATGGATATGTCACATTTTATTTATCCATTCCTCAGATAATTGACATTGGGGTTGTTTCCACTTTTTGGCTAATGTGAATGCTGCTGTGAACATTTATGCGCAAGTTTTTGTATGGATAGATGTTTTCAATTCTCTTGGGTATATATATACCTAGGAGTGGAATGCTAGGTCATGTTTTAACTCTCTGTTTAACTTTTTGAGGAACTGCCAAATTGTTTTCCACAGCAGCTGCAACATTTTATAGTCCTAACAGCAACGTGCAAAGCTTCCAATTTCTCCACATCTAAGCCAACATTTGTTATTTTCCACTTTTTTTATTCTAGTCATGTGTGTGGGGGGGGGAGTATCTTAAGTGATTTTGATTTGCATTTTCTTAAAAAGTAATGATGTTGAGTTCACCAGCCATTTGTCTAATCTCCTCTGGAGAAATATCTATTCAAGTCCTTTGCCCGTTTAAAAATTAGGTTGTCTTTTTACTAGGATTGCAAATATCTTCTATGTTCTAAATGAGCTAGTAACACACTGGTATATGCAGTTATTAAAACTCACTGAACTGTACATTTAAAACTTGTGTCTTTTAAGTGTAATGTAAATTATGCCATCATACCAAGGGCCCTACAAAAGGAAATAAGTTATACTGGATAGTTAGAATTTTATGTACCACTTCAACTTAAAGAGTGTTCTGGGGAGAAAAGCCGATTAGCTTGGGTAACAGGCCTGGCGTCAGTGGAATAAAGCAATGTGGCTTCAGGGACCTTGAAGAAAAACTAAGTTTTTAGTCAGATGCGTGGAATAAAAGAGAAAACAGCTGTAAGAGGAAAGATGCAGCACCTGGCGATTCCAGGAAAATAGAAGAAGCAGGCATTCAGGTATTTTTTGGTTCAACTCAGAAGCAAGATCCCCTGACTCAGAAAATAATTTTGGCTGATGCTCTGTACACTGAGGCCTCTGTTGCCCGTTTTATGATGCAGGGATAATGATCAAAAGCCTCTGCCTGTGTCAGTGAACCGGGCCTGCCAGAGCGGACGGCACCGATGGGCTTCGTGAACGTGGGATGAAAGGCGCTGGGGAAGCACAAAGGAGCGCTGATGGGCGTCTCCCAAGCGCGAGCCTCGAGGGCGTGGCCCGGCAGAGAAGGCAACTTCACCAAATGGATGGAAGTGTTTCTTGTTTGTTTGTTTTTACGATTTTAGTTATTTATTTATTTGAGAGAGAGAGAGAGAAAGAGAGAGCACGAGCTGGGGAGGGGCATAGGGAGAAGCAGCCTCCCCGCTGAGCAGGGAGCCCCATGCGGGGCTCCATCCCAGGACCTCAGGACCATGAACTGAGCTGATGACAGATGCTTAACCGACTGAGCCACCCAGGCGCCGCATGGATGGAACTTTTTAATGGGCATGTTCATATTCACATGAATGTGGGAATTCTCATTTTGTGGCTGCCTCTATGCCCTCAGGGCTTCCGTACCTGCTACCAGCCGGCCTCCCAAACTAATAGAGGCCCCTACTCCGTGGCCTCTACCACATGACACTGCTTTATCGCCTATGAAGCACGTACCTGGTTTCTTTATTTGTTTATTTGTTTATTATCTGTTTTGTCTTTGCCAGAGTGTAATCCTGGGGGAGCAGAGATTTGACTGTATTATTCTTGGTACACTGCCTGGCCAGTAGTAGGTATGCAGTAAATGGTTGAATTAATGATTCAAAAAATGTTTCTTTAAATCTCCACTCAGTGGGCGCCTGGGTGGCTCAGTCGGTTAAGCTTCTGCCTTTGGCTCAGGTCATGATCTCCCGCTCCTGGGAGCGAGCTCCCTGCTCAGCGGGGAGCCTGATGTGGGGGCTCGATCCCAGGACCCCGAGTTCATGACCTGAGCTGAAGGCAGACGCTTAACGACTGAGCCACCCAGGCACCCCAATAAATAAAATCTTAAAAAAAAAAAATCTCCACCCAGGCACCTCTTTTAATATATCAACTGGAGAATTTCACTTAAATGTCTCAGACACTTCAACCTTGAAATGACCAAAATGCAATTATTTTTGTCCCTGTCCTCCCCTCCAGCCAATGGCTAAGCCAAGAACTTGGGAGCCATTTTCCACCTGGATCTCTCACCTGGATTCCTGTAGCAGCCTCCTGTTGAAACTGCCTCCTGTTGTGTTCTCTCAGATTCATCTCCTGAGTGACCTGCTGAAACCCAAGTTTGATCATGTCACACCACTGCTTCAAACTCTTGGGCAGCTCCTCACTGACCTCATATAAAGGCCAAATTATCTTAGTAGGGCACTCAGGCCTTTGCTGATGTGGCTCTTGCCCACCTCTCTAGCCGTCCCACATGTCTCAGCTCTAGCTACACTGAGCTGCTTGCAGTTCCGAGTGTAGCTGCTATTACACTCAACCTCTGCAGCTCTTCTGCTCCTGTCTTCCTGGTGAATCCCCTTCTTTCCTGTGTCACTTCATCTATGAAATTTTTTTTGACCAGTATTATATTTCTCAGGACTCTTGATTTTGAGGAACAGAAACCCAACACAAACTAGCTTCTGTTAAAAGGGGATGTATTAATTCATATAAGGAAGGACTGGATGGCTGGATCCAGACACTCAAATGATGCTGTTATTGCTCTCTCTGTCTCTGTCTACACACACACAGAGACACACACAGGCGCACACACACACACACAGGGATTTTGGCTTCTTCTTATGAGTTGATTTCATTCTCTCTTGTTAAGGGAAAATGTGGTCAAGGGAGTTCCAGGCTTACATACACTTTGGTCACCCCAGGGGAGAATGAAGTCTTCTTTCCCCTGGTTTCAGCTTATAACAATTATAGGAGAATCTAAGATTAGCTTGGCTGTAGACATGTACCCAGCCATTGACCCATGGCTGGAGGGAAAAAGTTATGATTGGCCAGGCCTTGGACTGTTCCTCTTAACCTGGGGAGGAAGAATGTGTACTCCTTTTGTTGGGGAACCCTTCTCCAATAAAAGAGAGTACTGTTATCAGGAAAAGAGAGTAGACCACTGATGTCTACTACAACCACCATCTCATCCCTCCCTCCCACTCCTTTCGTGTTCCCATTGTCCTCTGCGCAGAGGCAGAGGGACCAATGGGGGACAAAACAGGTTTTTGAGTCAGACATAGATTCAATTATTAGCTTTATGATGACTATGTGACCTTGAGAAAGTTTTAAGCCTCGTTGTGCCTTTACTTTCTCATCTATACAATATTTTAGGATAGCTGTGGGGATTAAAGACAACATAGGTAAAGTATCTGGTACACAGATGGTACCAATATTAATAATACTCATAACAGTCAATTATCTGATCTGCCTATTTCTTCCTTCTAGTCCATGAATTACTTTAGGCAGGGCCTTATTTTAGGTACAGTAAAACTCAGTTACAATAGCAGAGCTCAGAGACTGGTGTATCCGTTTGCTAGAGCTGTTATAACCAGTACCACAGACTATGTGGCTTGAACAACAGAAATTTATTTTTTACAGTTCTGGAGGCTAAAAGTCTGAGATCAAGACGTCAACAGGGTGGGTTTCATCTGAAGACTTTCTCCTTGGCTTGTAGACGGCTGCCTCCTCTCTGTCTTCACATGGTCTTCCCTCTGTGTGTCTCTGTGTCCTAACTACCTTGTCTTGTAAGGACACCTGTCATAGTGAATTAGAGCCCACCCTAATGACCTCATTTTAACTTAGTCACCCCTTTAAAGACCCTATCTCCAAATACAGTCACTTTCTGAGGTACTGGAGGTCAGGACTTAAACATGTGAATTATGGGGGGGACACAATTCAGCCCATTACAATTCATTTCTGTCCAAAACTTTAGTGAAAAGTCATGCAGGATAAGGCAAATTTTGAGGATAAGGGAGTCATTTAGTTCTGTCCTTCTCAATATTGGCTTTATAATAATGGTTCATTGCATTTATACAGTCTTTTTTTTTTTTTGACTCTCCAAAGCACCTTCATGTCTCTTAACTTAATTCTTAATTTTACTGTGTTATCCCAGAGGGCCCTGAATTAGATTTCAGGAACCGAATTACGAAGGATCCAAAGACACAGGGTTAACAAAAAATGGTCAGCAGGGGGCGCTGCGAACAAGCCCGGGGAAATCCAAGGGCTATAGTTCTGAACCTAGACCTGGAGCAGGCACAGCATCCTACCAACTGACTCAGGCCCCTCTGCACATGAGTGCCTGGCTATTGGTTGGGCCCAGGCTGAACCATGGTTGCCCTCCCAGGGCATCTCATCACAAATTATGTCCCAGTTCTGGGATCTGGCCCAGTGTAAACACTCTCCCATGCATATGAGCTAAGTGGACAACACAGGAAGTTCAGTGGGAGCCCAGCCAGCCTTTCAACCCTGCCTGAGTCCCAGGAGATAAACTACTAATATTCGATAAGGCCTGTGCCCACAGGGGTGGCAGTGGGCCCAGCAGTGGACACACTATGGACGGCAGGCTGGCTCTGGAGAAGGCTTGAGTGTTGTGAGAGGTCTCGGCCACATGCCCCTACTTCAGCCCCAGGGTCCGGTCTTCTTATGCTTCCTCCTGCTTTGATGGTCAAGAGTAGGGGCTTATATTCTACAGACTTGTTTATATCTGAAGTCCTGTGGTGGGTGCCTTAGGTTCCCACAGCATCCTCCCTTCCCCCTGGAAACAGAATACTCCCCTCCTTTAGAGAAAGTCAATTCCCCAATCTATGGGATTTGAGGGGGGCTGCCAATCACAACGTTCTCACATATCCAGCCTGACCTCAGCCCAGGTCAGAAACATGCTCAGAATCTAGGCCCAGATGTCACCCACCAGGCACTGCTTTCACTGGGACCTATTTGGGACAAAGATGAGGACTGAAGACTGCCTATACCCCATTCTGTAGTGGAAGACAGAGCAGTAGAAAGTAAAAGTTCTCTGAAGTGTGATCCTGTTCACTCTATATTAAAATTTCCCTTTCTCTTATTCAAGGCAAGCAGCCAGGCCTTTGTGTTCCTTCATCAGGTGAAGTCTGTGCTGTAGGGTAGAAAGCAAAAGCTGCTGAAACTCTTTTAATTTATTTTGGGGGGGGGTTGTGTGTGTGAGAGAGAGAGAGAGAGAGAGAAAAGCTGAACTCCTCAAAGTCCTAAACCCCTTAAAGAGTTAGTTGCTTCAGGAGGCGAGGGGACACACGTGATGCCTTCAGGGAAGGAGTGGAAACAATGGAAGGTTAGATACCAGGGCTCCACCCTTGTCCCAAAGCTGGTTGCTAAACATTTACCCGCAAACCAAACCACCGCAAGTAAGAGTGACCTTTTCCCAATCTCCTTCAGGTAAATGGCTCCTATCTTGGGGAGAATGAAAGAAGGGGCAGGAGGGAGCACAAGCAGTGCTTCCCTCCTAAAAAGCAGACTGGAAAGTTCTTCATGGAAACAAATGAAATGGAAATAGGGGGTGTCCTCCTACTGTCCTTCCTTCCTTTTTTTTTTTTCTTTTTACCTCATATATACTGGAAATGTCAGAAAAGAATAGGAGGCCACATAGTATGGCAGTTGAGAGCACAGAATTTGGGTTCATAACCCAGCTTGCACACTCTCTAACTGTGTGGTATTGTGTAAAGTGGAGTAAAGTTGGAATGAGAAGTATCACGATAAGTTTTTGGAGCAGAAGCCAGGCGGCTCTCTTCTTCACTTCTCTCAAGAGAATCTTGAAGGGCCCCAAAGAGTCCTGCCCTCACTTTCTCTGAGCTACGGTATTGAATGGTGGTAGTGGTCTATAGAAATATGGATAGATCTAGGTGATATCCTGATAAGGTGCAGAACTCAGGCCTCAACAGCCTAAGAAGCTCTCTTGTCCACCTCGTCCAGGCACATCTACAAACAAAATGCCTGGGGTGCCTGTATAGTTCAGTCAGTTAAGCATCTGACTTTTGATTTCAACTCAGGTCACGATCTCAGGGTCATGAGATTGAGCTCAGCTCTGCGTCATGCTCCTTGCTGGGCGTGGAGCCTGCTTAAGATTCTCTCTCTCCACTCCCTCTGCCCCTCCCCTCCCCCCTCAAAAAAAAAAAGGACCTTTACAAAATGCCAAACTGGAGACCCTGCTGCTAACATCTGTCTTTTGGTTCTTCTTTATGAGGGAGTCAGTAGATCCCATGGCTTTTCTGAATTTCAACTTCCTCATTCATAGGATGGAAATAAAAATACTGCTTCATTGCCTTTTATGGATACAGATTAAAAGGCGCAGAACGTTTTAACCATTGCAAATTTGTTAACATTTTTCTAGAGTTTCCCAGTTGGATTCAATTAGGATCATGATGGTATGGTTGCCTCCCCTAGTCTGAAAGAGAAATGCCACCATTAACTTTTAATTATTCACAAATACAAAGGAAAAGTCCTTGGCCCAGGCCCTAATGGGACTATTAAAGCTATTTTCCTACTCAAGAGTTTAAAAAGCTGGGAAGTTGGTTTAAATAACCTGGTACTTTTTTTCTATTGCTCTTCTCCATAGAATGTGAAGGACCAAGAATGAACCCTCCCTACTAATGCATGTTAGGCAGGTGCCAAACTTCTTTACCTTCTTGTTTTCTTGGTTTACTTTTTCCTCCTACTGTTCTCATCTGGTTGTACTGTTGGGGTGTGTGTGTACATATGTACACACACATGTATGTGTGTATAGAAATGCATGTGTGTGGTCTGTTTGGAGGGAGATAGACTTTGGAAGCACAGAACGGTAACACATGGTGTGTAACACCCCCCCCACCAACACACACACCTGACACACACACTCCAGAAAAAGGAAAGACCCAATAGAATAAAGAATAAAGAAATGAAAATAAATTGAGACAAAAATAGCAACACAAAAAAGCCCACGTACAAGAACCAAGTCTTTCCTTTTCTCAATTTCATGCTCTCTTTTTTCCTTTTTTACTGAATTCAGATTTTTTTTCCATTCTCATTTCTATAGATCTCTTTTCT
Source organism: Neomonachus schauinslandi (assembly GCF_002201575.2). NCBI lineage: Eukaryota > Metazoa > Chordata > Mammalia > Carnivora > Phocidae > Neomonachus > Neomonachus schauinslandi. Next base: position 52,179,219 of record NC_058412.1, read on the forward strand.
CTCTCTGTGCCCTTATTAACTCAACCTCATAAACACTTCCAAAACCAGAAGTCATTATCCTGACACCACCCACTGCACTCAAGTTCTACTTCTCTCTCTGAATTCCTCCAACTGTTCTCAGATTCCACTTCAGGTCAGCTGCCTTAAAAAAAAAAGAAAGCCATTAAAACATGAATAAACTGTTTTTCAAAGAGGGTGCATCATTTTCAGTCTCCCAGCAGCAATATATGCAACTTCCAGTTGCTCCATATCACTGCAACACTTTGTACTGTCAGTTTTTAAAATTTTAGCCATTTTTATGGATGTGTAGTATTACCTCATTGTCCTTTTAATTTCTATTTCCCAGATGACTAATGTTGTTGAACATACTTTCAAAATGTGCTTATTTGCCTTAAGTATAATTTCTTTGGTGAATTGTCCACATTCCTTGCCCATTTAAACATTGGGTTGTTTGTTTTCTTATACTGATTTTGTAAGAGTGCTTTACATATTCTGGATATAAGACCTTTATCAGATACATATTTTGCCTATAGAAATAGCCTGAAATTCAAAGAGTCATGAACAAGGTTTTCCTATTAATGTTATTTACAATTATGATGAAACTGGAAACAAGTTACAATCTAATAAAAGGGAAACTGTCCACTTCCTTATGATTCAAAGGAATATTTTACAGTCACTTAATATTAAACATTTAAAGATTTGGAAACCTACTTTTGATATAATTCTAAGTAGAAAATAAAATTATGTATAATATCAGCCATGTATTTAAAAAGCCTGGAAGTATATGCTGAAATAGTAAGAATGATAATATCTAAGAGGTAAGATTATGGCTGGGGTTTAAATTTCTATACTTTTCTATATTTTTTTCTTTTTTTTTTTTAAAGATTTTATTTATTTATTTGACGGAGACACAGAGAGAGAGGGAACACAAGCAGGGGGAATGGGAGAGGGAGAAGCAGGCTTCCTGCCGAGCAGGGAGCCCAATGCGGGGCTTGATCCCAGGACCGTGGGATCATGACCTGAGCCGAAGGCAGACGCTTAAGGACTGAGCCACCCAGGCACCCCTCTTTTTTTAAAGATTTGTGTTTATTTGTCAGAGAGAGAGAGAGAGAACAAGTAGGGGGAGTGGCAGCCAGAGAGAGAAGCAGGCTCCCCACTGAGCAAGGAGTCCGATGCGGGACTCAATCCCAGGACCCTGGGATCATGACCTGAGCTGAATGCAGGCACTTCACTGACTGAGCCACCCAGGTGTCCACTTTTCAATATTTTTCAAGATTTATACAGTAGGCATGTCTTAGTTAAAAAAGGAAAGGCATCTCATAAAAAAAGTACATGGTTAAAGTAGTGGTTGATGCTTCCTTTACAAGTCCACCTGAACTTTGGCATGATTTATGATACCATTAGTAACCAAGTGAGTTCATTAATTCCTTAACAGACCATCCAAAAGCTTTGAACTATAATTCCAGCTCTGTCCTTGAACTCCAGGCAGTTTTTCTTCCTGTCTAAAATGGGATTCAGAACTGTGAAGTACCTAGCAAGGCTGCCATGAAGCTTTCTGAGAAACTGCTCCCCAAGTATGTGCTCTAAGAGATGTAAAAGCTCCTGAGCTTGTGTTCAATGACTTGGGAAGACCTTGAGAAGTCAGACATGACTTTAACACTTAGAAGAGAGAATATCTGTTTTTCACTCAACAGAGAATGAGGCCAAAGAGACACGGACTCAGAGAGCTGGAGGGAAAGCAGTGTGTGCAAAGAGAAAAGGCTTGGGTTGAAGAAGATATTGGAACTGAGAAGAGGACAGATGGGAGGGAAAGAGGAAATGGAGGAAAGAAGGGAGAATGGAAGCAAACAGGTCTCTGGACTGAGAAAGGTCAGACTTCGAATCAGAACTTTGTAGATAAATTCTGCACCTGTGAAGTCTTAGCCTACAAATAGTTTGTAACCTTTTACTCATTTTTATTTCTAGTTCTGAAGTTATTTGTTATCTTATGAAGACTGGAAAGAAAGTACATTTACTCCTGGGTTTATTGAGAGGAAGGAACTCAGAGGTCCCTATAGGGATTACTCTCAGAAGAAGGCAACTTCCTAAGGTAAAATATCTGGAGAAGGTCAGTGACTCAGCTGATAGCAGAGATATTTTTGAATCTGGTCAATTACTTTACCTAAGGCAGGCACAGTATATATGTTGGCTGATGAGTCATCTGTGAAACCAAGATGTAGCATTCAAATGATTACTCAGAAGCGCCAGTAGAGGTTTTTTGTTTTGTTTTGTTTTTTAATTTGTTAGCCAACAAAATCCAACCAAGATTTTTTTCTTTGAAGCTTGATAAAATGGAAATGCAAAGGGCCAAGAATAACCCACACAATGGTGAAGAAGAACAAAGTGGAAGGACTTCCTCTACTGGATATTTACATGGGCTATAAATAATTTTGGCATAAGGATGGACATATTGACCAGTGGAATAGAATAGAAATCTGGAAAGAGATCCATGTGTATATGGATATTTTATTTATGACCAAAAAAAAGGCACTGCAAAGCAGTAAAGAAAACTTTTTCAACACATGGTGCTGGGACAATTAGATAACTATGAGGGGAAACATGACCCTTACCTTACACCATACATAAAAATTCATTCTAGATATATCATAGACAAAAATGTAAAAGGCAGGGTGCCTGGGTGGCTCAGTTGGTTAAGCGACTGCCTTCGGCTCAGGTCTTGATCCCGGAGTCCCAGGATCGAGTCCCACATCGGGCTCCCTGCTCGGCGGGGAGTCTGCTTCTCCCTCTAACCCTACCCCCTCTTGCGCTCTCTCTCTCACTCTCTCTCTCTCTCAAATAAATAAATAAAATCTTTAAAAAAAAAGTAAAAGGCAAAATAAAGCTTATAGAGGGCAATATAAAACAAAAGCTTCATGACTTCAGGTAGGGAAAGATTACTTAATAAGTACTAGCCATAAAGAAAAAGATTGATATATTTGAGTACATTAAAATGTAAAACCCCATTAAAGTAAGGAAAGATTTTTTAAAAATTATTTATAATTTATTATTTTATTTTATTTTTAAGATTTTATTTATTTATTTGACAGAGAGAGAGAGAGCACAAGCAGGGGGAGCAGCAGACAGAGGGAGAGGGAGAAGCAGACTCCCCACTGAGCAAGGAGCCCCATGCGGGACTCAATCCCAGGACCCTGGGATCATGACCCGAGCTGAAGGCAGACACTTAATGACTGAGCCACCCAGGCACCCCAGATTCTTTAAATAGGACACAAAAGAACTAATCATAAAGAAAAAGATGGATAAATTTGACATTTATTTAATATTTAAATTTAATATTAGTATTAAGAACTTCTATTCATTAAAAGATAAGGACCATGGAGAAGATACTTGCAACACCTATCACCTACAAAGAGCTCAAGTATGGAATACATAAAGAAATTCTACAAACCAATAAGAAAATGACAGCCAACCCAAAAGAAAAATGGGCAAAAGACTTGAACAGATACTTTTGGGGGGGGAAAATGGATATCCAATGGATAATAGACATATGAAAAGATACTTAATCACTAGTAATCAGGGCAATGCAAATAAAAACCATAACCAGACACCATTATATACCCACCAGAATGGCTAAAATTAAAAGACCAACCCTACCAAGTGTGGGTGAGGATGTGGGGAGAAATACGTTCATATTCTACTAGAGGAGTGCAGATTAGTATGACACTTTAGAAAATTCTTAATAGTATCTAATAAAATTGAAGTTATATATAACTTATGTAACTTATAAAGAACAATACCATTTATAGGAAATATACCCAACAAAAATACGTATACATATTGTCTACAAGACATATACAAGAATGATTATAGCAGCTCTATTTGTAATCCTCTCAAACTGGAAACTGCTTCAAAGTCCATCAACAGCAAAATGAATATAGAAATAGTGGTATATTCATACAATATAATGCTATTAAGCAAAGTAAAAGAAAAACATGAACTACACATAATAACCTGTGTGAATCTTGAAAACATATTGTTGAATAAAAGAGGCCAGATCCACAGGAATATATATGGCATAATTCCATTTTATATAAAGTTAAATACAGGCAAAAAATTACTATTTAGGGTTCAATGCTTAGGAGATAAAACTATAAAGAAAAGCAAGAAAATAGTTATCACAGAAGTTAAGGTAATAATTATCTTTGAAAAGAAAAGAAGTAGTGATTAGGAGCAATGACTTTGGGGATTTCTGAAGTGCTGGCAATTCTGTAACTCTTGACCTGGGTGTTGCTTTGTGAAATGTCATCAAATTGTTTTGTAAACTTTGTAATACTGTATATCCTGGGATTGAGCCCCCTGTAGGGCTCCCTGCTCTCCAGGGAGCCTGCTTCTCCCTCCCCCACTCCCCCTGCTTGTGTTCCCTCTCTCGCTGTGTCTCTCTCTGTCAAATAAATAAATAAAAAATCTTAAAAAAAAAATACTGTGGGGCGCCTGGGTGGCTCAGTTGGTTAAGCGACTGCTTTCGGCTCAGGTCATGATCCTGGAGTCCCGGGATCGAGACCCACATCGGGCTCCCTGCTCAGCAGGGGGTCTGCTTCTCCCTCTGCCCTCTTCCCTCTCATGCTCTCTCTCTCTCATTCTCTCTCTCTCAAATAAATAAATAAAATCTTAAAAAAAAAATACTGTGTATCAGACAGGCCCAAGAAGATATAGAAAAATCGAGTAAGCCAATAACCATAGAAGATGGTAGCCCAAGATCTCCTTCCTAAGAGGAACCAGATCCTGTGACTCTATGCTTAGATGCTAACAAAATTTCGAGGAACAGATATTTCCAGTTTTATACAACTGTTCCTGTGCTAGCATAATCTTAGAACTAAATAAGAAAAGCAAAAGAAATTAAAAACACAAGTTAAACTCACTTATAAAAATATTCCAGCATTCTAATAAAGTACAGTTAGTTGACCCTTGACCAACATAGGTTTGAGCTGCATGGGTCCACTTTTACAGGAACTGTTTTCAATAAATATACCTACAGTACTGTAAATGTATTTTCTCTTCCTTTTGATTTTCTTTTTAAAGATTTTATTTATTTATTTGACAGAGAGAGATAGTGAGAGCAGGAACACAAGCAGGGGGAGTGGGAGAGGGAGATAGTGAGAGCAGGAACACAAGCAGGGGGAGTGGGAGAGGGAGAAGCAGGCTCCCGCCGAGCAGGGGGCCCGATGCGGGACTCGATCCCAGGACCCTGGGATCATGACCTGAGCCGAAGGCAGACGCTTAACAACTGAGCCACCCGGGCGCCCCTATTTTCTCTTCCTTTTGATTTTCTTAATCACATTTTATTTTCTCTACCTTACTTTATTGAAGGAATACAACATATAATACAACATTCACAATATGTGTTTAAATAGACTGTTTATGTCATCAGCGAGGTTTCCAGTTAACAGTAAGTTATATTAGTAATTAGTTAAGTGTTTTGGGAGTCAAAAATTATATGCAGATTTTCCACTGCACAGGGGTTGGCAACCTTCATTCCCTCGTTCAAGGGTCAACTGTACTAGTAAGTCAAATCTTGCAATTCATTAACAGAATAATAATTATGCTCACACAAGATTTATCCCAGGAATGAAAAGATGTTTCAACACCAGAATATCTAGAATGCAATCCACTGGAAAGGCAAAATAAAAGAGGAAGATGATATGATCACTCCCTCAGTAGATGACACAGAAGTATACATCCATACCACACATAAATGGGGTATTATTTCCATTTATGAGATTTACTCAGCCATGAAAAAGAATGATGTATTGATACATGGAACCTTGAAAATATTATGCTAAGTGAAAGAAGCCATACACAAAAGGCCACAAATTGTATGATTCTATTTATATGAAATTTCCAGAATAGGCAGATCCATTGAAACATAATTTTTCTACATCAGCTATAATGGAAAACATACCTCAAGCAAGTGTCATGTCAGAAATGCAAGTATGGTTCATTATAGGGATTTGTTTTAATATGCCACGATATTAATAGATCAAAGGAGAAAAAAATACAATCATCTCAGGATGAAATGCCACTTAGCAAAATCGAATATCCATTCCTGATTAAACAAACAAACTGAAATCAAAACAAAACCCAGAACATCTTAGTATCCTAGGAATAGATTTTTTTTTTGCCATCATAAAAATCTGGCATCATACTTTAATTCCATTAAAGGAAGAAGATATCATAGTTTAATAATGTTCTGAAAATCCTAACCAGTATAATTAAGTAGGGAAAGAATTTAAGAGGTGAAGTACCTCTTTTTTTTTTTTTTTTTTTAAACAGAGAGAGCACAAGAGAGTGGGAGGGAGAGAGAGCATCTTAAGCAGGCTCCAGCTCAGCAGGGAGCCTGACGTGTGGCTCATGACCCTGAGATCATGACCTGAGCTGAAACCAAGAGTCAGTTGCTTAACCAACTGAGCCACCCAGGTGCCCTGAGGTAAAGTACCACTTAAGGTAAGAAAGATTTATTATTTGAAATGATATCAAAGAATAACTAGAGGGGCACCTGGCTGGCTCAGTCAGTAGGCCATTCGACCCTTGATGTCAGAGTTGTGAGTTCAAGCCCCAGGTTGGGCATGGAGCCTAAAAAAAAAAAGAATAACTAGAAACCTGAAGAGAATAGACCAAGGAAATACTAGAAAGCTGTGGGAAATTGCAAGAATGGTTACATTATTTTGCAGCTCTTCTCAGAGGTGGAGTTTATTTCTCCACACTTTGCATCTGAGTTGGACCACTGACTTAGGATAATGGAACATTAGGAAACATGATGCAAACAGAAACTTGCAAAGTACTTTTGCAATGGAACTGGCCCTCTTTTTTAACCATTTTAAGAAATTTGACACCACTACTCTTTTTTTTTAAATTTAAATTCAACTAGCCAACATATAGTTGTACATAGTTAATTTCAGATGTAGAGTTCGGTAATTCATCAGTTGCATAGAACACCCAGTGCTCATCACATCACGTGCCCTCCTTAATGCTCATCACCCAGTTACCCCATCGCCCTACGCACCTCCCCTCCAGCAACCCTCAGTTTGTTTCCTATAGTTAAGAGTCTGTCATGGTTTGTCTCCCTCTCTGATTTCTTTCCATTCCGTTTTCCCTCCCTTCCCCTATGATCCTCTGCGCTGTTTCTTATATTCCACATATGAGTGAAACCATATGATAATTGTCTTTCTCTGCTTGACTTATTTCACTCAGCATAATACCCTCCAGTTCCATCATGTCGATGTAAATGATAAGTATTCATCCTTTCTGATGGCTGAGTAATATTCCAGTGTGTGTGTGTGTGTGTGTGTATCTCACATCTTCTTTATCCATTCATCTGTCGATGGACATCTCTGCTCTTTCCATAGTTTGACTATTGTGGACGTTGCTGCTATAAACATTGGGGTGTATGTGCCTCTTTGGAGCATTACATTTTTACCTTTGGCAAAACCACTACTCTTGAATTGAGCCCACGTTAGCCTGCTGGATGGTGAGAGACATGTGGCTAAGTCACCCCACAGCCCCAGCTGACACAGAACCAACTACTAAATATACATGAGTGAGGCGATCCCGGACTAGCTATGTTAGCTAAGGTGTCAATTGACTGAAGAGATAAACTGAGCTGGCCTAGTCCAGAAGAACAACCAGTTGACCCACAGAGATGTGAGAAATAACACATGCTTGTTATTTGAAGCTACTAAATTTTGGGGTGGTTTGTTATGCAGCAAGAGCTAACTGGAACAGAAATTATACAAGGATTTATTAAAGTGGCCAGTTGCTTTTTGTACAATTAATGTGCAAAATTGATACATTGTTAGCAAATACAATGGGAGAAAAGATCTCATTTGCAATAGCAATACTACCACCAATTTACCTGAAGATCAACTTAACCAGAAATAGGCAGGACCTCAGTAAAGAAAATGTGATATCTCTATGAAGGGATATTAATTCTTGCTAAATTAATCTATAAACTCAATGTGATCTCAATCAAAATATCAAAACAATTTTAAATATTAAAAAACCAACATTGGGTTTATCTGTAGAAATAAACAAAAATCTGAACAGAGAGATATTGGGAAGAGGGTGGTCAGATTAAACATTTAAATGCATTTTAAAGTTACAAGAATTAAAGAGTTGGGTTCTAGAAAAAATTTAAACAGATCAATGGAATAAAATAGAAAATCCAGAAATAGACTGAAATACACATGCGACTTTAGTAGATAATAATGGTGACATTTCCAGTCCATGAGAGGAAAGATGGATTATTTTTAAAAAACAGTGTTGGGACTACTTGGGGGAAAAATTAAGCTGTATAACCCTACTCCTTTCATCAAAGTAAATTCCCAAAGGAAAGTAGTAAAATGTTAAAAGGGAACTATAAAGGTACTAGCAATAAAGAAGCCAGATACAAAAGGCCACATATTGTATGATTCCATTTATAGAAAATGTCCTGGGAATCCATAGAGACAGAAAGTAGTTTGCTAATTTGCCAGGGGCTGGGAAGACAGGGAAATGGGGAATGACTGCTTGATGGATATGAGGTTTTTTGGGGGTAAAGAAAAAGCTCTAAAATTAGTGACAATAACTGCACAACTTTGGAAACACTAAAAACCACTGCATTGTACACTTTTAAACAGTGAACTTACTCAATTATACTTCAGTAAAACTCGTATTTGGAGAAGAAGAAAAAGAAGAAGAAGAAAGAACCCAGAGGCTGGAGAGTCCAGAGGGGGACTCTGATCCCAGAAGTTAGCTCAGGGACAGTGGAGCTGGGTCTGGAAGGGTGTTTTTGAGAAGCAGATATTATAATTTGTAGGTGAGAAAGGTAGAAAAGGGATTAACCTCTCTTGCCTCTGACTATTCTCTGCATTTTCCAAAGACCTTAGGACTCTGCATACCCTGGATAATCATTTTAAACTTGCTAAATGGTTTTTGGGTTTAAAAAAAAAATGCTAGAAAAAAACATAGCTGAATTCATTTATAATCTTGTCATAAAGACAATTCTTAGCATGACACAAAACCCAGAAGTCAAATGAAAAATGACTGATGCATTTGCACAGAAATTAGTTTTTATGTTAAAAAGCCACATGTAGGGGCACCTGGGTGGCTCAGTCGTTAAGTGTCTGCCTTTGGCTCAGGTCATGATCTCGGGGTCCTGGGATCGAGCCCCTAGTCGGGCTCCCTGCTTGGTGGGAAGCCTGCTTCTCCCTCTCTCACTACCCCTGCTTGTGTTCCCTCTCTCGCTGTCTCTCTCTCTGTCAAATAAATAAATAAAATCTTAAAAAAAATAATTTGGGGGGTGAAGCTTGGTAATGAGTACATGGGATATTCTTCTCTCTGCTTTTTTATGTTTCATTTTTCCATAATAAAAAGTAAAAAATAAATAGCATGAAAAAAAATCTATGTACAAATTTCAAAGATGAACTGGAAATAAATATTTGCAGCCTAAGATATCAAAAGGGCTAATTCCTTAATTTATAAAGAGCTCATAAAAACCACCAAGAAAAAGACAAGCCAAACGAAAAAGGTAAGTGAAAAGATCAACAGGCAGAACAATGCAAAGGAAACAAAATAGCCAATAAACTTGTGAAAAGATGATCAAGTCAACCATACTCATACATGCAAAGGAAAGCAATAATAAGATGCCATTTTGATAAAAAGCAATATTGGTAAAGGAGGGAGACAATTGGACTGTCCACTATGGTGGGAGTGTAGGTTGGTACCACCTATTAAAAGACAATTTCACGATATATGTCAACATGTTAAAAATATATAGCACTGTACATATGATGGACTATTATTCAGCCTTAGAAACGAAGGAAATGCTGCCATATGATACAACATGGATAAACCTTGAAGACATGATGATAAGTGAAGGGAGCCAGACACAAAAGGACAAATGCTGGATGATTCCACTTAGATGAGGTACCTAGAATAGTCAAAATCATAGAGATCGAAAGTAGAATGGTGATTGCTAGGGGCTGGAGGCAGGGGGTTGTAGAGAGTTCCTGCTTTGTTTGTTGGTTGGTTTTATTGAAGTAGAGTTGACACACAGTGTTACGTTAGTTTCAGGTGTACAGCATAGTGATTCAGCTTCTCTATACCTTATGCTGTGCTCACAAGCACAGCTCCCATCTGTCACTATGCAATGCGATTATAAAACTTTGACTATATTTCCTGTGCTGTGCTTTCGTCCTCATGACTTCTTCATTTCATAATTGGAAGCCTGTGTCTCCCACTCTCCTTCACCCATTTCACCCATCCTCCCATCCCTCTCCCCTCTGGCAACCATCAGTGTGTTCTCTATATTTATGGGTGAAAAGCACCTTTTGATGGGTAAAGAGCTTCAGTTTTACAAGATGTAAAGAGTTTGGGAAATAGATGATGGTGATGGTTGCAGAACAATATGAATGTACTTAATACCACCGAACTGAACTATATACACTTAGTCTTTAAGAGAGTAAATTCTACACTTTGTGTATTTTACCTCAATTTTAAAAAATGGGAAAAAAATACATACCCCTTGACTCAGCAATTCCACTTCCAAACATTTACCTTATGTTAGAAAGTAAAAATATGCCAAGTATTTGATTCCCATTGTAACAGCAAAAATTTCAAACAACCTGAATGTCCAACAATAGTTAAGTTGGTTAAATAAATGATGGTGAAGTGATAAGACATCCCTGAAGAGATTTCGGAAAGGTGAGTTGAGTTCTGAAATATGTTACTGTGTAATCAAGGCAACAGAGTTCCACAGAGTGTGTATTGTATGGCCCATGTGGAGACATTTTTAAAAATCTGTGTGCTCTGGGCATATTCATGATAATTCTTATATGACCACAAAATGTTTTGCTGCAGTTACAAATAAATTATTAGTAATGGGGAGAGGAGTAATGATGGTGGTGGTGACAGTAAGACGTCACGTCAGGCCTTTTGGCAGTACTTGGATTTTTTTCCCCTATTGGAATGTATTCGTTTTTGGTTTTTCTAAGTATAAAGGAAATGTAACATTTTGTACTCAGATGCTGAGCCTCGGTATATGGTTTACAAGATGTATTTCCATTTGAGTATCTTATCTAACCATCCTTATTTAAAAAGGTCAGATTTCAAAATCATAACGTTAAACGTTACTTTGACTGTCTACACCTTTCTTCTGTTTTTCCTTCTCTCCTTCCACTCCTCCCGGGTGCTCACTTCCCTGCCTAAATCCAACTACCACCTCGCGTGTGGCTGTTAGACAATGCGTCGGGACGTCTTTGGAACTGCTCCCTCGAACTTTTTGTAGTTCTCCCTGTACCTGGTTACATGCACAGCATGTACTGAAAGTTCAATACCTCTCCGAAAGATACATTTTTCTTGGTAGTGATTGATGCCCTGGCTTTGAAAGCCTCCAAGCAGCAGTCCGGACGCTTTGTTCCCAGCACCTCAACCCTGCACCGCTTTTCCTCTCTCCATTTTTGGTAGAGTCATGTTCGTGGCCAACTGGTAAGCCTGTAGTTGTTTGTGTATGGCTGTCCTCTCACTTTTCACAGATGGTTTTCCACATCTTTGGTCCTTAGCTCCCTTCTCGGGGTGAGCAGAGTAAAGAGTCCTAGACCCCTGCGCCTGCAGACCAAAGTCTAGTCCCACTGTGGCCATCAATTTCCTGTGCAACTCTATGAAATGAAGATGAACTTTGGACCCCCTGACCCTCCACCACCCCCCGTTCTCACTGCCAGTTCAAGTCTCAGCCAAGAACTTCACACCCTCCTCTTCACTCACAATGTATATCTTAGACATATCTTATTTTGGAGGGTCTTCCCACCCCCATCCCATCCCCAGCATCTTTCCCTTAATTCATCAGCTCTTTAAGATATCAGCACAGTATATTTTCCAGACTTTGTTGTTTAGCATTTTCCCCTTCCTTTCTCTCTTTATCCTCTTATTTCCTTCTGAAGGATGCTGATTCCTTCACTCAACATTTCGAGTCATAAAAACAAATCTAGTTTCTATCTTTTCTTTCCACTCCGAATTGAAATTACAACTCAAAACCACCCATTGCTGAGCACTTGTAGTTTACATTACAGTGTTGAGAAGCAGGGATAAAGCTCGATATGGCAGAAAGAGCATGAGTCCTAGAGCGACAAGGACTAGAGTTGATTCCAATATGACCACTTACTCTCTTGACCTCCTTGGGCTTCAGGTCCTTCAATGTGCAGACCTTCCTCAACTTATGGTAGGGTTATGTCCCAATAAAACCCATCATAAATTGAAAATATCCTAAGTCGAAATGCATTTAATACATGTAACCTACTCAACGACATAGCTTAGCCTAACTTAAACGTGCTCAGAACCCTTACATTAGCCTACAGTTGGGCAAAATTATCCAACACAAAGCCTATTTAAAGTATTGAATATCTCATGAAATTTATTGAATACTGTACTGAAAGTGAAACACAGGATGGTTGTGTGGGTACAGAATGGTGGTAAGTGTGTGGGTTGTTGACCCTTGTGATTGCATAGCTGATTGGGAGCTGTGTCTTACTGCTACGGCCTAGTGTCCTGAGAGAGGACCTTACTGCCTATCACCAGTCCAGGAAAAGATCCAAATTCGAAATTCAGTAGGGTTTCTACTGACTATGTACTACTTTTGCACCATGGTAAAATTGAAAAATAAAAATATCGTTCCTTGAGGGGCACCTGGGTGGCTCTGTCGGTTAAGCCTCTGCCTTCAGCTCGGGTCGTGATCTCAGGGTCTTGAGGTCGAGTCCCACATCCGGCTTCCTGCTCAGCAGGGAGTCTGCTTCTCCCTCTCCCTCTGCCCCTCGCCTCTACTCAGGCGTTCTCTCTCTCAAATAAATAAATTAAATAAAAAAAAAATTAGTCATGAACCATCATAAGTCTGGGACCATCTGTATGATGGGCAATAAATAGTCATGCTTGCCCATTGCCCAGTCCTGTCCTGCCCTACCTGATCTCAGTTTGTCCCTAGGATCCATCCTCTCTACAGGTGACACCTCCAGCTCCCAGGCCCTCTGGTACTCCTTCTCCTCTCCCACTAACTGTACCTCATGGCCTACTCCACTCGAGCCTGTCCTCTTAGCGAACCAGGGCTCTCTGTGGAGCAACAGTGGGGAGAGGCAGGTGGAAGGCAGCTGTGAAGGAGATGGATGGGGGAGGTGAAGGGTAGCTCTTCAGCTCCAAAACATTCAGTGTGAAGTGGCTCCTGGCGGGGGCGGGGGGGGCAGTGGGGGGAAGTGTCTGGTCCTCAAGCCCCCTTGTATTCACTGTTTCCCTGGGGGACACTTTGAATGATCTCAGAGATAGGATTGCTGGTTAGCTGGAGATTAATCTAACAGGGTGACGTGAGTCATGCTTTCATTCCATTGTCTGAGAGGCCAGTGGCCACTCACAAGAGGATGCCAGCTCTCCTGGGATGGTTTCTTCTTAACTTCGTGGCTTCCATCCAATCAACAGGGAGAGCACTCGGGTGTTATTTTATTTCACACTCATGGTGCTGCTCTGTGCTGTTTACACTTTCCACAACTTTCTTCTCTCCCCACCTCCAAAAATAGCAAATGACATTGCTTGCCCAGATTTTCCACCTGAGTTTGTTTTTCATTTTGAGAGAACTCAGCATGGTGCTGAGTGCTGCCTCAGCACCAACTAAATACTGGTATTTAACCCCAGGACAAAGTCAAAGGTCATACATTTTGCTATGCAGCTGCAAGGCTGCTTTTATTCTTGGCATGAGAAAAAAGGATATTGTTTGTGATGTGAGAATTATATATGGGAATATCTTGGATGTGCGTGGACTTTTGCATTAAATATGTTCCTCAAATTTAATGTGTACATAGATTTATCTTGCAGCAAAGTTAAGCTTACCCAGTATGGCTGGGAAATAGGGTTTCCATGATAATCAAGTATCTTGAGAGAAGGAAACCCACCTTCTATAGGACACATGTGTAACCTGGTGTTTCCAGGCTACATTAGCCAGAGGATTCAAATGGGGGTCACAGGACCAGTGATAACTCTCTGGCAGGGTGAGCTTTGTGGTCGGGCAACCTATGCAGTTGCATGGCCTCCATACTCAGGCCCTACGCTTATAACTCCCTGCTGTGGCTGTCATGTCATGAAATCCTTTTTTTTTTTTTTAAATTAGTTTCAGAGGTAGAGTTTAGTAATTCATCAGTTGCATATAACACCCAGTTCTCATTCCATCAAGTGCCCTCCTTAATGCCCATCACCCAGTTACCCCATTCCCCACCCACCTCCCCTCCAGCAACCCTGTTTGTTTCTTAGATTTCAGTGTCTCTTATGGCTTGCCTCCCTCTCAACGTTCATCTTATTTTATTTTTCCTTTCCTTCCCCTATGTTCATCTGTTTTGTTTCTTAAATTCCACATTTGAGTGAAATCATATGGTATTTGTCTTTCTCTGACTGACCTCTTTTGCTTAGCATCATAGCCTCTAGTTCCATCCATGTCATTGCAAATGGCAAGATTTCTTTCTTTTTGATGGCTGAGTATTATTCCATTGTATATATATACACCACATCTTCTTTCATGAAATTCTTAATGTAAAAACAAGGGGCCCACATTTTCATTTTGCCCTGGGCCTTGCAAATTAGGGAGCCAATCCTGTTCCCTGGCTCTGCTTCCATCTACTTTTGCTCCCTGTTGCTACAACCCCTTCTTAAAACCAACCCGAATTCTGTCCAGTAGCTCCCTGGGTTGGGGGTTTCACAGATTTGATGAAATCACCTGGTCACCTGCTTTGTGCCCCTGCATTTCCTTCCTCTCCTGTCCCCACAGATAGACACTGTGGCTGCGATGTGTGGCAGCTCGTGGGGAGCTACAGGCAGGGTGCCCGTGTCCTCTGGAGTCCCAGAGGGCTGACATCATGCTGCATGTCCCTGCAGGAGTGCTCTCAGCTCTCTTTGTGATCCATCTTAAATTTTGCCCTGGAGTCCATCTGCTTGTGCCCCAAACAGTTCACAGAGCTTAGCAAGAAAACAGCTTCTCTGATGTCTGCTTGTGGCTCTCTTGCAGGCCCTAGATAGGACCAGTTACCTCCCCAGTCTCCCTGCCACTGCCTCTCCTCCAAAGCTTTCCTTCTCCTCCAGCTATGTTCTGCCCTCTACCCCAGAGCTTTATCATCAGCCCTTTGACTCTGGCTCCTATTTTCCTTTGAAGTCCTCACTAAACATGGGTGAGCACTTTTCAAAGAACAGGTCCATTTACCAACTCTGTGCTTCTCAGAACACCATTTCTGGAGTATATTAATAAGCACAACAACAAAGAGGGGGGGTTTCCTAGGCAAATGATTTTGTGAAACACTACAAATTAGATGTAACTAATCACTATTAAGTATGTTGAAAGTTTAGGGAAGAAACTACTTATTTAACCCAGTGTTTCCTAAATTAATTTGGACATTCAACCTGCCCCCCATCCCTCTCTCTCTCTCTCTCTCTCTCTCTGAAACACACACACACACACACAATTAAGGTAGCTTTCTGCAGACACTGTTCTTGGGTGATGCTAACTTAGAATATAATACATTGATGTAAACCAATTCTGAATATAATTTAATCTTTCTCTGAGGACTTATAAAGTTCTAGCATTTATCTTTTGATCTGTGGACAAACAGAAATTAAGCCTTATACAACTAGGCACATGGTAGATACTCAGCAGACACTTATTGCATTACTGAATTTAAAGAAAATTTTGGGGCTCAGCTTCTTATACTTGGAGGATTATTTGGTCCTAAGTTGGCTTCTATGATCACTTAATAAATATTCAGTATTTTTTATGCCAGGCACTTGGCCAAGCACTAAGGTGTAAAGAACAGGCTCCTCCTCCAAAAGAACTCCTAGTAGAAACAAGCAATAGACAAATAATTGCAATACAATATGATACTGTTATAAGAGATATATACTAAGTGTTATGGGAGTACAGAGAGGAAGTAACACTGAGTTGGGTCTTAAAGAATGAGCAGTTTATTAGGATGAGAAGATTTGGGGAAAGGGAATTCTAAGCTAAGGGCACAGAATGTATAAATGCTTAGAGGCCTAAAGCACTAAATTTTTCTGAGACATTTCTAGATCTAAATTCCTTGATTTTATAAACGTTGTAGTAAATTGCATAATGCAAATTATCATGCCCAAATTTATATTTTTATTTATTTTTTAAAAGATTTTATTTATTTATTTGTCAGAGAGAGAGAGAGAGTGAGAGCACAAGCAGGGGGAGTGGCAGGCAGAGGGAGAAGCAGCCTCCCCACTGAGCAGGGAGCCCGATGCGGGACTCAATCCCAGGACCCTGGGACCATGACCTGAGCTGAAGGCAGATGCTTAACGGACTGAGCCACCCAGGTTTCCCGCAAATTTATATTTTTAAATTCAGAGTTCTATATATCAAATCTCCTTAGAGTGGTTCCATCTGAGATAAGAGTCTGGGCTTTTCTTAAGAAAAATAAGTTACTAGATAGTGACTAATCCCATTTCTCTTCAAGGTGTACAGATGCGGAGAAGCCAGCCACAGCCGCCAAGGAGCTCTGGCCCTACTCTCTGTTCCCATTCTGCTCACTTCTGTCCTTCTTGTGTGAGGTCTGGACAGCTCAGGAGGGTTACTCCAGACCCTCCACACCAGGCCTTTCCAGGTTGTACTCTACAGCTCTCTGGATCTCAGTGGCAGCTTCCAGGGGCTGGTGGCTGGTTCTGATGAAATAGCTTATAGTTGTGTGCGTGTGTGTGTGCACGTGCGTGTGCGTGTGTGTGTGTGTGAAATTACTGAGGTTTCTCATATTTTAAGTTTGAGCCTATACTTTTTATTCTGGTTCCCTTTTCTCTTCTGTCTCCAGAATAAACTCTCATCTTTATCTTGTGGTGGGTCATCTGTTTTTCAGTGCAAAGACTATCCCAGGAAGTGGTAGGTCTCCTGGGCAGAGTATTTGTAAAAATTTGTATTTCTGTTACCCACATAAGGCAAACAAGCAAACAAACAAAAACAAAAAAAACCTTACCATATTAAAAGGCAAGAAAAACTGCTGCCACATCCTCCATCCCCAACATTCATAGGTACATACGATTTACCATTATTATCTGTTACTTTGGGATGTTTGTGCCCAACAAGATCCAGGATAATTGTGAGTTGCTTTGTTTGTTTTATAAGCAATGCTAAAGCACTATCAACTAAAACATGGTGCTTAATAAAGCAACCAGTGATGTCCTGATATATGCGCATCTGAAGTCAAGGCCTCATGTTACCCAGGAGAGGTGACTCATTAGGTTGGTAAAGCTTTTGCAGGAGTTATTTTTAAATGAACTCCTCAGCATGCATTGCCACCTCAAAAAGAGCAGGGTTTTAAGGGGATGGACTGAAAAAAAAAAAGGCTTAACTTAGATACCTGAGAGAATTGTTTGAAAAATATAGGACATTTGCTCAGGCTAGAGTGTCCCAAGGAAAAGGGTATTGGAACTGGACAAACAGCACAGGGCTTCTAAACAGGTGGGAGAGAGAAATTGAGGGCAAATTTCAAGGGGTGCCTGAATTTTATCTCAGCAGACCATGCTCCGTGTTACAATGCTTTAAATTTTTATTTCGATTAAATGTGTCTAACATTCAAGTAACAAACCCTGTGTTCGATTCCCACACTGGAGTACTACACAGCTGTAAAAACAAAGGAGGACTATAGGGAGCAATCCTGGGAATACACAGTTAGTGAAAACAAAGCAAGGTAGAAAGAAGTATCTATAGAGGGCTCCTGTTTTATCTAAGGAGGGAGTATTCAATCTATGAAAGCATTTGCTCATTTTTTTTAAGTGAAAGAATAAACCATAAAACTTGGTTTTTAAAAAAGATCATCAGGGATGCCTGGGTGGCTCAGACGTTGAGCATCTGCCTTCGGCTCAGGTCATGGTCCCAGGGTCCTGGGATCAAGCCCCGCATCGGGCTCCCTGCTCGGCGGGAAGCCTGCCTCTCCCTCTCCCACTCCCCCTGCTTGTGTTCCTGCTCTCGCTAACTCTCTCTCTCTGTCAAATAAATAAATAAAATCTTAAAAATAATAATTAAAAAAAATTAAAAAGTAATTCCTAAAAACCAAAATCAAAATGAAAGAAATGAGCTGAAACGTATACTGTGAATCTGTGTAATAACCACATGGAAAGAAGCTACTTCAGTGGCTTTCATTTGATTTCCATTGTTATGTTAAGCCCTAAAAATAAAAATAACCGCGTCACAATATTAAATGGATTTCAGTAATCCTACTACTGCTAGTAGTATTGGAACAGTTAATCTAAGACAGTTGTATGTTTACTGTGAAATAAAGCAAATAAGTAACTGTGTTGATGTCTTTGAAAATTGGGATTTTTGATAAGAGAGAAAGAAAATATAAATGCAACATTGGTGAAGTTCAGAAAGCACCTTGTAGTCCTGTTTGAAAATGTCCTATGAACTCACTATGTATTTTCTCTTGAGAAAGGAGAGGGAGGGGCACCTGGGTGGCTCAGTCGGTTAAGCGTCTGCTTTTGTTTGGCTCGGGTCATGATCCCAGGATTGAGTCCTACATCGGGCTCCCTGCTCAGTGGGGAGCCTGCTTCTCCCTCTCCCTCTGCCGATTCCTCTGCTTGTGCTCTCTCTCTTTGTCAAATAAATAAATAAAATCTTAAAAAAAGAGAGAAAAGAAAAAGGAGGAAGAGAGGAAGGGGAGGAGAGGAAAAGTATTTCTCAACTCTTTCTACTGAAATGGCCTAGAAATTATGATCAACTCAGTGGTCTGATAACCCTAGAGCCCAGAGTATTGTCTCTAAATCTCATTTCCCATTAAAAAGAATTAGAGTCCTTGGAGAAATGAATGATTTCAGAGCTGAGGCAGAAAATATATGAACTAAGTCTAGAAAATAAGGAACCTTGTCATACTAGAAATCAAGACAATTACTAGGATCATGTTAAAAAGACTTGGGAGCCAACATGACTAAACTCCCACTACCCAAAGATGGCACAGTTGAATATTAACAAGAATAGCAATGGATTGAAATACATTAAAAAAATCCGTGAGTTCATAATGATACTTAAAACAAAATCAAATACCGATTTCGAGGAAGATGGAAGGTGGGAGGTGGGCGGGGGGATGGGTGACATAGATGAAGGGGATTAAAAGTACACTTATTGGGCACCTGGGTGGCTCAGTCAGTTAAGCATCTGCCTTCAGCTCAAGTCATGATCCCAGAGTCCTGAGTCAGGCTCCCTGCTCAGTGGGGAGCCTGCCTCTCCCTCTGCCTGCCACTCCCCCTGCTCATGCTCTCTCTCTCTCTGTCAAATAAATAAATACAATCTAAAAAAATAGGAGTACACTTACCATAACGAGCACTGAGAAATGTATGGAATTGTTGAACTACTATATTGTATACCTGAGACTAATATAATACTGGATGTTAACTATACTGGAATGAAAATCAAAAAAATAAAGCAAGTCGGGAAATAACTACACCATGGACACATGAAAAAAAAATCAAATACCTCACTGGTCAACTTTGGCAGGTGCCAGGAAACCAATTCATCATTTTGAAAATTAGTAAATAAGCATTCATCTTACATTTCCTGTACAACTTGTATTTCAGGGTATAAATAGTCGAGGAAAAGATATTTCTCTTTTTTTTTTTTAAAGATTTTATTTATTTGTCAGAGAGAGAGAGAGCACACACAAGCAGGGAGAGTGGCAGGCAGAGGGAGAAGCAGACTCCCTGCTGAGCAAGGAGCCCGATGTGGAACTCGATCCCAGGACCCTGGGATCATGACCTGAGCCAAAAGCAGACGCTTAACCAACTGAGCCACCCAGGTGTCCCAAGATACCTCTATAGAAGTACTCCAACTAATAAATGAAGGAGTGATAGAATTGGAATACCACCATCTGCAATGCCTCATGAATTAACGGACCTAGACACACAGCAAAAAGAGAGCCAGACATTGTTCCCTAATGAGAAATATACAATACCATCCATGAAGGGTTCCTGCCCCTCCAAATCAAACATGGATCTAATCACAGGAAATATAGGGGACAGAGGAACATGTTAACGATATCATGATAATGTGGTCAGAAAAATCCAGATTGGAAAATGCTCAAGGACAGATGACTCAGCACCTTCAATGAATAAATAGAAAAGGGAAAAAATAATGAAAGGAAACCTATGGATTGGAGGAAACACATTAATCAATTGTAATGTGTAGACCTTAGTTAGATCCCCATTTGAGCAAATTCAAGGAAAAAAATTCATGAGACAATTCAGAAAATTTAAATACTGACTGGATTTTAGATGATATTAGGGAATCAATAATAATTTCTTAAGTGTGATAAAGGTATTGTTGGGTATATTTTCAGAGTCCTTATATTTTAGAGAACATACCAAAATTCATGGAAGCAGTGAGGTGATGTCAGGTTTGGTTTCTCAACAATCCAGAGTAGGATGTAGGTGTGAGTGTAGATCATAAAGATCAGACACAAATTGGTAATTGTAGAAACATAGTGATGTATTCATGATATTATTCTTTCTACTTTTTAATATTTGATTTTCCTTAATAAAAAGGCTTTTTAAAGTGCACTATATGGGGTGCCTGGGTGGCTCAGTTGGTTAAGCATCTGCCTTGGGCTCAGGTCATGATCCCAGGGTCCTGAGATTGAGTCTTGCATCAGGCTCCCTGCTCAGTGGAGAGCCTGCTTCTCCCTCTGCCTCTGCCTGCCACTCCCCCTGCTTGTGCTCTCTCTCCCTCTACCAAATAAATAAAATCTTAAAAAATATATAAAATATAAACCACCCTTTTTTAAAAAAAAGATTTTATTTATTTATTTATTTATTTATTTATTTGGGGGTGGGGGAAAGAGGAAGAGGGAGAGAGAATCTCCAGGAGACTCTGTGCTGAGTGCAGAGCCCCACTCAGGGCTCCATCTCACGACCCTGAGATCACAACCTGAGCCAAAATCAAGAGCCGGATGCTTAACTGACTGAACCACCCAGGCACCCCTGTACCAGCCTTCTAATATGAGTCAAGCAAAGCCAGGAGTGGGGGATGCCTCTTTGCATGTACCTAGAAAGAGCAATGGATCAAAAATCAGGATATCAGGGTATCTGGTGGCTCAGTCAGTTAATCAGCTGCCTTTGGCTCGGGTCATGATCACAGAGTCCTGGGATTGAGCCCCACATCGGGCTCCCTGCTCTGCAGGAAGCCTGCTTCTCCCTCTCCCGCTCCCCCTGTTCGTGCTCTTTCTCTCTCTCAAATAAATGAATAAGATTTTTTTAAAAATCAGGAAATCATAGACTTCAGGGAGACTCTATTCCTTCTTCCAAGGCTTGAACCACCTCTACAGTGCCCCTAAAGGTTGTTGCCCACTTTCTGCAGGGTTACCCTCAACCCATTCCCCTGTGACAGCTTTCAAAGTTCCTTCTTATATATTTTATTCATTCACTCATTTATCTATCTATTTCCTTATTCTTTATCTATTTACTTCTTTTCTTTCTTTTTTTTTTTAAAGATTTTATTTATTTATTTGAGAGAGAGAGAATGAGAGAGAGCACATGAGAGGGGGGGAGGGCCAGAGGGAGAAGCAGACTCCCCGCCGAGCAGGGAGCCCGATGCGGGACTCGATCCAGGGACTCCAGGATCATGACCTGAGCCGAAGGCAGTCGCTTAACCAACTGAGCCACCCAGGCGCCCCTATTTACTTATTTTCTTATATTGAGCAGAAATCTGTCTCCCTATATCTTTCTTTTACCCATAAATTCTAGGCCTAGACCTTCCTCACACAACAGTCCCTCAAATATTTGAAAACAAGCATTCACCTGTTCCTCCCATCCTAACCCCATACGCAGGGCCTTTGAGCTCCAGCCCTAATTCTGTCCACTGTTCCACAGACCCATGACTTTGGTCCCCTGCCATCCTGGCGGCTCTGCCCTGATCTCAGAACACTTTGACTTATAAGTTATGTGTTCTGGAATGAAGTGATCTGGGTGTGGCTTGACAATTGGAGAGAACAACAGGGCTATCGCCTCCCTTGTTCCAGTTACGCATTTCTTGTTACTATGGGCTGGAGCCTGGGTACACAAAGTTCCAAGGGCTGAGTGTTAAATTTTCAAGAATTCTTTGAGCCAATTGTTAAACGCAGCCATAATTAAAAGTTAAATTACATAAACTTACAATAACATATATTTTATTAAAAATAAAGGTAATAAATTTAAGAAACAAAACAGATGAACAGGGATGCCTGGGTGGCTCATTTGGTTAAGCGTCTGCCTTTGGCTCAGGTCATGATCCCAGAGTCCTAGGATCGAGTCCCACATAGGGCTCCCTGCTCAGTAGGGAGTCTGCTTCTCCCTCTGCTTGTGGCTCTCTCTCTCTGACAAATAAATAAATAAAATCTTTAAAAAAGTTAAAAAAAACCCAGATGAACATAGGGAGAGGGAAGGAAAGATAAAATAAGATAAAAACCGAGAGAGAGAGGCAAACCATAAGAGACTCTTAACTGCAGAGAACAAACTGAGGGTTGCTGGAGGGGATGGGGGTGGGGGGATGGGCTAAATGGGTGATAGGCATGAAGGAGGGTGCTTGTTGTGTTGAGCACTGGGTATTATACGTAAGTGATGAATCACTAAATTCCATTCCTGAAACCAATACTACCTTATATGTTAACTAACTTGAATTTAAATAAAAACTTTGAAAAACAAAAGGAAAAAACCAACAAAGGTAATACTTAAAACTCATCACTTCCTAATTATTTTATTACATATTACTATTATCTCTTCTCTTGAGCTTATTTACATTTATTGTATCTGTGTGGTGAGAATACTATATAATGGTGTGCTACTGCGAATCTCTTCCAAACTGTGTTCGGTGACATCATGTTGGTAGCTTGAAATTGACCAGGATGGAAGTAATTACATGACAGAAATTGGCAAGTGCTATAAATCAAGGTGCTTTTTTCCTCCCGAGAGCCAGTTATTTCACATTTACCACCACACCACTGGCTATAGTAAAATCTTAGGTTTTTTTTGGCAACCACATTACATTTCTGACTCAAATTGGGCTAAAGCTCTTAGCTACTGCTAAATCAAGTATAAGCCATTCCTACTGATAAAATTAGTTCCTTAAGACCTTATATTAATTGCTTTTAAATGCATCCTTGTAAATTCAAGTCACTGATTCTCATTCTGTTCACCATACCTCTAACTTCAGGTTACCTATAAATTTGATGAGCACACCTTCTGTATATTTATTATGAAAGCATTTATGAGGGGCAGATGAAGGACAGAGCCCTAGGACGCATCATTATATACTTCCTTGTAGTTTGGTATGAATTCGTTAGTCAGCACCTTGTGTATATAATCAACTGGTTACTAATTCATTCAGTATGCTAGAGTCCAACAATTCATATTTCTCCCTCTTTTTCAAAAGAATATCATGAAAAAGCTCATTAAATATCTAACCAATGACAAAATACTCTCTAGGTATGGGCTTTCCCAGAACTACAGGGCTCATAACCTTGTCAAGGAAGGAAGTATATAAACCAGTCCTGGCTTATCCTTAGTGAATTCATTCTGAGTCTTAATCATTCCTTCTTCATTAGTGCCTGAAACTGTTCCTCTAGTAACCCCTTCTAGAGTCTTGCCCGAGATTGAAGTTGTAGACAACTGTCTACAATTTATCTGGCTCTGGCTTCTCTTTCTGAAAATTAGAATATACCACTGTCTCCAGTCTTCTGATAGCTCTCGAATTCTCCATGATGCCCAAAAGATCACTGACAATTGTTTGGTGATCCCATAATAACTTTTTCTCAGGGCCCTAAGACATTATTTCTCAAAGTTGGGGGCTGGAACTCACTTAGAGCAGCTCTGGGCTTCCACATTCTATTACTCCATCTTGGGCTTTCATCTTCCCTTACCAAGGTTCATTCCATTTTTCTATTCCTCTTCACCGTACTCATTCCATGTGGAGAAGAAATGTCCTTGCCCTGAAAGTCAGAAACAAAAGAAAATGGAAGAGCTCTGTTTTTTCTATATTCCCCCATTGACAGTGGGCCCCAAGCTGCAGGTTCTGTCCTTTACTTGAAGTTATTCCTCAAACTTTCCTAAAAGGAATGGAAGACCCAAATGACAGCCATAGCAGAAAACTGTTGTTTTGGAATAACTCGAGCTTATTTGCAGCTTTAGTCTTTCTGATACTTACAAATGTGTCCCATGGATATCCCAGCACAGGTAATGGTAATTTGACAGTAGGATAGAGATTTGGTAAGAGATTCATGACCTTTCAGAAGTTGTGAAATCACATCCTTGTTTGAATTTGCAATAAGCTCCCCGTCTCCTAAAGTGCAGCATTGTGTATATTAGTCTTGAAATTTTTAATTAACTGGGTCTGGAGAATTTTTCATCTTTAAGTTTTTTGACAAAAAAACACAAAAAATGTAGATAGCTCTGACACCACAAAATCACAATTAAGGGGACCTGCAAATAGGGAAGAACTCAGTATATTTAGGTGCTTTTCTTCTTTCATTTTACGGAGCTGATCTTTAACATAAAATAACCTCTTAATATAATCAACTCTTGTTATACCACATTCTTTTACATGGAACTCTCTAAGTTGCCCTTATGCATAGTTCCAAAAAATGTTAACAATGTTTATGGGTTTTAACCCAGAGGCCCTGAACTAAGAATGTGAAACCTAGGTTTTCCACTTTGTTCTGATACTCATCAACTCTGCAATCTTGGCAGAAAAGTCTCCTTTTCTTTTCTTTTTCACATCTAATTATTGTTGTAAGTCCCTTTCAGATCTAAGAGAAATATCCAGCTATCTTACCTGTGGGTTCTTGGCCACCACCATCTACTCTCTATACTTGACATGAGGGTGCAGGTTTTGTATGGAGGGGTGGGTTAGAAAGATTTGAGTTGAGAGTCTTGGTAGGGAGAGGAGGAGGAGGAGGGGGCGGAGGAACACAGCCCATATCATTCCTCCTAGGTTTTTCACAAGAGGTAATTTCAAAACAAAAGTAAATCAACCTATCAAAACAAGATAATGACAAGGGAGAAAGTAAAAGTTTTTGGCCAAATTCATCTCACAATCCTTCTTTCCTGCCCCCACAAAGCTATCTGAACTGAGATCTTGCTAGTGCACCTTCATTTCCAGTAAACATCACTCACTTAGAACAAAAACGGGAAGCTCCCACGTGTAGCCACTGGAAACATTCCCAGATGCAGGAAGAGGTTTGTATGACATCATCCAGAGAGTTATGCAGTAGGAAGGTCTCGGATTAGAATAGCTCACCGAAGAGTTCTTTTCAGTCAGAACTTTTATCCAGTATTTAGAAGTCCCAAGTTTCTTGGAAAATGCATTTATTGATATTGATTTGACCCATGTGTAGAAATGTATATAGCTTTCTGGAAATTGCTCAAATGCTAAGGAAAATGTTATTTATGTGTCTACATATTTAAAGACCAGGAAAAAAATAGGCAAATATTATTGTCCCTCTGTATGTGAAAAAAGTTTTGTTCATGCTTTTAAAAATAAATTGGTTATTTTAGTAAAAATGATTCGTGTTCATTGTGAAATACTGAAACAAATCAGAAAAGAACAAAGAAGATAATAAAAATTACCTGAAGACTCATGATCTAGAAATAAACACTGGCAGATTTTTGGTAAAGTCTCTCCAGACATTTTCCTGTGTATATATACGCTTAATTTTACACGAGTGGCATGTTCTTTATTTCCTGCATTATATTCTTCCTTCCTCCTCAATAATGTCATTAACATCTTTATGTGTCACTAAATACAGCTATGTTGCGTGACTTTTCAAGGACTCACTGTATTTTGTTTGTTCCATATACTTAGAGAATTCCATATGGATGAAAATATAGGTTGTTGAGAAGGAACTTTTTTAAGCTTCAAAAGAACTGTTATGTAAAAAATATAAAGTTATGTAAAGTAACACATTTGCACAAGAATCTGGTTTGGTTGTTCCTACTGCAAAAGCTTGAAATAGTGTATGGAAACAGTGAGTGTCAGACCTATAAGATATAACTTTATTATTACTGAGCCATTAATAAAATTAAACATTTTAAAAAGCAAGGATGAATTACGAAGTAAAACTCGATAGTTTTGACAACATAGATATGTAAAATAGCATAAAGAAAATTTAAAAATAAGAAACAACCTGTAAAATAGCTATAGCAAATATGACAAAGGGTTAACATACTAATATATAAAGAGCTCATATAAACCAGTAAGGACGGTAACTCACAATAAAAAAATATGCAACTAATGATTTACAAATAATGCTTAAAATGGCTTAAAAGTAAATTATAGCTCAACATAAACCAAGTATCTTAAAAATATTAATAATCTTTACTTAGTAATTCTATTTCTAGAACTCTCTCCTAAATAATAATTTGAAATGCAGATAAAACCTTTACACATAAAGCAGCAGATCACATTATTTATAACAAAAATTGTAAATGGCTTAAATGTCCAACAATGAAAGAATGATTAAGCAAAGTATGATGCAACCGTAAGCTAGAATACTCTGAAGACATTTAAAACTATGTTTATAAAGAAACTTAAATAACTAGTTACTAAGAAATATAATATTGAGTGAGAAAAAGAGGGCACAAAATTTTATGTATAGTCATTTCAGCTACATATACAAAATAGCCTGGAAAAAAGAAAAAAACACCAAAATATTAACAAGTACCTATCAGAGGTGGGAGTATGGGTGATTTAAAATTTTTATATACTTTTCTTATTTTCTAAATTTTCTACAAGGATCATATATTCTCTTATAGCCAGAAGAATAATTTTTTTAAAAATACTGAAACTAATACATATTTAATGAATTTAAATATGAATTCAAACACAATAAAACATAACATTTAAAAATCTGAATCCATACAGTATTAAAAATCTTAATCAATTTTTACCATTTAGTAAAAATTGCCTGGATTTTCACATCTCTGTCATTCAGTAGGTGTGAGACTTTGCTACAGACTGTTTGGTTCCCCCCCAAATTCATACATTGAAATCCTAACTTGCAATGTGATGGTATTTGGAGGTGGGGTCTTTGGGAGGTGATTAGGTCATGAGGGTGGAGCCCTGGGGAATGGGATTAGTGCCTTATTTATATATTTTTAAAGATTATTTATTTATTTATTTTTGAGAGAGAGAAAGAGAGCAGGAGCAAGGGGAGGGGAAAGGGGAGGGGTGGGGGGTACTGGGAGGGGAAGGAAGTGGGGCAGAGGGAGAAGCAGACTCCCCACTGAGCAGGGAGCTCAATGTGGGGCTCAGTCCCAGGACCCTGGGATCATGACCTGAGCCCAAGGCAGATGCTAAACCCACTGAACCACCCTGGTGCCTGGCTTAGTGCCTTATAAATGAGACCTCTCAGAGCTGCTGCTCGAATCTGCAATACGAGGACACAATGAGAAGTTTGTAGCCCAGAAGAAAACTCTCACTTGACCATGCTGGCACCCTGGTCTCTGACTTCTGGCCTCCAGGACTGTGAGATACAAATTTATGTTGTTTATAATGCACCCAGACTCTGGCATTTTGTTATAGTAGCCTGAACGGACTAAGATTTTGAACAAGTGGACTAATTACCAATTCTGGGCCTCCCACAATTTCAAAGTCTCCTTCAATTCTCATTAATCTATAGCAAACCACATCTGTTAAGTTTAATTTTTAATTTTGAGGTGAAATTCCTTTATTCATTTGTTTCTGAACCTACTATTTTGAAACTCAATGCATCTTAACATTAATGTATTATTTACATATTATCACATTTTCAAAATGAATATGAGGCAGCAGATGTTATTACTTGGTAATTAACTTTGTTTCATTTTTTTAAAAACTGCAGTAAAATATGCAAACATAAAATTTACCATTTTAACCATTTTAAAATTCAGCGGCGTTGAGTGCATTCACATGGTTGGATGATGATCACCACCATCAACCTCCAGAACTTTTTCATCTTCCCAAACTGAAACTCCCATTAAACAATAGCTCCCCATTCCCCCTCTCCTCCCAGCTCCTGGTAACCACCATTCTACTTTCTATCCCTATGGCAGACTATTCTAAATACCTCAACTTTATTCACTTTTAAGCCCTAAATAAATCTCTGCTCTATCTTGGTTGAAAACACTGCTAGTTTCAGAGAGTCAACTTAAAAAAAATCCCAGTGTTTTTTAAAAATGGAGGTAATATTTACATACAATAAAATGCATACAGATACTTAAAAATATACATATATTATCTATCTTATGTGAATGTATATGTGACAGTGTATTGTCGGCATGACTATGAAGTCATGAGACTTGTGTGCCATTTTATTTTGAAGTCACATTATACACCTAAACGAAATAGCAGACAAATCTATATGCTGTGATTCCACTATGTAAAAGGAATTCCTTTGTATGGAGAAAGACTGGAAAGGAAGACCATGGAAAATAAAAATAGTTTATTTTTAGGGTGGTACACTTTTTGAAATGCGATTTAAAAAAATTATCAACTGTGTTATCAAGTTGGAGAAAAACAGTTTTGATTGTAAAAGGATGGCAGAAAACAGATAATGAATTCACAGGCTAATCATTTAGAGGAGAAACGGCTGATAGTATCTTATATCTTAATGTTTCTAAAAAATCAAGCTCTTGTGAAAACTTTCCAAACCAGTTTGAATGTTGAAAGCAAATGTATTTTTTTCCTTCCTGAAAATAGACACAGAAATCACTGGGTATATTTGTAGAAAGGCTGACCCATAAAATGTCCATTATACTTCTGCACATGAGGTACATTTTCTTTTGTAAGCTTGCCCAAAAACAAGTGTCAATAGTTTGTTCTTATCAATTCATAATTCTCCATTTCTGTCACACTATGTTCCCATTGATTACACACATGGATAAAAATAGAAAACTCTGAGATGGTGCTCTGCCAGTTGCTCAGATGACTTTCTGCACAAGAAAGTTTTATATGGATGGATGGGTGTAAGAACTTGGCTGGAAATATTAAAAAGGCAGGAAAAGACAGCAGAATCTGCTTCTCATTGGCATGGAGCCCAGATTGCCCTGCTTATCTGAAATTAAGCCCAAATCCTAAAAATTCTGAATACCTGCTGTCGGCCTCCTGCAAATGGGCCAGGTTTCCCGGAGAATGTTAGCTAGAGTGCTGGCAGAGGTAGGCACCTCGACAGACGCTAGTGAACACCACCTCATCATGTAGCTATTTTCATGTCCTACTAGCAGCTCACAGAAGTGCTGACAATGGCTTGCATTGACTCAACAAATATATCTCGGACACCTCCTTTGTGCCAGGCACATAGTGTAAAAAGCATGGTGGAGAGCCAGTTCCCCTCCAGCCCCTAAGCCCCACTGGCTACCCTCGGGGACAATTCAGAGCAAGGACTATCAAGGTAGGCCAGATGCAGTCCACCCTTATGCCTTAGTCTGTAGGGAGGTAGAATCACAGAAGGGCCCTCCCAGCTCAGTTGTGTTTGGTGCTAGGCTGAGCAAAGGAGAGAGATGGTGCCGAAGTCAGCTTCCATGGAGGGAAGCAGCAGGGCAGTGCTTTTCTCCTTGCATGTTTGTCTTTGGAAAACATTTTTATTATGTATACCAACTAATTGCATAGAAAAAAAATAACACACTAAGCAACGTATGTCCACTACCAGCTTTATCAAATCTTTGCACGTTCCCATAATTGTTATAGAAAAAAGAAAGTAATAACACAGTTGAAACAGTTTATTAATTTCTTCCTAAATCCATTTCCTTCCTTCTATCCCCATGGGTAACTATTATTCTGAAAGTGGTGTTATCATTCACAAGTAAGCTTTTAGACTACTTCTATACATGTAGGTATTCACAAAAATATTTTTTGATTTTGCTGTTTTTGAAATGTATATATTTATAAAAATGAAATTAAACTGTTATTTAATTCTTGGAGACTTTTTTTTTGCTCAGTAGTATGTTTTATATTCAACCATGTTGATCCATATAACTGCAGTTCATGAATATTCCACAATTTATCTCCAATCTATAAACAACAAGTTGCTTCCAACTGTTTTTGTTTGTTATTATAAACAATACTTTAAGATCATTTTCACATGTCTTATGGTAAGCTGTGTAAAAGTTTCTCTAGGACATATAACCATAAGAGTTGAATCACTGAGTCGTAATGTTTGTGCATCTTTAGCAGAAAATATCAAAATGTTTTTAAATTTGTCAGTCTCAACAACAGTGAATGAGTGTTCTAACTGCTCTCCATCTTCATCAACACTTGGCGGTTTCTGACGTTTTAATTTTGTGCCAATCTTATAGCTATGATAAAATATCTTCCTTTGGTTTTGTGTTGCATGCCCCTGATTATGAATGAGGTCAATCATCTTTTTGTGTCCTGATTGACAATTTATATTTTTAAATGTTTTGTTATGTCTTTTCATTCATTTTACTATTGTGTTGTCTTTTTCTTATTGACTCATAAGAATTCTTTACATATTCTGGATCCTAAACCTCTGTTACTTGAGTTGCAGATATCTTGAATTTGTAGCTTGTCTTTTTTTGTCTCTCTTTATGGTGTCTTTTTATGAACAGAAGTTACCAATTTTAATGTAGTTAAATTTATCAATTTTTTGTGTCTCATTTAAGGAATTCTTTACCACCCCAAAGTCATAAAGCACTTCTACTCATTTTTTTTCTAGATATTTTAAACATTTGAGTCCATTCTGAACTTATTTTTATGATTAGTGTAAGGTAAAGGTCCACATTCATTTTTTCCCATATAGATAACCAAAATGTTCAGTACCATTTACTCTTTCCTTACAGATCTATCATATACCAGGCGTCCATTTATCTATAGGTCAGTTTCTGGTCTCTTGATTCTGTCAGTGGTCTGATTGTCTATCCCTGTGCCCACACTGCATTGTCTTAATTTCTACAGCTTTATCATTAGAGCAACAATGCTTCAGGCTTACTGTGGTCCAGCAGCCATCCAGTTTGGCATTTGTCTCAGATTTGTCATTTTTTTA
This sequence comes from Neomonachus schauinslandi, assembly GCF_002201575.2. Lineage (NCBI taxonomy): Eukaryota > Metazoa > Chordata > Mammalia > Carnivora > Phocidae > Neomonachus > Neomonachus schauinslandi. The sequence continues at coordinate 52,210,274 of NC_058412.1, forward strand.
AAACCACATACCATTATTAATAGTTGCATTACAATAGCTGGAATGAGCTTGGTAAACCGCCACTTTGTGTTTCAGCTTCTGCCATCTCTGGCCTGTGAGACACATATGCAGCAAACAGAATTCTCACTGTAACTCATGGTTAGAATTGAAATATAATCAGCAATAATCTGTATGTCTTCTTCCAACCCTTTCCAGAGTCAAGAGACCTATTAATTCCCTTTCAAGAACAACATGCTGGGTACTTCCTGAACAAATAAGGCAAGGGCAGTGAGCTCTGTGATCTTGGGCGGTGGAAACAGAAGTATTAGAAGTTGCTGCCTCCGATGATTACTTGGTATACCATACAGCAGTGCCAGGCCTGCTGGGCCACCAGTCAGTGGGAAATGTGGGAAATTCGAGGTGAGATCACGTGGACGATGCACAGGAAATAGAAGCTGAACAGTGCTGCAACAGAGTATACAGAAAGTAGACTGGACACTCTTGTCATAGTGATTTTGCCATTCATTTTATGGTGATAATAGACAATTCTTTATGTTGTTTGGTAACACTTTTGTGCAATAAGCCCTTTGACAAAAATGAGCTCAAGGGGGAAAAAAAGTGCATATTTAATAAAAAATTAAATACTTAATTTTAACTTCTCAAGAAAATTTATAATGAATACATACCTCTTACTGGAGAAAGAGGAAGAGCCTTGGGAGAATGTACATCAAGAGAGACCATCTTTATAGGTAGGGGAAATGATCACATTTCCTTATGCTCTTTTACTTGGCTATAATTTCTTTGTTTCTTATACTTCTGCAGTAACACATAACAATAGAAGAAATTTTACTTCAAGAAGCAATTCTTTACTTCAAGATTAAATTCACAATATGAAATAAACTACGTTGAGTTTATTAAACAGATAAGCAAAACTTATAAACACAACTATGTATTATATCAATGGCCCCAATTACGGGTTCCTTGTCTCCATATCCTTTGCCTTGTAACTTTGTAGGCCCCTCTCCCTCTGACTATGGGTTCAGCCATGTAACTTACCTAGGCAAATGGAATGTTAACAGATGTGAACAAGCAGGGACTTGAAAAGCACCTGTGCATTTCTGCTTGCTCTCTTGTGCCCTGAGCTTGTTCACTTTTGAATCTCTGCCCCAGCACGAGAACTTGCCCCAGCTTGTCCATTTGAGGGATGTAAGAGACAAGTGAAGAAAAGCACAGACCATCCTTGTCCAGAAAAGAGCCAGCCAACCTCCAACATGTGGGAGAACCCAGCCAAGATCAATGCAAGATCAGATAACGGCTCAGCTACCATAGACTGGTGAGCAGTGAGCATAAGGCTTCAGGTGGTTTGTCATCAGATTATTGTATTAATGGATAAGTGATACAACAAAGAAAAACTAATATGCTGTGTAGAGAGGAGAAAACCAAGAGACAAAAAGGAGAGTTTATATAAATTTTGCCACGGCATCTCCAGACTTCGCATCACAGAATATTCTGTCCCTTTTTCTAAGGATAGGCTGGAGTACTTCTTAAATTAGACTAAATCTTAGTTTGTAACACTTTCATGGGACTTCTTTTTCCAACAGCTTTATTGAAGTACTCACATAGCCCACAGTTCACCTATTTAAAATGTACAATTCAGTGGTTTTTAGCATATTTGTGGAGTTGTGCAACCATTACCACAATTAGTTTTAGAACATCTCATCACTCCAAAAAGAAATCCTGTATCTATTAGCAGCCATTCCCCACTTCCTTCCCATCGTCTTCTCCAGTTACTGCAGCCCTAGGAAACCACTAATCTACTTTCTGCCTCTACAGATTTGTTTATTCTGGATATTTCATATAAATCGATTCAATATGTGGTCCTTTGTGACTGGCTTCGCTTAATTAGCATAATGCTTTAAAGGTTCATCCATGTTGCAGTGTCAACTTCATTTCTTTTTATTTTATTGTTAAATGTATTATATAGCATTTTAAAAATTTATTTATTTATTTATTTATTTTTCTGAGAGAGAGAGAGAGCACAAGCAGGGGGAGCAGCAGAGGGAGAGGGAGAAGCTGGCTCCCTGCCGAGCAAGGAACCCGATGTGGGACTCGATCCCAGGACCCCAGGATCATGATCTGAGCTGAAGGCAGACGCTCAATGGACTGAGCCACCCAGGCGTCCCACTTCATTACTTTTTATGGTTGAGTAATATTCCATTGTATGGATTATACTCTATTTTACTTATTCATTCATCAGGTAATGGACATTGAGTTCTTTCCACTTTTTGGCTAGTATAATATACTAATATATTACATACTAATTTATATAATATATATTAATATACTACATATAGTATATATTACATAGTTACGTGTTGTTATGTACTATAATATATATGGTGATATATATCATATATGCTATTATTATATGTTATATATGGTATAATATAGAATAATGCTTTTATGAACATTCATGTATATTTTTGTATATAGATGTATATATTTTGCTTTTATTTCTTTTGAATATATAAGTAGGAGTGGAATTGCTGTTATATGGTAATCTATGTTTAATGTTTTGAGTAACTGCCAGGCTGTTTTTCACTGGCTGCACATTTTACATTCCTACCAGCAGTGGATGAGGGTTCTAATTCCTCCATGTCTTTGCCAGCACTTGTTATTGTTTGTCTCATTTATTACAGCCATTCTAATAGGTGTGAAGTGGTATCTCTTTGTGGTTTTATTTGCATTTCCCTAATAACTAATGATGTTAACATCTTTTATGTATTTATTAGTCATTTGTGTATCTTCTTTGAAGAAGTGAAAATTCAGATCTTAGGCACATTTTATTTTTTTATTTTTTAAGATTTATTTATTTATCTTAGAGAGAGAGAGAGACAGAGCACTGGGGGAAGGGGCAAAGGGAGAGGGAGAGAGAGAGAGTCTTAAGCAGGCTCCACTTTCAGTGCAGAGCCCGACACGGGGCTTGATCCCACCACCCCGAGATCATGACCTGAGCTGAAATCAAGAGTCAGACATCCAACCGACTGAGCCACCCAGGTGCCCACATATGCACATTTTTTTAAACTTTTTTTTTTTTTTTTAAGATTTTATTTATTTATTTGACAGAGACACAGGGAGAGAGGGAACACAAGCAGGGGGAGTGGGAGAGGGAGAAGCAGGCTTCCCGCCGAGCAGGGAGCCCGATGTGGGGCTCGATCCCAGGACCCTGGGATTATGACCTGAGCCGAAGGCAGATGCTTAACTAACTGAGTCACCCAGGCGCGCCCCACCCCCCATATGCATATTTTAAAATTAGGTTGTCCTTGGAACAGAATAGAGAACCCAGAAATGGACCCTCAACTCTATGGTCAACTAATCTTTGATAAAGCAGGAAAGAATGTCCAATAGAAAAAAAAGACAGTCTCTTCACCAAATGGTGTTGGCAAAATTGGACAGCCACATGCAGAAGAATGAAACTGGACCATTTCCTTACACCATACACAAAAACAGACTCAAAATGGACAAAAGACCTAAATGTGAGGCAGGAATCCACCAAAATCCTAGAGGAGAACACAGGCAGCAGCCTCTTCAACCTCAGCTGCAGCAACTTCTTCCTAGAAACATCGCCAAAGGCAAGGGAAGCAAGGGCAAAAATGAACTATTGGGACTTCATCAAGATAAAAAGCTTTTGCACAGCAAAGGAAACAGTCGACAAAACCAAAAGACAACCAACAGAATGGGAGAAGCTATTTGCAAATGACATATCAGATAAAGAGCTAGTATCCAAAATCTGTAAAGAACTTATCAAACTGAACAGCCAAAGAACAGACAATCCAATCAAGAAATGGGCAGAAGAAATGAACAGGCATTTCTCCAAAGAAGACATCCAAATGGCCAACAGACACATGAAAAAATGCTCAATGTCACTCGCCATCAGGGAAATACAAATAAAAACCTCAATGAGATACCACCTCACACTAGTCAGAATGGCTAAAATTAACAAGTCAGTTAAGGACAGATGTTGGCGATGATGCTGAGAAAGGGGAACCCTCCTACACTGTTGGTGGGAATGCAAGCTGGTACAGCCACTGTGGAAAACAGTATGGCGGTTCCTCATAAAGTTGAAAATAGAGCTACCCTACAACCCAGCAATTGCATTACTATGGATTTACCCCAAAGATACAAATATAGTGATCCGAAGGGGCACCTGCATCCCAATGTTTATAGTAGCAATATGCGCAATAGCCAAACTATGGAAAGAGCCCAGATGTCCATCGACAGATGAATAGATAAAGAAGATGTGGTATATACAATGCAATACTACTCAGCCATCAAAAAAAATGAAATCTTGCCATTTTCAATGACGTGGATGGAACTAGAGGGTATCTATGCTAAGCGAAATAAGTCAAAGAAAGACAATTATCCTATGATCTCACTCATATGTGGAATTTAAGAAACAAAACAGAGGATCATAAGGGAAGGGAGGGAAAAATAAAACAAGATGAAACCAGAGAGGGAGATAAACCATAAGAGACTCTTAATCATAGGAAACAAACAGGGTTGCTGGGGGATAAGGGGGTGGGCGGATGGGGTAACTGGGTGATGGACATTAAGGAGGGCACAGGATGTAATGAGCACTGGGTGTTATATAAGACTGATGAATCACTGAACTCTACCTCTGAAACTAACAATACACTATATGTTAATTAATTGAATTTAAATAAAAATAAACAAATAAAAAATAAGTATGTTTAGGCGCCTGAGTGGTTCAGTCAGCTAAGCATTTGTCTTCAGCTCAGGTCATGATCCCAGGGTCCTGGGACTGAGCCCCACATTGGGCTCCTTGCTCAGCGGTGAGCCTGCTTCTCCCTCTCCCTGCCACTCCCCCTGCTTGTGCTCTCTCTCTCTGTCAAATAAATAAATAAAATCTCAAAAAAAAATTAGTATGCTCCATTTCTCCATGTCTCAACTTTTCATTCATATTTTTTATTTCTTTTTTTGCTGCCTTCTGTGTAAGATTCTCAGATTTAGCTTCTAGTTAATTAGTACTTTCTCTTCAGTTGTATCTAATCTGCTGTTTAACCATTTGTTTTAATTTTCTAGGATTATGTCTTCCATTTCTAAATTTTCTCTTTGGTGGTTCCCACATCCATCTGTTGTTTCTTCATAAGGTCTTTCCCTTAATCTTACAGGGTTTTGATCTCTTATGTCTAAATATTATAAGCATATTCATTTTATATTGTCTTCTGGAATATCAGTCTAATATTTCAAGATTTGAGGGCTCTAATCCTTTTGTGTCTCCTGACTAAGCTCATGGTTTATGCTTTTTTATTTTATGTTTTATGCTTTTTTATTATAAAACTGTTTTTTGCCTGGGTGACCTGACGTGAAGGAGCATCCTTCCAGAATGGTTTTACATTTGTTCCTATAAGTGCCTCAGGGTTTTTCACTGGGATCAGTTTTTATGCTAATTTCTTGATTTAGGGATTCCTGACTACAAGGGTAGTGTTAAGTCAAAGCCAAAACCAATGCAGGCCCGGGTTTTCAATGTTTCCGTGGAAAATTTTTTCTTACCCAGTGTATGGGCAAAGAAATATATATTTTCTGGTCATCTCCCCATGTTGGTGAGATTTTTTTTTTTTTTCACTACCTTTTCAGTGAGGGTGTCACCCTTTGAGAGTTCTAGCTTCTCATAGAGATTTCTGTTCCAAGTTCCTATCTGGAGCAAGTCTAAGACCATATTCTTGAATATGCCTTAAAATCTAAGTCCCTAGCTTATGGCAACTCCCTCCACCCCCACATACCCCCAGAAATTGCAATGGTAGCTAGAACCTTCTCCCTCAGATTTCAGCCCCTGCTTCCTTTCTGTTATCTTCAGATTTCTCCTTCTTTCTTGCAAGCTCAGCTGTATATATAAAGATTTTTTCCTATATTTTATCCAGCAATTCTAAGTATTTATAATGGGAGATGCTCCATGTTTCCAGAACCACCACCCCTATTACTTGCTAAATTTTTTGAAAAATGTCTTGGGAGCACATTAACTGTGTGGGAAAGTTGGGGGAGAATGCATACATTGTAAGCTAAGGGGGTCATGGGCATATAATGTTAGGGGGAGTAACTCAAGATGTTTCCATTTTCATATGAATTATATCCTAAAATTGACCTGTGATAAAGGTGTGTGTTGACCCTCTCCCACCATCCCTTTCAAAACTGCCCTCACTTTACAAAAAGGAGGGCATACCTGTCACCATTTACTTCCCTGTGCAAAACCCTTCAGACAGCCGAACAAAAGGATGATGGGAAATACTGGTTTCTGGGAAGCATCTTTTAATTACTAATCAAGTCACCAAAACCATTCTTTTTTTTTTTTTTAAAGATTTTATTTATTTGACAGAGAGAGACACAGTGAGAGAGGGAACACAAGCAGGGGGAGTGGGAGAGGGAGAAGCCGGCTTCCCGCAGAGCAGGGCCTGATGCGGGGCTCGATCCCAGAACCCTGGGATCATGACCTGAGGCGAAGGCAGATGCTTAACGACTGAGCCACCCAGGCGCCCCTAGGCTACTCATCCTTAGGACACATCATTAGCTGGAAAGAAAGGCATCTTCATACTGAATAAGCAGGACACGCTTGTGACATTGACTTTTTTAAATGTAAGTTGAATGTTTTCTGGGACTACTACTATATGACTTTTGATCAAAATCAAGCTTACTTGATTTTTATTTATTTTTATTTTTTATTTTTATTTTTTGATGTAGTGTTCCATGATTATTTGCATATAACACCCAGTGCTCCATGCAGAACGTGCCCTCTTTAATACCATCACCAGGCTAACCCACCCCCCACCCCCCTCCCTTCTAGAACCCTCAGTTTGTTTCTCAGAGTCCATAGTCTCCCATGGTTCGTCTCCCCCTCCTCCAATATCCCCCCCTTCACTTACTTGATTTTTAAAAAATTCAGTGTGGGGGCGCCTGGGTGGCTCAGTTGGTTAAGCGACTGCCTTTGGCTCAGGTCATGATCCCAGGGTCCTGGGATCGAGTCCCACATCGGGCTCCCGGCTCAGCGGGAAGCCTGCTTCTCCCTCTCCCACTCCACCTGCTTGTGTTCCTGCTCTCGCTGTCTCTGTCTCTGTCAAATAAATAAATGAAATCTTTTAAAAAAATAAAAATTAAAAAAAAATAAATAAAAAATTCAGTGTGATTCCATAAACTAAAATCTACTTTATAAATAATAAAATGAAATATTTATTTCATCCAATTAAAGGCTTAATATTTTCTATTTCTTATTAAAAACAGAAAATTAAAGTATATGCTAGGGTGGCTCAGTGGTTAAGCATCTGCCTTTGGCTCAGGTCATGATCCCAGAGTCCTGGGATTGAGCCCAAGCTGGGCTCCCTGCTCAGCGGAGATCCTGTCTCTCCCTCTCCCTCTACTGTTACCCCTGCTTGTGTGCTCTATCTCTCTGTCAAATAAATAAAATCTTAAAAAAAAAATCCTGTAGTCATGTTGAAGAATGATGCCAATCTCTTAAAAAAAATAGAAATAAAAATAAAAATAAATAAACAAACAAACAAACAAATAAATAAATAAATAAAGTATATGCTAGCTGCCAGGCCAATTAGTTTTTAGTTTGTACCTTTCTCTTTTATTAAATATACAAGGAAAGTTTGAACATGATATCTAAGAGTCAACAGGGCTATTTCTGACTTTTATACATGATTCTGATTCTAAAAAGCCAATGCTTGTATTTCATACATTCCACACATTTAACAAAAAGTATGCAGTACCTTTTATCATACTCCTTGCTTAATAAATGACTTACTGGGGTGCCTGGGTGGCTCAGTCGGTTAAGCGTCTGCCTTTGGCTCAGGTCATGATCTCAGGGTCCTGGGATCGAGCCCCACATCGGGCTCCCTGAGCGGGGAGCCTGCTTCTCCCTCTGCCTCTCCCCCTGCTTGTGCGCTCTCTCTCTCTCTCTCATAAAATAAATAAAACTTTTAAAAAAATAAATGATTTACTCATAACTTTAGCTATACATTTTAGGTCATTATTTCAAAATAGTAACAAAGAAATAACATATTCTTTTCATCTTGTTTTATAACATAAAATGTAAAAGCCAGTTATAGTAGATCTATATTATTATTACTATTTTATTTTTATTTTTTTTAAGATTTTATTTATTTATTTGACAGAAAGACAGAACACAGGCAGGGGGAGTGGGAGAGGGAGGGGCAGGCTTCCCGCTGAGCAGGGAGCCTGATGCGGGGCTTGATCCCAGGATCCTGGGATCATGACCTGAGCCGAAGGCACATGCTTAACTGACTCAGCCACCCAGGTGCCCCTTATTATTACTATTTTAGACAGGGATAGAAAGGGGGGAGAGACAGAGACAGCGCAAGAGTAGGGGGGAGGGGCAGAGGGAGAGGGAGAAGCAGACTCCCCACTGAGCAGGGAGCCTGACGTGGGGCTTGATCCCGGGACTCTGGGATCATGACCTGAGCCGAAGGCAGACACTTAACCAACTGAGCCACCCAGGTGCCAGACGAAAATATATTTAAATCACCTTATAAAAATAGCATTTTATTAAGAAATGTTATATTGGCAAGGGTGCTTTGAAATTAACATTACTTCTATTTTCTTAACCCTTTTTGAGAATATTGGGTTAAGGGAAAGAACAGCAGTCCTGTGTAAATCTTGGTAAAACCTTTTTTATATACTTCCCAGAAATAGAGGAAGAAGATGGCTTCAGTACCTGGGTAACAAGTTTCTGCAAGTGGTAGTTTTCATTTTTCTGCTTTTACTCGAATTTAAGAGGTTCAATTAACTTAAAGTTGATAAATTGTTAAAAGTAAATTTTGAGAGGGAACACAAGCAGGGAGAGTGGGTAAAGGAGAAGCAGACTCCCTGCTGAACAGGGAGCCTGATGCGGGGTTCGATCCAGGGACCCTGGGATCATGACCTGAGCTGAAGGCAGACGCTTAACCGACTGAGCAACCCAGGCACCCCCGAACAGTTTTATTTTAAATGACAGTATTTTTAAGGTGCCATAAATGATATCCTTTGTAATTATTTAAACTTATGATGAAAATTTTTATATGTCAACTTTAAAATGTATGAAGGAGGGGCACCTGGCTAGCTCAGTCTGTAGAGCATGTGACTCTTGATCTCGGGGTGGTGAGTTTGAGCCCCATGTTGGATATAGAGATTACTTTTAAAGAATAAAAAAAATCAGTTTTAAAAAATGTATGAAGGAATACAGGGTTAAAAAAATGAACTAGTGATTATGTCAGTGAAAACATTTGAAGACCACTGTAATAATTCCCAAGTAATGTATGATATTTCTCAGAGGCCTAACTAAAAGACTGTAGATTTCAATGTGCTCTAATCTCTGCCTTCTTATTAAATCAAGTCCACTGGCAAAAGGAACTACTTAGAAAATATTTGCTGAGAGGCACTTGAATTGAGGTCAATGCAGCATTCAATAGTTTGTTCAAAGGTCATGACCATGAATGATATTTTAAGACTCCTCATTGAGGTATGGCTGAGTACTGGAGCCTGGCCCTCAAAGATACCTTCTGGGGAAAGACAGTCACTGGATAAAGTCTCTGCTTAGGCCAAGTGGTCAAGACACAGCATCTAACTATGTCAATTTCCAGGAATGGCTTAGGAAGTGGTAGGCACAAGGGGTTCAAGTGTAATTGCGGAGCTATATTATCAGTGTGTGGAGCTTGGGATTCAGGAATTAGGGTATATTACACTCAGGAAAAGAGAGGCTTAAGAGGTAATTTGATAGGTATGTCCACAGGGCTCTACCACTAGTAAATTCTAAGGACGAAGTAACCATGTTCCAGTTTGCCTGGAAGGTACAGTTGATGTCTATTTTCCTGGCATAACTATTCATAGTTCCCTGTGATATTGTGATTTATAATAAGAAATATATATTTGGTCTTCCTCCCTGCTTCTGTCACAGAGCTCCTAAAACCCTTGGAATTTCCTAAGTGATAAGAGTGATAGACCTGTGAGCGGCCTGAGTGACTTAGTTAAGTGTCCACTCTTGATTGTGGCTCAGGTCATGATCTTGGGGTCCTGAGATTGAGCCCCCATGGGGGCTCCACACTGGCCATGGACCTGCTTAAGATTCTCTCTCTCTCCCTTGATCCCTCCCTTCCCTCTGTCTTAAAAAATAAATAAATAAATAAATAAATAAATAAATAAATAAATAAATAAATAAA